>NC_066258.1:2986389-3327980 GCF_000011425.1 Aspergillus nidulans FGSC A4 | reverse complement strand
GTACGTCTCCGAGCAGAGTCATAATATGCGCACTGTGCATTGGTACGATCGCATGGGCCGCATTTTGGGATTCCGGGGTCGCATTTAGTCTTACGCTACACCGAAAATTAGTACATAAGCTTGGCTGCGCTTTTGTTGGCGTACCTGTCGGCACCTGGTGCAAGCTGCCAAAGTGTGCGCAATCCGACCATCAAAGCTAGGGCTGAACTCTTCGGACGTTTTTGAGGGAGAGGTTTCCCATGGATTTGTGAATCGAGGTTTTGTGGTGTTTCGATCAAGCTGTGACGCCATGGCGGGTTATAAGGCTACAGTTAGTGGCAGAATACGGGCGAGTGGTAAGAGTATCCGGCATTCCATATAGGCTGGAACGTTGCAGTTGCTCCGTCTCGTTATGATCAAAAGGAATTCGTCTAAGTGTGGATTAAGCACATGCGACTGTGTTGAAGGAACTGCACACAATGCGTAGATGCAACTTCGACATAATAGTCATGATAGTTCTTGGAGGCGGCGTCGTCAAACGAAAGCGTGAGGATAAGGGCCGAACGGCGAGCAAGATGCGATCGACACCCGCAGCTGATTCAAGGCATCTGATCACCGTGATACTATCGGGCGTTGCCGACTTCGGTGAACGTCTCTCAACAACTGTTTGTAGTCGCGATCGCGGAGCCTACGAGGGATGAGGTTGTCGGCCTTACGGCCTGGGCCCACTTGGTCGCCGCTTCGATCGACGAGCGGAAAGTCAGCGACACTGGAGAGCCGCGGTAAGAGAATCGAAGCCTAGAGTGTCCTGAAGGGTTGGGAAATCGAATCTGAGGTGACAAATGGAAGTAATAGGTCAAATTCCGGGCAACTCTGGCGATAAAACAAACCGAGAAAAGGTACGACCAAGGCGGCCTTCCCTGAATCATGAAGGAGAACGGCCGCGTCTTAAACCCAAGCCACAGGCCAATCAAAGCTTACAGATGCATTTGCAGTCAAGCTCTGAAATTATGCTGTTTTTATGTCGTATAATTATTGCCGACCACCAAAATCAGGGCTCTTTTCTGCCTGTCGAAATTCTTTCCCCCTCAAGCTTTACTCCTTCGAATATGGGAAGAAGCAAACACAGCCTTGGAACGATGAGCTTGCCTGGCTTTGCGGGTGTGGAGGCAACCGATACGCAATGTCAGAATACGATCTGGGCTGGGCGGGGTGGTGGGGTGAAAAGGCAAGTAACCTTGAATTATACCCGTATCACTCGAGTCCAGATGGCGAGCTATTGTTCAGGGTCTTGATGATAATTAGGCCCATTATATGTGGCCCTGCCCGAGGTATGCCTTCTCGGATTCTCTAGCGAAGTGCTGACAGCCTGACACCTTGTTTTGACTCGGGCAAAAATCGAGAGCTATCACGTGCAAATCAAGCCTTGGATGTTCGCCCGGAGCTCGTGACGTGCCTGATTTGGCCTAGCGTGGAGGTGCCATACGCGGGGCAGCTCAAGGTTCGGCGCTCTCTCTTTAGTTCCTGATACTACGTAGTCCGATTCTAATGCACAAATTACAATTGCTGGGTCAATTTTATGTCGTCTTATTTCTTTTCTTTTACTACTTGTCCCTAACTGTTGGGTCTCTATAAGGGTTGGCCGTACCTGGGACATACCACTGGGTATCAATACAAGTCTAGGTGTGCACCCTATGTTTGAGGCTTTGACTTGCTCGGCTGGAACTGAATTCACATTGCGTCTTAGCAGCTAAGACTATCAAAGTAGTTTGCACCGCCCAGCCCCGGCCGTTGATCCTGTGATCTGCAATGGAATCTGAGTCCTGTCTGTCCTGGTAGCGGCTCTTTTTTAGAATCCGTTAGCCTCCAAAATCTGTCCATACCCCATTCTCCGTACTCAGTCTCTATTCAAAACCATTTGCAGTGGAGCACACAGTTGAAGTGGTGAGTAACTCTTTACTTTTATCTAGTCAACATAAAAATCTTCCTAGCGTTAGAGACTGTTATCGAGGAAATGATTCCTAGCTTTCACGGACTGAGTTCACATGAAACTCAGCCTGTATCTGAAGACTATTTCGTGAAACACTGACGAGTCATCATGCTAGCTCCACACTGATATGAACTCGATAGGGAACATGTACAGTTAGAATGTCCAATTCCTCGTTTTTGGACAGACCGCTGCTCAAAGTCAGTCGGCCAGTCGCCGCATGCTCAAGATGCCGAACCGCCAAGATCAGATGCGACGGGAAACTCCCGGCTTGTTCGGCTTGCGAAAGAGCAGGAAAAGCGGATACTTGCTCCAGCAGCGATGAATTTCCCCGAGGAAAAGAAAGAAGCTATGTTGGATCTCTGGAGGCTTACTGTGAACGGCTCGAGAAAAGGGCTGCAGAACTTCGGGAACGGAAACGATTATTGACCGGTGGTGAAGGAGGTGTCGTTCATGAAAACTCGATAACCTCAGCCTCGTCCGTACCTGCCACTCATGCGCATAGCCAGGAGGTGTCTAACATTGACGATCTTGTTGGAGAATTCGGTTATCTGTGGGTGGTTCTCTCCCTATATTGAACGCTGTTCTATTGACACCGATCTAGATCTGTCAGTGCCACCTCAAGAGACTTCCAGGGCATTACATCAAATACTTCCTTTGCCAATTTGATATTAGCGGTTTCATCCGGTGAACAAATCCCAAGATCATCCCCACGGCCGCTACCGTCTCGGTCCGAAATCACTCCGCTTATACAGCATTATTTTGAAACTTTCTACGTCCAACTTCCCTTCTTTCTCGAAACTAGTTTTTGGGCTTCAGTCGATTCTGTCTACCAAAACGGCGCACACTTTGCCAAACCATTCGACAATTGGGCTGTGCGGATGGTTTTGGCCATGGCTTACGGGTCCTTATCAAATTCACAACTGGACGTCAACCATCGGAACGCTCTTTCTCTTGTTCAAGAAGCACTACAGTATACCGAAGATGTCCTTCGCCCTGGAACCCTAGCTGGGATCCAGGCAATTCTTTTCCTAGCGCAGTATTCTCTTATCGACCCGGTCCATTTTCGGACTTGGTACCTTGTAGGTATGGCGGCCAGAGTTCTTGTTGATTTGGGACTGCACCAGGATCATCATGCGGAATATGTACTTTCTTCAGAGAAACAGGATCTTCGACGTCGCGTTTTCCATTGTGTTTACTCTCTGGATAGGTATCGTCTCCTCATTGTCACCGACTCGACTTGCAACGACAGAAGCGCTAATTGACTGATACCTAGGGCTACTAGTACCGCTCTGGATAGAACTCTTTCGTTCTCTGATGACTCCGTGAATGTTGCTTTTCCATCCTCTAAACTGGAGAAGACGTATATCTTCTCTCACAGTTCGGAGCCGGCTTGGAACATGGTCAAAATCAGACGCATATTGTCAGCAGCTTATCAGCAGAAATACTTTACCACGACCGATCCGTCGTTCCAATCCCCGACACCGACCTGGGTACTTTACTCGCAAGCGACTGAATGGTTCTATAACACGCCAAAGAACATATCCCAGGTTCTCGCTATTAGGTATCACTTGGAGTTTTTGTATACAATAACTGTCATTTTAGCGCCGTCAACCCGCCACCTTCCACCATGTGATTACACCAAATTACTTCTCTTCAATCGTTGTATTGATTATGTCCACCAACTTCATCAAATTCTCGAGAGTCAAATTCGCCTGCATGTGATGGATTCGATCGAGATTCAACGCGTCTATCAGACCATTCGACGCTTATTCAACATAGTCAACCAGAGTTTTGACGTCCTCATGAGCCCTGTCCCAGCCGCACCCCAGGTTCCCGAAGATTGCCCCAAACCACCGTCATTGGAGCTGGAAGATTGTCTGCATTGTCATGAACGTGCCCTTGAGTGTTTAAATCAAGCGGGCAATCTCCTCCAATACGGGGCTCGAAGGTGGAATCACCATGCTCTGTCACAGGAATTCCAAAAGTTGTCGGCGCCTGTCCGCAGTATATTGTTGCCCCCAGCTGTTACATACGCTCCGACTTTGGGAAGTTATATGCCTGAAGAGCCTGCAATTTTGCCTCCCGCGGATTTTCTGTACGGCGGCCTCAACCTCCAGCACTCCAGCCCCGAGAACCACAATTATGAATGATCGCTAGCCTCAACTTGGAGAAGGAGAAGATGTAATCCCACTCCGTTCTGGCCTAGCTCGTCTGTGCTTCTCGCCGGCTTCGCATAACGGGAATGATTGGCTCTAACAATCTCTTGATATGAACAGTGTTGCCAGCAATTACATCCAACCTATTTATGGTAAACGTCATACACCTTCTCTTCGGTTATGTGACTGAAAATATACCCGATAGATAGCTGGCTCTATCTACAAGCCAAGAGATACCCAGCTTGCCGAAATTTACAGTATGGCGATTATAAGGGTTTTTGTTTTTTTTTTTTTTTTAAAAAAAACATATTATGCATGAGTTATTGTACAGTGCGTAGGAGAGATGGAGTAGAGTACAGTCTTTCTTATCCTCATTACCAGGCAATCCCAATGTCTATATAGAAATGCGCCTGAATTTAGGCCCCTCGAGTCCCAACCGTCTATAAACAACACAAAATTAGGCATTCTCTTCATCAAGATTTCCGATGATAGGCTTCCTCTTGGCGACCTCCGGATCCTCCCCATAGCCATATTTAATCCACACCCGCTGCCAAAAGGGAACGACTGGCGGCCGCTCCTCGCCGCGGATATACTCAGATCCCTGCGCGATGCGCTGGGCACGAGCCTCCTCTTCCCCGGAGAGAACATACCGCTGCATTCGGGCCGCAATGCGGGGATCCATAACGACATCGTTTAGCCACTCGCGCTCCTTGTCTGGGTTCGAGTCGTCAGTTTTATGGACGGATTTGTGCCAGTCGTGCTCTTCGTGCTCGAGTTGGGATTGTTGCTCGTATGTTATCGACGACGACAAGCTGGGGTCAACTGGGCTGTCTGAGTCTGAGCTGGATGAAGCAGGACCCTCAGCGTACGGGCGGGCGTGAGAAGCAAGGACAAGGGCTGCGACGTCCCGGCCGACAGAGTCGGCGACGTAGCGCCTGTTCAAGAAGCGGTAGATTCGGATAGGGGTATTGAGGAAGCCTAGAAGATGGGGGAAGGGGATAGCGGCGGAGCCATCGAGGGTTTGCGGGATGGATGGCGGGAGTGTTCGGCCGGAATAATCGCTGGGAGCGATGTATGCAGATGCCGGGCCCGTGGGTTTGGAGGGTTTCTTTTCCTCCTCTCCTTCCTCTTTCTTCTCCGCTGCTTGCCCCTGTTCTGGTGCTGGCGTTGCCTGTTCTTCTGTGTTCGCGGGTACCTCAGCCGCAGGAACTTGCGGCTCCTCAAGTGCTGGCTGGCTCTCTGCCGACACGGGCGGGTCAATTGGACCAAGCCACCCTTCATGCAAGCCCCTCACATACTCTTTCCAAGTATGCCGTCCAATAACCAAATCCCCCCTCGGCCCAGGCTCTTCCCTCACACCGATAGCCTTCCTTGCCTCTGCAATCACATCCTCTGTGCTCTTCTCCTCATCGCCAATAATACCAGCACTAACCTCCCCACTCTTCCGTCGCTGCTTCCTGATCTCCTCCGCAAACTTCGCACGGATATCGCCTTCCCTTCGGCCCTCAATAACATTATAATCCAGTGCCGCCGCAACAAGAATCGGCTTAACGTATTCCTTGAAATGCTCGCGGGCAGAACGGATGCCGTCGCCCGGCGGCGCGGCCAGGAAGACGGTCAGTTTGCGTCGGGTTTCTTCCACGGGGAGGGATTCTTTCGAGATATGCGCGACAAGATTGCACCATTTCTGTTGGGCGCGACGTTTTTCCCGTCGGTCGTAGATTAGGGCTGCGGTAAAGGAGCCCGTGATGGTGAGAAAGATCATCCAGTTACGGGAGGGGAGTTTGAAGCGGAAATTCGGGAGGCCTTTAATCCATTACAGCATTGTCAGCACTGCATTCTGTAGATAGCTAGACTATGGGGATGGATCATACCCATCATCTTTAGAGCTGGGTTTTGCGGCTTGGGCGCGCTCTTTGCGGCCTCACTAGAGGCCGAGGCGGTGGAATCCGCCATTCTGGGAATGATGGAGGCGTATGCGATGTCTAGTGGGTAAGAGTATATGTTTCAATGTGAGTGTATCAGATCACAGACCTCCCTCACAACTTGTCGGCATGGATCTTTGCCTGGGAAAAAGTCGGGGATACGCAAAGCTACTCGGGCCTGGATTTTTCCGATTGTTGGTGACTGATCTGTCAGGCACCAATTGCACACTTTGAGAGACACAAGATATAGCTGTCTGGATTATAGACTCATTTACGCTATACCAATGTATCTGATGCCGAGAGTTCCTTCGTTCTCTGCCAATAGAGTATACATGCCCTTCAACGAGCAAGTTCCCATGTTTTATAAACCTCAGCACGGAAAGGTCTAAGCTCGCCTAACCATAATTCCATACGGATCACGGTCCTTCTCACTAACATGAACTTCACACGTTTCGTCCTCATATACTTCGTTCAAACCCGCCTCTTCACCCTTTCCCTCCTCCGTCCTCAACTCCGCCCACTCTCCCTTCAAAACTCCCTCCAGTTTATCCTTCATAACAGCCCTCAGATACCCCCTTTCAGTATTTGAATGGGCAAGCGCAACCACGACAGATCCATTCTCAATTGCAAACAGCGTCTCGTGGTGACTCATCTCACCAGTGAACAGAAGATCAGGGATCTGTTTGACTCCCTTCATCAACACACTCGATCCAGACCCGGGACATACGCCCACAGTACGGATCTTGATGTCCTCAACGGACGCGGATTGTGGGATGGCTATTGGAATGCCGCCAGGATAACCTACGCCGCTTGCGATGTTATCAATGACGGAGGCCAAAGGCTGGGGCTCCGCGAATGTGACTAGGCGGCCCATCCCTGCGTCTTCCAGGCCTGAGGGGACGGGAGCCGGGGAGGGGTGGATTGTGCTTCGGGTGTGGGGGATTATTTTGGATGAGGTGGAAGGTGAAACGGGCCCAGGTTTGGGGTATGTGGGGGCGGAGTAGAGGGCGGAGGGGGGGGATTCTAGGTCGGCGACGGAGGACGACGAGGATGGAGTGGTTGCGCCCGTGACAACGTCGCAGAGCCAGTCGCCCATACCACCAGGGGTTGCGTCAACGGCCGTGTGCGGAGAATAGACGCTTATGCCCTCCGCGGCGAGGCGGAGGAGTGACTGTTGTTGGGGGTCATTGAAAGTGAGGGATTTGAGGCCGCGGAAGATAATGGGATCTGAACGATAGATTGGTGAGCTTGGTCTGTGTTATAGCCATTGTTCACGGATTGCGTACGATATGCTACAACGACAGAGTCTTTGCGAGCGATTGCTTCGTCGGCAACGGCCTTGGTTAGGTCAATTGTGAGGAGAACCGAATTCTTCTGTCTGCGTGTGGGATTGAAGGGGGCTTCGAGGAGTACTGAGGTTCGGGCATTAGCGATGGCATGGCGTTCGTTTTGCCGAGCTTAACTCACAGCCTGTATTGTCAAAGCTCTTGTCTGCTAAGGATTCTGGATAGCTTCACAGGTCAACAATAAATTCAGAAATTCAGTGGAAAAGATTGCATAAACATCACTGCGGGGAGCTTACAGCTTTCGCATCGAGTTCACCACTGCCCGTGTGAATGGGGATGAACTTGGCGCTAAAAATGCAGACATGGCGGAAAATAGCCGAGCTGGGATACGATTCATAAATGACTGATGGCTGGCGAAAGGAAGTTGTAACACGATAGAAGTCGTCGAAGATGCGTTCCAGTCCGAGAGCTGGCGCCACAGATTTATGCCTGAGGCCCACACACAAGCCACAATATACTACGGTGGGGGATCCAGTCAGCAGCCATAGAAAGTAAGTTATTTCAGAGTTGCTATCAAATAAGAGTGATGTTCGGCGGTTTAACCCCCAAGACAAGCTCTACCTCTGGATCTCCCTTCTTCATGGCACGCTGATACGATTCTCTCTCGCCAATCCGTCCAAAATACTTGACAATTTTGGAAACTTCTCCAGACTAAAGGGTGAAAAGTATCGCATCGTTGTCAGCGGAATTATAACTATGGACTAATGTCACTGGCGGGTGGGGGAAGGAGGTCCTCTGGGTTCCGTATAGTGTAGTGACGGTTGCTTTTCTTGTCCCAGAAAAACGCATTCAGGGGCTGGTCTTGAACAGTCCAGTTGGACTTGAATTGCGATGGCAGGGCTCATGAACACGGTTGTTTCACATGGGAGACTGTTGGTGGAGGTACCAATAGCAAAGCAGGTTACTCCTGCGAGGCGCCGTGGGTAGGATTAGGGAGAACTCTCATATTACGTATTATTGCTTTATAATATCATATGCAGGAATCACAAGTACATACGACCATAGGGTGTTGAAAACAGGGTTTCCGTCCGCTCAGCCGTACTTGAGCCACAGTTATCAACGCGAGTAAAAGTGCAACGGCTCCAAGTGTGTTGCTGCCTTTAGGGTGAGAGACACTAACTCTAGGGTGGGTGCGGGTGAGATGGGTGAGAACAAGGTGAGAATATCACCCACTTGAGTGAGTGGGTTGAGAAGGGTGAGAACTACAATTTAGGCCGCTACTTTGGCCACCCAAGCTTAAGAGAAATAGAAAGGGCTTCTTTGACTTTCATCCAGTACTTTTAAACTGTACATCAGATACTGTTACCTTTATCTTGTTTACATTTTCGCTATACCCGTTACTCACATGATCCCTGCCCAAAGAGAAAGTAAGACATAAGAAGCTTCGCGGCAGACGTTATGATGGGTTCCCGCAGGATCCCTGGCAGTGGAGGGAAGTATAGCCTATCACTGTAATAATGATTCTCCCTGCAAGCTCGGTGCTGCTGCTATGGTTGAAATGGAAAACGACCCTGGGATGATGGAAATATATCACAAAGTCAATGAGCTCAATTAAAAGATTGCCGGGGCAGCCTATAAGCATGAACAACTAGCAAGGGGGCGAACTGTTTGGTACAATAAAGCAGCAAAGACAGACCTTTCTAAGAAGCAGGAGTTTACTGAGCACTGGTGGAAAACCTCTTATTATGAATATGAAACGGAAGATGATGTTGATGAGCAAGATCTAACCAACCTTTTTAACATATACTGCGAGTACATGTCAGAAAGAGACCTGCTGCAACAGCACTATTTCATATCTTGCGTGACTGAGTTAGGTTATGCTTTGGCCACATTCCTTTGGCTCTCAGGGAAAGTATATATATGCCTATCTAGCTGCATAATGTGCGCTTTTTCATATCTTTTCTAAAGTTGCTCTATTGCTGATCCAGACAGGCAAATCTAGGATGTACCAAATATGAAGGAAGAAACAAGGTAGCAGACTACCCCGTATACATTCTGTTCAGGCCGTCTTTAAACTCTGGCAAAGTACCAGATTGAACCAAATGCATCTAGCCCAGCTGGTTGTAACCATATAGGAAGCTTCGTAGCCCTTGTCCCTCCCATTAAACGTAGGTTGTGGTCGCGGCTACTGCAAAATTGGTCCGGGCAAGACTGAAGAGCATCTCCGGAATGCCCACGGCTGGTATGGGCGAGGCGTGGGCAGACGGATGCAAATCTGGATCATTCACATTGAGTGGCAAACCGCAGTCCTTGGGAGACGAGGTGAGGACTGTAACAGGTGAGCCTGTCATCTCTGCTAACGACCCTCCAAGGAATAGTACAGTCGCCCTACCTCACAGACAAGACACGAAGGCTACCTAAATTGTTCCACGTGCCTTATATGTGATTCTATCATCTCTGCTATAACTGGGTTTTCTAACTGAACTATGTCAACAGGTCTTTTCAATTCATTAGTTTTCCCTCAGCCATAGGTAACTCGGTTACTTGTGATGTTGGTCACGGTTACATAAAGCACTACTAATCATGCCTGCATAGACTAGAACACCAGCGCTGCTATACTAGGCAAAAAAGTTTCTGGTCTTCTATTTGTGTTATTTGGTTGGTTAGATCATGAATCATGGATTAATCTCCCATCCTGGCATTCCTTCAGTACTCCAAGACGGTATATGGCTGACGCCTATTCTGATACCTGTACTTAAGTCCACCACTCAAGGATGATTAGAGTGGTGTGCTCCTAAAAATCAATATATTCTGATGCGCAGTAAGGCTTACTTGATGACTGCTTGTGATAATCAAGGAGTGCCTATTCCTTGGTCTCAAGCTGTACTATAGGTATAAATACACGTATACCATCTGCACTTCGATCAGAGTGTCTAAGAGTCTTTATGGAATCAGACCTTATCGCCCTGTTCACTTTGTGCTTCTCTTCTGGACCCACCGTTGACTCTATTATACCCGTCATCATAAGGTCTTGGGCATTACTACATTCATGGCCTTGATTGCCAGTATTGCTGGTACGTTCCATTTCCTCTCTCAACCTCTGATTAGCCAGGCCCTACTTTAACCTTTGTATTTATTATTCCTATAGCCGGCGTGGTGCCTTCCGACTGGAAACGCGATAGCAGAGCGATCGCTGCTCAGGCTTCAAGCGCGACGACGTGAATGAAGGTGAGGTTGATTTAGGCAAATGTTCGCTCTTGTACTTACCTTGGGCCCCTTCTGCAGACGGTGTTGCATACCCAGGAGGGAAGCGCGACGAAGCAGGTGAAGGTATGCGAAATCATAACTATCATTTATCAGACGTCATTCTTAGAGTCTCCATGCAGACGGTGTAGCGTACCCAGGATGGAAGCGCGATAATGCAGAAAAAGGTATATTTGAACCGAATGGAACATTAATTTCAACTACTATTCTGAATACAGTCCTCGTCCTTGTACGGATGCTGTCGCGTATCCGGGGTGGTAGACTCGGCAACCAACTAGAAGCATGTAGGTTTACACGAGGTGCCATGAAAGGCGACTCAAGGAATCCAACGAATTGTCAGCGCTAGTCAGCAGCTTTTTGATAGGTGGTTGAAGATAGGAATGAAGATATCAGTTCGATGACGGGCCTCCTATCATGGCTATGTCTTATGCTGTCTCCCGTACCCAGGCTCCTGATATCCCGCCCAAAGGCCAACATATATAGACTGTTGTACCCATAACTGCTTTCCTCCTTTTTGACTACCAGAGACCTCCAAATTATTTATCGATTGTCATGGCTTCGTCGGTATTCGTTATCACATTTCGCGAAACATTGGCATGTCTCGCTTCTAACAAGCATACTTTGGCTTTGAAGAGGGATTCATATGTTCCTTATCCAGTATTCTATAGATGTCTTAGCTGACCGAGCTGGCGGTCTATGTCCCATGTTCGCCCATTATTGCTGATCTGACAATCCAATTCTTGTCTTGCGAGAAGATTTCGATACGATAGACTCGATAGTATGAATTTTTGAGTAGATGCTATCCCTGGTCTTCTCTCAGAGAGATATATCCTTGGTGAATGCTAAGTCATGTTTGGAGTTAAACATAACACCAAAGAAAACACCACCATCTACGACGAATAAGTCACGTGATTAAACGCTGCTGACCAATCCATTCCTCTCCGCGGCGATATCTAGCGACGTTCAAGGTTAACTCCGCGTCCCTCCAAAAAGTTCCAAAGCCCACGCATCGCTTATTTCAAAAAAGCACGTCCTCGGTCGCTCCCATAATTAGAAATAGTTTTGCGGGCTGCCCCAAGATAGCGCTTAATGTACTTCCGCACGACGACCTTGCTGAGCAGAAGCTGCCGTTACCTGCGCTCTCCCGTCTCCGCGAAAGCAACCTTTTCTCTCTCCGCGCGTTCTCTCGCGGCCGCAAACGCAGCAATGGCTGATACCCTCCCTGGCGCCGTGACCCCGGATCTGCTGAAGAGCAAGTTGGTTGAGCAGCTGCAGGCGCAGCATGTTGAGATTGAGGATCTTTCGGGTACGTCATCGCTTGTTCGAGTCCACTTTACTAGTACTCAACCTTGGATGCTTTCGCTTTACACCGTGATCTTGAGTCTCTGGACTGCGCTGACTGGTCTGCTGTGTCTAGGAGGCTGCGGACAAGCGTTCCAGGCTGTCATTGTTTCGCCGCAGTTTGAGAAGAAGACCATGCTTGCACGTCACCGGTTGGTGAACTCAGTTCTGAAGGCGGAGATTGCGGCTATTCATGCTTGGACGCCTAAATGCTATACACCTGAGCAGTGGGAGCAGCAGCAGGGTTCTGCATAAATATTGTCCCTACACAGGGCTTGCCGAGGTGCGGGCCCGAGCTTGATATAGCATAGGCTATAAAAGATTGCAGTTAGGCGTTGGAGGGCGAATCAATTCATGTATATCTATCTTATGATCATTTGACAATATGTCATGCTGACAGCTAGAGCACCTAATATTTATTGTGCATCAATTTGCTGGTGTAGTTTACCCTATCTATCCAAGCACATTCTCGGCAGTGGAAACTGTTCACTTGTTAGCATGCTGGAGGTATGGCAGCAGGGCTAGAAATGATACCCTTAACACCCGTGTTGTCCGGCTCAACAAAGGCCTCCTTGATCTTGCCATCCTCGACGAGGAGCGCATAGCGCTTGCTACGCTGGTTGCCGAAGATCGTCGTGCTGTCGAATGTAACATCCAATGCCTCGGAGAACTTCCCGGTGGGATCACCCAAGAAGCGGATCTTGAGAAATGTCAGTAAAAGCAAACGAACAGCAATAATGGCAAATCTCTTACGCCGCTCTTGCCTGTTGGGTCAAGGGTTGTGCCCCAGGCTTTGGTTCTGCGATGATTGTTAGGTGTTCCAAAATCTTCTATTCCAGCCGATGGTCCAATTCCAATAGAACAAGAGACTGCTAATGCTTACACAAATGGGTCATTGACGGCGACGACGAAAACCTGCCCAGCTTCCTTCAGCTTGGGATGGCTGATATACCCAGGAACATGGGTGCTTGAGCATGCAGGGCCTTTAAAAGCAAGTAGTTAGAGTCGCGATCGGTTTTCAAATTCGACATGGCAATTCGGTCCGTAAAGACTGAGGACGTACTGAAAGCGGCGGGAACACCAATGATGACACCCTTGCCCTTGAGCTCCTTGGCGAGGTTGACCTTGTTTCCGGGAGAGTTCTCAACCAGGACGTCGAGATCTGGGATAGGATCGCCTTTCTGGACGAAGGCAGGTGCGGTTCTGTGAAATAGAGCCCTCTGGCTAAAGGCGCGAGGAACGCTTGCGGCTGCGGTAAGGCGGCGGGAGGCGAACATGGTAGTTTTGGAATTGATCAAAATGAATTAGCGTTGTTGTTATGCTAATAAGATAATGATAGGGAATTCGAGGTAATTGTCCCTGGGAGCTGTGATGCGGATGAGCTCGAGGACGCGAGGAACTTGCGGTGGCCTGAGTCAGCTACGCACGTCATTGTTTAGTTACACTATTTATCCCCGGCAACCGTTAACTGTCAGAAGAAGACTTCATCTTCTCAATCTAACAGCAACATCTAACTGTATAGACTTCTAAGAGGAGTAAGGAAGGTACCTTCGCTTTTGAAATCCTGCCTGAGCTGTAAGTAATCGCCGCACGTCGAGGACCCAACGGAGTAATTCTACTGGTTCTACCCCGAGATCGTACAAACAGCCATATGGCTACATCTTGCCTCTATGCCAGTTCCCTGAGGTGATAAGTATACCAAGTGCAGATAGCTGGCTTTCCAACAGAGCTTTGGGGGAGCAGACGTTCAAGGCTAGAAAAGGAAGTAGAAGTACACTCCTTAGTGCGTTCTCCAGGATTCTTCTTACCCCCAATACACGCAAGGTGTTCAACATCATTGTTCTACAAAGACACCGGGGTATTGGGTCTATTCTCCCAGTAAATCAATATGTGTGTTGTGCGGAAACTTGGCGATCTTTGTCGCTTTGTTGTCTTGTATGCACCTCGAGCTGCAATGAGGTCATTGTCACCATTGTCTAGACGGGAGCGGAGATATACCTAGCAGAGATCGGCAAAAGCTAATAATGTTGACCGACTCGCGGAGAAACCTCGAAGGGAAAAGTAGATTCGCGCTTGAGTCTCTGATCGACATCTTGATTCCTGCTTCGAAGAGTGCATCCTAGAGGCTACGCTTCAAGAGGGAGAAATCAAGTAGGATCAAAGCCGACAGAAGGGGGTGGCAGAAAAGTAGGCGACTCAGCAGGACTGCGGGGATCAGACCGTTTGACTTGGGCCCCTCAGACTCCATGATCCCCTCCATCATTGATGCATGTTGCTCTGCAGGCGCATTGACAATTTTGTTTCTGATTCCCTGCAGCGGGAATTGGACAACATAATGCCTTTATCTGATCAGGTGAGGTGGCAAACAGCTGTAAAGTACTGTGTATTCCTAGTATAGTCTTTCGGTAGAACCGAGGTGGCATTCGGCACTTTTGGAATTGGTCGAGGAGGCCATTTTTCGTCCTCACGAGTCGCCAAAGGTGAATAAGAGGGGGGAAAATAATGTAAAATGTACAAAGGCCAACATGGAGGTAAAGAAAGAATTCAGGGAGAAATGCCAGAATCGTGCTAGGACAAAGTAGACAAGAGAGCAACCACGGCTGTGGCTGGTGAGCACTGAGCACAAAAAAGGCTTTCTATTAATATGCCAGATTATTCAACGCCCTCTGACTGTTCACTCTCCAGTTGCGCCCGTCCCACCAAACTACTACAACCGACAACTCCTCCCTCTCCTCTTTCTGCCCTCTTGCGACCGTCTTGGGCAGTGCGTCTTTTTTTCTCTTCTCCTCCATCCTTACCCATCTTTCTTTTTACTTAGGATCTCTTCCTGCAACCCATACAGGAGTTTGCAGACTTTGCCTCGACCAGCTCCCTCTAATTTTCGACGTTCTGCATAGTGCTGAAGTCTGTTGCTCGTTCGATCGGTCGCGACCCATCTAGCCCATGATGGACGGTGGCCAGACCACCACCAGCGCCGCCCCTTCGGGCAACTCCAGCGATTTTGTGAGTATTGACGTCCTGATCGTGTTTTGGCGGATTACGGCTTCATCAGACATTTTGTTGTATCACAAAATGCTAATCGAATGTATAGGTTCGCAAACTCTACAAGTGAGCCGTCTCCTTTCTTTTTCCTCCCCTGGTATTTTTAGGCAGATATTTCCCCTGGTCGCCGCTTTTTCCCTTGATTCCGCATATTTTTCGCGGGAGTTTCCTACCATCTTGATCGCAAAAAGCTTCATTCTATTCTCGGATCTTTTTTTGACTGATGTTGTCGCACAAGGATGCTGGAGGACCCGTCGTACGCGGAGATTGTGCGGTGGGGTGATGATGGTGATAGTTTCGTCGTTTTAGAGGTAAGCCATTCCAATTACCGGACTCGATTTTAATGTCGTTCGCTGACAAGCCTGCAGTGCGAGAAATTCACCAAAACAATTCTTCCGAAACATTTCAAACACAGCAACTTTGCCAGTTTCGTACGACAACTGAATAAATACGACTTTCACAAAGTAAGGCAGAACAATGAGGAGAATGGACAGTCGCCGTACGGACAAAATGTGAGTTTATCCTCAGGGCGCTGTTGCTGATCTTGCATTCCTGACCGAAATAATCCTTCTAGGCTTGGGAATTCAAGCACCCTGAGTTTCGAGCGAACAGTAAAGAGTCCCTTGACAACATCCGACGCAAGGCACCTGCACCGCGGAAGCAGGCGCAGGCTCATGACGACTCTGTTCCCACTCAACAGATTGACCTACTGAACCAGCAGATTGTTGCGCAGCAACAGCAGATCCAACATATATCTGATCGCTACGCCCAGATGTCCGTTGACCATCAGCTGATGCTGCAAGAGGTGTTGAGGGTCCAGAAGACGGTCGTCAACCATGAGAACGTTATTCATCAGCTGGTGAACTATCTGGTTTCCATCGACGCCCGCCAAAAGCGCGACAACAAAGCCGGTTCTTTCCAGGCTCAAGTTGGAGCAAGTCCTTCTCAAGTGACGCCCATGGACGACGGAGTTTCCACGCCGTTGCAACAAGCATCGAAACTCTTGAGCGACATGAACGCCGAAGTACAATTCAATCTTGTTCCGGTTGAGTCTATGGGCGAGCCGCCGAAGACTGGCGTTGTGTCCACACCTACTATGGAAACCGCACCACGACGAGTTGCGCCTCAACCTGCTGCGGCGGCAACCAACCCGGCTTTGGTCTATCCGAAGATGAATGGTGAGATGGAACCTGTCGTCTATCCCGTCGGCGCAACAAACGGAATAGACCCGATGTACGGCGAGCATGTCAACAATGTTCCCTACACAGTGCCCCCTAAGCAGGATATGGACGATCGAAGACAGTTCCCTGAAAACAGGAAAAAGAGCAATCATGTTGACCCAGGCTGGATGCGCAGCCCACGAATTCTACTTGTCGAGGATGACGCAACGTGTCGTCAAATCGGCGGGAAGTTCCTTTATTCTTTCTCTTGCGAAATAGATACAGCGGTACGTTATGGACACACCCAGTAACCAGGGCCGTCGTTATTGACATATTGCAGCTTGATGGTTTGGAAGCTGTGAACAAGGTTCAAGACGGCTCCAAATACGACCTGATTCTTATGGACATTATAATGCCCAATCTGGATGGAGTTTCTGCATGTCATCTCATTCGTCAATTTGATCGGACGCCTATCATTGCTATGACATCCAACATCCGAAGCGATGATATTCAGCTTTACTTCCAGCATGGTACGCGGCTTCCGTAATTTGTTCAGTCAAATGTGCAATGCTGACTGTTATTAGGAATGGATGATGTCCTTCCAAAGCCGTTCACGCGGAAAAGTCTTTTGGAAATGCTAGAGAAACATCTAGTTCACCTCAAAACTGTTCCACAGGGAATGGAAGGTCATCAAGCTACGACGCCGGTAACAATCGCGGGCCAAAGCTCGGCTGCGCAGTCGGTCACCATCAAGGAAGATACATCCTCCCCCAGCCAGTCCCCCGCAGCCGCCATGACTGCCTGGCAATCCCCGAATCAGTTTCAACCCATGGCTGCAGTTCCTGCCAATCTTCAGCAGGTTCAAGGCCAATATGTTCCAGCAAACCCAGCGACAACCGCCTATGCTATGGATCAGAATGGTATGCAATATCCAGCACCGCCTACGGTAGCGATGGGCGCTGCTGGGCCCGGTCAAGTGCGACCGCAGCCACGTCGGCACATCTCTGAATTAGGCAACGGAAACGATAACCCCAACCTTGCGAAACGACAACGTATGTATGCGCCTCAATCTCAGCCCATGGTTGGCTCCATGCCCGCAACTCGCACTCATTAAAACGGGTTCCCGATTGTGTACCGTTTTAAAGAAACCGTCGCTACCATATATACCCTCTCATCTTTCCCCTTCGGCGGTAACTCTCGCAGAAGCGCATTTTGGAATCGATCATTTGCCGCAATTTACCTTCTCTGCTAATGATATCCGTGGCAACTTTTTTGCATCCTTTTTTTAAATTCTACCATGAAAGTGGGCACTCACTCGATACAATTGGCGTTTCTGGGATTATATATTGCATAGGCTGCGTGTCGTGTTTATTTAGAGTACATACCGTTATTGCTTTGTGTGGGGATATTGTTTTAGAGGGGTTCTGAGATGTTGGCTCCTGGCATTGAGGTTTGTTAGTGCGCCTTATTTGTACAGAATATTTTGAACGCCTGGTTTGCAGACGCATGCTTTTCTCTATTTTTCTGGCCAATAATCCCGTGAGATATCTGGCGATCTATTATCTGACCCAGTCACCTGGTTTCTTTGCGACGTCTGGACACATAGCTTTACCAGAATGATGACATATTCATTTCATCTTTACAACAGATAGAGCTTAATGTTCAGGGATAGGGCATGCTATTCTATCACGCAGATACACAGCTCAACGGCAAACAAAGCAACACTGGGATAGACAGACAATCTTGGAATGGCAGATATCTCATTCTGCTATGTTGCCCAGGTGGAATCTCCTTATGACCACATTAAACAACAAACCTGTCGAACCGGGATCGGCGAGCAAGGACCCTAGATTCAAGCCCGGGCCACCAGCGATGAACATTCTGATCTGATCCATGCAGATAACACAGGTCTAGACCTGCGCCCAGCTCCAGGAATCTCAATCCCCTTGAAGTCCACGAGGGTCCAGACCTTCAGCTGAATCTGGACCCGTTGAGGCTGGAACGAACCATGCACTTGCATGTGGCGGTGCGACACGGGCAATAATCATGTGATTTGACAGTAAGCAAACAAGACAAAACAAGCAAAACTGCCGGGCGGTGAGTCGCCGTTGAAAGTGGGATGATGGATGACTCCTAAGTGGTGGTGACTTTTTTTTTGTCGACCTCTCTGTTCGTTCTCACAGAAATCGCTTGCAAATGGCGCCAAAGAAAGGCGGCGGCTCCAATAAACCGCGTGGGAACGCGACTGAGGAGGTAGAGGAGACGTTGCAGGCTGTTGTATGTGGTCTCGAACCGCCGCACAAGCTGAATGCTAATACCTTCGCTTGGACTAGGTACTTGCGGATACGTTTGAGACCAGATTCGAGCCTTTTACTCTTGATAAGCCTCGGGTATGTTTGGTGATTACTACAAATAGTTCCTTTGTGGACTGACGCAACCTTTGTCCAGTGTCTTCTGCCGGTTGCGAACACTCCATTGATTGAATATACATTTGAGTTCCTGGCCAATGCCGGTGTTGAGGAGGTCTTTTTGTATGGAGGGGCGCACTCGGATCAGTTGGAGGGTTATATTAAGTATGTTTTGACTGGGAAATAGGGCAGGTAAATGGGAAGTGAGAGCTGGGCTGACCATATTCAAAGCGCTTCCAAATGGAGAGCGCCCTCTTCGCCATTCAAGCAGTTCACCTTCCTCAAATCCACATCAACCTCGGTTGGAGATGTCATGCGAGACCTCGACGGTAAACACTTGATTACTGGCGATTTCCTCGTCGTGAGCGGCGACGTTGTCAGCAACCTACCGATCGAAGGCGCCTTAGCGAAACACCGTGAACGCCGCCAAGCAGACAAGAATGCGATCATGACAATGATACTGCGCGAAGCTGGCAGAAATCATCGAACAAAGGCCTCGTCAGTATCGCCTGTTTTTGTGGTAGACCCGACCAAAGACCGCTGTTTGCATTACGAGGAGATTGATCACCACTCTCCTGAATCTTCTCGCCTGACTATTGACGCTGAGCTTATCACCACGTTCCCTGAAATTGATATTCGGCAAGACCTGATTGACTGTAACATTGACATCTGCACCCCAGACGTTTTGAGCTTGTGGTCCGACAGCTTCGATTACCAGACGCCGCGAAAGCAATTCCTCTACGGTGTTCTGAAAGATTATGAGCTGAACGGAAAGACCATTCACACACATATCATTGAGGACCATTACGTTGCCCGGGTTAGAAACCTGAAGGCGTATGATGCTGTTAGCAAGGATATCATATCTCGGTGGGCCTATCCTTTGTGTCCCGACACCAACTTACTTCCTGGCCACAACTACGAGCTTCGGAAGGGTACTCTTTACCAAGAACATGACGTGACGCTGGCCCGTTCGTGCGTTGTGGGCCGACGAACAGTCATTGGGCAAGGAACCAGCATTGCCGACAGGTCGACGGTGAAGGACACGGTACTTGGCCGAAATTGTAAGGTCGGAAAAGACGTCACTCTAGAGGGGGCATACGTCTGGGACAATGCAGTCATTGGGGATGGAACAACCATTCGCCATGCAATCATTGCGGATGATGTCGTGATCGGAAAGAACTGTACCATCGAACAAGGGGTCCTCGTTTCTTTCGGGGTAAAAATTGCGGACAATGTACTCGTCAACGAGGGCAGGCGGATAACAAATGCCACGCGAGAGGAAGATGACAACCCGCCGGTCAGCGATCCAAAAATTGTAGGCGAAGGGGGTGAGGGTTACGAATATGTGCCATACGATGAAGATGACGATGACGATGAAATAGCCAGCAACGCGTCGTCAGGATTGAGTACGTCCATGCTCCTTAATATCTACTCTCATTTTCCTGAACAAGAACTAACGTTATTTCTTTAGTTTACAATATGGCGAAACTCTCACTGTCTACTGACTCTATCTCGACACTATCCTCAGAGATTTCAGATTACGGCGGCTCCCGTTCTGGAAGCTTTGCAACTTCCGTGTCTGACGATGAAGACCAGGATTCACATTTCGTCCAAGACGCTGCAGCTAGTGTTTTCGACAGTTTACGAGACGGCGTCACATCTGATGTCGTGCAATTGGAACTGGTTAGTCTTCGCATGACGGCCAACGCATCCGATCACGAAGTTCGACGAGCCGTCACTTCAGCCTTTATGAAGCGTGTGGCGCAGTTGATGGAAGGTGGACAGGGAGCAAGGGACGCCGTCCACGATATCTTCAGCAAGTATCACGAAATCATTGAGCGTGCACTGTTTGACCGCGACACCGACGCGAAGCCTGATCAGGTGGACCTTCTGATTCAGTTCCAGCAAGATCTCGTCCACCGTCCCCGGGGTGAGACGGTGCTTCTGTTCCTGGCCAAGGAGCTGTATGAGTTGGAAGTTGTCGAAGAGGAGGCCTTAGAGCAATGGTGGGCAGACGAGCGGTCGACCAGTACCGAAGAGATGCGCAAAGTCCGAGCTCAGACGCAACAGTTCATTGACTGGCTTGCAGAAGCTGAGGAAGAGGAGAGCAGTGAGGAGGAAGAAGACGAAGAAAGTGATGACGAATGAGTTTGAGATATTGTGCTCGGTTAAAATAGAATACAATATAAAAAGCCTGCGACATCCATGACATGTCAGATCTTCATAAACCTCCTTTTAGTAGGAAATAAAGAACATATTACAAAGCGCGTACATATGTAGGATAGGAATGCACGGGTCACTTGATATATTCCGAAGCATATGGATAAGATTGGTCATATACACATTATTAGCACCTTGAGTTTTAGGATTCAGATGGCTTCCGTTCGCTGCCTACGATGGGACCTGATAGAAAAATGTACCTGCGACTCGTTCGGATACAAGCAAAAAAAGGACTTAAAGAATTCAACTTGTACCTTCACAGGAAATTAGCGACCTATGTCAGTGTTGCCTGCTGCCTATGATAGGCAGAGAGTACACTGGGCTTGGCCTGCCTCTTCTTTTCTTAGTGTGGACAATAATGCTGAATGAAGCCACCAGCTTGCGCTTCGTGGAGACATTGAATTGAGAGCGCTCAATGACACTCTAGGTTTAGCACGGCTCCATTCGAATCATTGACGACTCCTGCGGATTTTCAATCCACGAGCAGTGCCTCCTGTTCCCCACATTTCCGCGTGAGCCCAGAAGGCTTCACCTGGCGAATGACTAAGGCGCGGGCGCAGGCTGAGCGCTGGTGACACAATCTGATTCACGAGATTGACACCTCCCCTCTGATCTCTCTCTCAACTCTTGATAAGGACAAACATTCAAGAAGAGTCAACGAGCGATTAACTCCCGAAAGCTTCCCTTCTCCTTTCCTGATTTTCTCGCCCTAGTAAGCCTCTTAGGCTTCCACCCCCTGCCACTTAGGCTACCACAGCACTATCATTGGCAACTTGTGACGTGTGTTGTTGTACCGGGGTAAAAAAGGGTCAGGTCTCGACATAAATATCGGGGCCGCGCTTTTTTCTGCCCGTGTTCAGCACATACGGCTTAGAGGCGTCACCTTCACCACGCCTCCAACTACGAGAAAGCGCAAGGCGGCCCTGGCGGCGTCTCCCACTTCTACTACCGCCACCCAATCTTGCAGCCGCTCACGAGCCGCCACCACAACCACCGCGGATTCATTTTTGGACATTCCTGATAGCGGAAGCGCTCGCAAGAGGCAGAAAAAGACTAGGAAACAGTGCCCTGATTCTGCTGCCGAGTTGACTTCAACGAACTCATTCAACTTCGAGAGGGAGGTGTCGGAATCTCCGGCGAAGGTCGAAGCGTCTGAATTTGTTACCTCAACGTCAACAACTATGGAGTCTGATGATGATTTCATGAGTGTTGCATCGAGTGCGGATGATTTCCTGGGCACTCAGGGTAGCGATGATGAAAGCTTAGGAGATGGTAAGATGTCCGTGGGTTTTTGCGGAACTTGGTTGCTGACTTGGGCTTTGTCGCTTCAATCAGATTTCGGCGACGACTTCGACGGTGGGTTTTCCAAAGACAAAGATATATTTTCGAATACGCGGAAACCATATGAGGTGGACTTCAAAGTCCTTAGCCCGGAAGATATCGAACGTGAACAGAATTTGCAGATCAACGAAGTCTCATCAATACTCGGGCTGCCCCCAGAGTCGTCGGCAATTTTGTTGCGATTTGGCCGTTGGAATCGGGAAAAACTGATCGAGTCGTACATGGACCACCCGGAATTAACACTGGAGGAAGCAGGCCTCGGAACCAATTTCGAGTCAACACCGAAGACTGAAGTGGTACCGGGTTTCACATGTGATATCTGTTGCGAGGATGGTGATGATCTTGAGACCTATGCGATGCGCTGTGGGCATCGATTCTGTGTTGACTGTTACCGACACTATCTCGCGCAGAAGATCCGGGAAGAAGGAGAGGCCGCGAGGATACAGTGTCCGGGTAATGACTGCCACATGATTGTCGATTCAAAGTCGTTAAGCTTACTGGTTACGGACGATCTCAAGGACAGGTTAGTCTTCCTTATTACTTGACTGCCTATATGTTCGCTGGCATATCAACTAATTTCGGGGCCAGATATCAAACGTTATTAACGCGAACTTACGTTGATGACAAGGAGAATCTGAAGTGGTGCCCGGCTCCAAATTGCGAGTATGCAGTCGATTGCCACGTCAAGCAGCGTGAGTTACATCGCATTGTACCCACAGTGCAATGTGGTTGTAAGCACTACTTTTGCTTCGGGTGCACTCTGAACGACCACCAGCCTTCCCCATGTAGACTAGTCAAAATGTGGCTTCAAAAGTGCGAGGATGATTCGGAGACAGCCAACTGGATTTCAGCAAACACTAAGGAATGCCCTAAGTGCCATTCAACAATAGAGAAAAACGGCGGGTGCAACCACATGACGTGCCGCAAATGCAAGCACGAGTTCTGCTGGATGTGTATGGGCCTATGGTCGGAGCATGGCACGAGCTGGTATAATTGCAATAGGTTTGAGGAAAAGTCAGGCGCCGAGGCTCGGACTGAACAGGCTCGTTCCCGAGCGTCTTTGGAGCGCTACCTACACTACTACAACCGATACGCCAACCATGAGCAGTCCGCCAAACTGGACAAGGACTTGTATCTGAAAACGGAGAAGAAGATGACGAGTCTGCAGTCTCAGTCAGGCCTCTCCTGGATTGAAGTGCAGTTCCTCGATACGGCGTCGCAGGCACTGCAGCAATGCCGACAAACACTGAAATGGACGTACGCCTTTGCGTACTACCTGGCCCGAAACAACCTGACGGAGATTTTCGAGGATAACCAGAAGGATTTGGAGATGGCGGTGGAGAGCCTCAGCGAGATGTTTGAGAAGCCGGTGGGAGAACTGGCGAATCTCAAGGTCGACATCTTAGACAAGACAGCATACTGCAACAAGCGGCGAGTCATCCTGCTGAGCGACACAGCAGAGAATCTGAAGAACGGTATGTTCGGCGCATTGTCTTCCTTAGATTCTTCCAACTAACAGACCTGGCTAGGGGTTTGGCAATTCAATGTTGAATGGTAGACCTAGAGTCGTATAGATTTAGCGAGCATGCTTGATTATCTGTTGAAGGCAAGGACAGATGGGAGTCTGCGGTTAATTATGGATATCTTGGCCGATCCAGGTCGGTAAATGGGTACTAGGGAACTGGATCGGGACGGGAGGGGATGGGATTTAACACTTTTTTTTTTTTAACGACGTACATGACGAGCAGCACATTACAGCGAGATCTGGATCTGGTTTGCATTTCATCGCAGGGCGTTGCCTACTATTCCCCACATTATGAAGCTTATCTATACTGGAAGGAGAGTGCATATCCTTTCACGGGTGTATCAATATGCATCTTTATGTCATCCATCTTTCCGTCTCGCCTCAGCACTTACGGAATAAGAAAGTGGCTGCCTGCCTATCGTGGGTAGCGAAGTACGAGTAGTTGCCACTAGTTCTATGCTTGGGCTTACGTAGCACTACTGGATTAGTATGCTGGGGGCATTGTGTTCCCATCAGATAAGGCCAAGAGCTGTTAGTCGGCTCCGCGGCGTAACCTGTACCTCCGCGGTTCGGAGGTTACGAGCATACCGGAATGGCAGGTAGATTAGAACTGCAGCTCCGTCATCGGACGGACCTCGGTGTAAAATCAGTTCCCATCGGTTGTTAGTCATGGGTCATTCAGGCTTGGGCTGATTCAGCTTGAAATCTCGAGTTTTATCTTTTTGAAGTATATTTTCATTATGAGGTCTATGGATTTAAATTTAATAAGCGGAATTGAGATTGTAGCTGTATGTAGAGCGTAGTTGGGGTAGCCCATCTGATAATTTTTGACGCAAGATCTGATAGCGAACAACTCGTTTTTTGAGCTTCAAGATCACCTGGATAAGAAATTAAATTAAAGCAGGGTGGCCTAATTAGACAATCAAGTCTCACGGGACTAGTGCCCTTCTAGAAGAACTAATTATTATTTGAGCAGCTTCGTTTGCGCTCCGATCACGACTAAGACCGACTGCCAAACTCGGGAATAACCAGTCAAGACAACTCTGCCAATCTTCAGAAAAATATCATCGCCTCGGATCTTCTCCTCCTCACATTTCTCCTCTCTCGTCCTCTCTCCGTTGCTGTCCTGTTTGTTGCTGTGCTACGACCGGACTGACTTCACGTCGCTCCCGCCTCCACACTTTTTTCTTGCTAGACGGGTTCGGTCCCTGGCGGAGTTCCGTTTTTCTTCGGCATATTCAAAACCCAAGCTCGCTCACCACCACGCCGGCCCTCGTCTTCGTTCTCCCTCGCCCTCGAATCTCCTCTCACTCCCTCTTCCCCCTCCTTTCCTCTTCGCTCCTCTTGCGGCCACGGCTGCTAGAGCTCTGCTAGCTCGATGGCGGCTCCCGAACAAGTACCGGGGCAAGAATATGAGTAAGTTATGCGGAGCTTGCTTTTTCATCTCTGGGTTTCTCTTTATCTCCGAAGGGCGTCCCGAATATTCCGAGCGGTCTGCTTGGAAGATTCATGGATCTCGCGTTTGGATTCTACCTGTTCAGCTGACACTCGTTTTTTCCCTGCTCTCCGCGGAAATCTGGACTGGCAGGGCAGACGCTAACTGCGACATGTTGATAGCTACGAAGCCCTTCCCTCAAACTATGGCCTCGGTCGGAATATGCTAGCTGGCGCTTTCGCTGGAATTGCAGTATGTTGCCTGGCAATTGAAATTATACCTGGCGTTGTGATGGGATTGCTGACATTTGGCATAGGAGCATGCGGTCATGTACCCGGTGGACTTGCTGAAGGTAGACCAATTGGCCTTATTACGCATTCTTGTTACTTGTGCGGCGTGCGGATGGCTAATCATTGACTTCTCCGACAACAGACTCGCATGCAAGTCTTGCATCCCACCACCGGAGGTCTCTATACAGGGTTGACGCATGCGGTTTCCACAATTTACCGAATTGAAGGGTGGCGGACACTGTGGAAGGGCGTATCGAGCGTGATTGTCGGTGCTGGTAAGCAGACGAGGCCAAGGTCGATACGATTGGCGCATCCTACGGGCTAACTTTTGGGCTCTACTTTTTAGGCCCCGCGCATGCTGTCTATTTCGGTACATATGAGGTTGTTAAGGAGATGGCTGGTGGTAATGTGGATGATGGACACCATCCATTGGCGGCCGGTAAGACTGTAACTTACAACTTTACGGAGAAAATGCTGACTATTTCAAGCAATGAGTGGTGCGGCGGCGACAATTGCTAGCGATGCCCTGATGAACCCTTTCGATGGTGAGTTTTGACAACGCGTGCGACTATTAAAAAGAGAGCTTTTTCTCACATAAGCAGTAATCAAACAACGAATGCAGGTACACGGCTCCATACACAAAACCATCTTCCAGTGCGCCAAGTCTGTCTACAAGACTGAAGGTTTCCATGCTTTCTACGTCTCCTATCCCACGACCCTCTGCATGACGGTTCCCTTTACAGCTACTCAGTTTGTCGCCTACGAATCCATCTCCAAGGTTATGAACCCGTCTGGGGATTACGATCCCTTCACGCATTGCATTGCTGGTGGTCTTGCTGGTGCTGTTGCGGCTGGTATCACTACGCCGCTTGACGTGGTGAAGACTCTACTGCAGACCCGTGGCCTCGCGCAGAATGAGGAGATTCGCGCGGTCAAGGGACTATTCGGCGCCGCGACCGTCATCAAGCGCCAATTCGGTTGGAGAGGATTCTTGCGCGGTGCTCGCCCCCGGATCATCTCCACGATGCCCAGCACTGCCATTTGCTGGACTTCGTACGAAATGGCCAAGGCTTATTTCAAGCGCCAGGTGGACAACTAGGCCGGGCCAAAGTGTTCAGGCCCGATCGCACGAATACGCTATGCATATGCTCCGACTAATTCTGCGGTGAACCCCTCGACTAACCAACACTCCCAACATCCGTAAATACGAAACAAAACAAATCCGACCGACTTGAATGCACTTGGAGAAAAGTATGAATGCGAACAACAGGAACCCCCATGATTAGTGCGAGGAGTGACATGCCAGCATAGTTTCGACGCTGATCTTCCTTTCTCACCATGTGTATACTCGATGTTCTATTCCCGGGCGAGGCATTGCGAACGACTAGTGGCTTGATTACATCCGTTTGATTACATCCGTTGTGGTGCGCTTGTTGACTGCGATGTGGGCTTGACCTCTTTGTCGCCTCTTTCCTTTGATCTTGGATCGGTGCCAGCTCTGGCGCGATGTACCCGGTACTTGACTTTTTTGGCGTTGGGACACAGGGAGGAAATGCTCGGGAAAATTCATTTCTCTTTCCATTTCATCTATTCCTATTTATTTGCGCATCTGTTTGTTTTGGATTGTGAATCATGTACTGATAGACATACGAGATGGCGGTGACCGGTCACCCGGGAGGCGGACTGGCTGGACGATATATCCAGATAATCATTATACAGGAGGAATATGAACTACTTCCTGGCCCACTGTTAAACGTATAAATAGCTGACACTGTCTCGCTCTATCCATGGTTGCTTAATCAGCTCCAGTAACGACGTCACGAGGGAAAAAAGTGCCGATTCGCCGTCTTCGTCGTCCGACCAACTGAACTCTGGGATGGACCCTCCAAGTCCATCCATGATTCAGATCCAAGTTCCGAATTTCACACACTCTTCTCAATCGTCTCCATTTTACCTGCAGCCATTTGCGTTTCCTCGCTCTCTCAATTCGCTCCTTCTTCCCCGTCTTCTCACGCATGGCGGTGTCGCTGGCTGGCCCTGCATTATTTCTTTCTCCGTGACTTAATTTCCATAACCCATTCTGCGAATGATGCGCCCTAAGCCAGTGTCGTCGCTGCAAAAGACCTATGACGACTGTTATTTGATGTGCTCGACGGCTGTCTACTTCGAGGGTCAGGTCTGTGATCTCAGCCCCGCTCCTGACGGTCATTTACTGACGTAGTGGCTCTCTCAGAATAATGAAGATGAAGCCTTGAGATCTTGGCGATCCGCCTTGGAAACTATTTACTACCACAACGCCTACCGGCTCCCCGCGAGTTACACCCCGAGTACTGAAACCGAACGGGCTCTGCAAGAATCCATTCGTCAACTAGAACTTCAATGTCGTGAGCGGGTTGACCTCCTAGACGCGCTTCGCGAGAGCAGAAAAGAACAGGATAAGGATAAAGATAAAGACAAGGGCAGGGACCCGTCGAGTTTGAGGAAGTTGAGGTCCCCGCCGACGCTGCGGCCGCGATATAACACCAACCCTAATCCAGGTTGGATAGGGGATGGGACTGTTCCAGCTGTGGGATATACCGACCTGTCGAAACCTCCTGCCATTCCCACACGGCCTTTGCCTGGTTCTACCGTAGCCGCCGCCGTTGCATCTGATCAGCCATCGTCTCCGAACCGCCCCACGACCGCCAGGACGACGTCGCAAACCTCTACTAGGTCTACTTCCCGCACTCCTAGTCCCGATCGCCGGAAGATGCCGTCCATGCCGTCCACTTTACGCGATCCAACTCTCAAGAGAAAGAAGAAGGATACTTCGCGTCGGAAAGATTTGCGTCCGGTTGCAGCCTCCCAGGCGGCGGGTCTCGCCTGGGGCTCTATCTCGCGCACTCCTTCTTCTGAGAAGACTGTGAGCGGTGCTGCAGTGGCGTCCTCGCGGCAGAGTATCTCGAATGACTCAAACACAAGGAAAGATTTTGATGACCCGCGAAATGACCTACCTTCGCCAAGAAGTCTTTATCATTCTGATAAAGCGAGCAGCGATGCCGCGTTGGCATCCGTCCGTCCTAAAATGTCCGAGCAGAAGTACTCCGACTCGATTCGAGGAATTCCTCGCGCCCATTCTGGAGATGCCCAGCTCCGGAGAAGGTCCCCGGTGAAGGAGAGCCCATCCTCAACACCCAAGGCTCCGAAACTAAGGCACCGTGATTCTACGGAACACCGACCAACCTCTGGCAGTCGACCTCGACAATCACCTTCGAAAATGGTCAGTGACCCTCCGACAAGGCCCCCTTCGAAGCCAGCCGTCAAACCCAAACCCATAACATTAAAAGCGCCACAATCATTGTCATCTGGGACTTATTCAAGTTCCGGAAACACAACCCCACAGCCACGAGATACTGTACGGGACCCAGATCGAGATATAGTCCGTGGTTTAGATAAAATAAATATCGCAGGAAGCCCTGTGCGACGAAAACCAAATCCCGAGACCAAGCGCCCCATTACACCACCTTTCAGTGACCTGGATTCGCAAGGACGTAAGTCGGCTGAAGATGCAGATGCAGTCGATGCAGAAGATGTGGACGAAGACGTCGAGGACGACTCATTCATGGAAATTTTGAAGAAGCTACCAAAAGGTGTAGACGTGAACGCCGCGCGCCAGGTCCTTAATGATATCGTTGTTCGCGGAGACGAAGTCCATTGGGACGATATTGCCGGGTTAGAGGGCGCAAAAAAGGCATTGAAAGAAGCCGTGGTATACCCATTCCTCCGACCAGACCTCTTCTCCGGGCTCCGTGAACCAGCTCGAGGTATGTTACTCTTCGGACCTCCAGGAACTGGAAAGACGATGCTTGCACGGGCAGTTGCGACGGAGTCCAAGTCAACATTTTTCTCTGTATCAGCATCGACGCTCACATCAAAATGGCAT
Organism: Aspergillus nidulans FGSC A4; assembly: GCF_000011425.1. Lineage (NCBI taxonomy): Eukaryota > Fungi > Ascomycota > Eurotiomycetes > Eurotiales > Aspergillaceae > Aspergillus > Aspergillus nidulans. The sequence goes on along the minus strand of NC_066258.1, from coordinate 3,298,696 downwards.
GGCGAGAGTGAAAAGCTTGTGCGAGCTTTGTTCGGCCTGGCAAAGTCATTAGCACCCTCCATAATCTTCGTTGACGAAATTGACTCGCTCCTTTCATCGCGTTCGTCAGGGACGGAGAATGAGGCGTCGCGCCGATCAAAAACCGAATTTCTCATTCAATGGTCTGACCTCCAGCGTGCCGCAGCTGGGCGCGAGCAACCAGTAAAGTCGGGTGACGCCAGCCGTGTTCTCGTTCTAGCAGCCACGAACATGCCGTGGGATATTGACGAAGCCGCGCGCCGCCGCTTTGTCCGCCGCCAGTACATACCTCTTCCGGAGCATCATGTTCGGGAACAGCAACTGCGCAGATTACTGAGCCATCAAGTACATGACCTTAGTGACGAGGATATTGAGGTTCTCGTTCATGTTACAGAAGGTATGTATCAGTTTTGTCGTCTCCTATAAAACAGAAAGAAAAGACTAACCAGGCGTTGATGGACAGGCTTCTCAGGCTCCGACATCACTGCTCTCGCTAAAGACGCCGCCATGGGGCCTCTCCGTAACCTCGGCGAGGCTCTCCTCCACACACCAATGGATCAAATTCGCCCTATATGCTTCGCTGACTTTGAAGCTAGTCTCCTTTCTATCAGACCCAGTGTTAGTAAAGAGGGTCTGCGCGCGTATGAGGATTGGGCGAGGCAGTTTGGCGAGCGAGCGGGCTAGGTGCTGCATCTTCTGCCTATCCGTCTCTGTCATGTCGTTCCTTTTCGCTCGGGTTTGTATTTATTCTGAATTGCGCTGGTACTGGGGTTCGGGATGCATAGACATTACGGGGTTTGTTGGTCAACGGGAGGATACTTTGTTTGCTCTGTATCTTTTCTTTTGGCGTCAGATGTGGACTACTAAAACCTAACAAACCAAATACCTACTGTCGTACTTTATTGATTACCTCTTATTATGTTTTTTTCCGGCGTATTGCCAATTGGGGTCTGAGGCTTTACTGCATATGCTGACAGAATCCGGTAAAGGAATGTGAGATGAGCTCCGCTGCTTCCACTTGCTTTTTCTTCTCCCTTCGTGTAAGTGGGTATGAATGTAGTCAGACTTATAAATGACGAGAAGTCACTAAGAGAGTACCAGTCATATATGTGGTAAGCAGAAAGCGCAACTCGAATGTAAACGGAAGAACGGTATATAGCTACATACAAGATGCATGGGTAATGATAAATTCGCACACATATATCATGGTCATCGAAAGCGAATAAGACCAGTCAACCAACAGGCTACTCGTACGAGGCATAGCCACTCCACTTCACCGCAGCTTCTCTCATATCCCAATGAATGCCATATAACCAAACTCCAGAAATCAATGCACACTGTTGATACGTACTCTGTTACGCATGGTCAGGTGTATAGCTGGTTTCACCTAGCATCGTCTGCCCCGGAACCGACGGCGTAGCTGTTTGGGTTGGCGGCTGATTCGGGCTAGAAGCGCTCGTGCCGGGATGGGCGCGTGCCGCAACGGCAGCCTGGAGTCTTTGGTCCAAAGCCTTGAGGGCGACGGCTCGGCGCCGCTCGGCTTCCTCGCGCTTGGCCATGCTTCGGCCACTGCGGTTACTGAGGAGGCTGGGGAGACCGGCTTCTCCTCGTGCGAGAGCCTGCTGATTCCCCGAGGCTATTTCTTCCGCTGAGAAGGGGGTGCATATTTTCAGCGAGACAAGGAACGAGTAGATAGTGTCAGAGACCAAGCCGATTGGTGGCTGGATTTTGTCGGGGAAGAGGCACTTGAACGCAAATGTCTCGCTTGCGTCGCCCTTGATTCCGACGCCGTCGGTAGACGTGCCAGTGAGGTCGGGCTGCCGTTTGTAAAAGCGGAGATAAGTCCAGCTTGTTATTAGACCGAACCATGCCAGTGTAGCCGCCACACGGGTTCCTACGATAATTCCGCTGAGGGTATTCAGGAGCAGAAAGACAGCCGGGAAGTGTTTCACTCGCATTTTGACCAGGCCTTTGAAAATAGTCACCGTGTGTTCTGGAACGAGCTGCTTGAAAGCGACGAGGAAGGAAGCTTGAATCGAGATGCCGCCGCAGATTTGTGTCACACTGGACAGAGCCGAGTCAGCAGGAAATGTGCATGCAGTTGTACATGCCTCATCAGAGGACGAGGACGAAGACGAGAACAAGGCGTACCCGCTATGCGGAGTCGAACCCGCACCCGAACCTGAGCCCGAACCACCACTGATTGCAGCCCAAAAAAGATAGCATGGCACGATCACAACGTTCGGTACAAGCGCGATGGTGACAATGAACTTGGTGAACTCCCGCGAACCCCATGCGCGCTCCAGGTACTTCCCGCCATAGAAAAGCGTCGCCAGGTTCAGCAGAACGGTGAAAATATTCTGCTCGACAAATGTTGCCGTAAGGAGCGTCCACGGGTAGAAAATGAACTGTGAAGGGACGAGGGTCAGGTAGGGGACCGCCGGAGAGACGGCAGGAGTGCCCGGGGTTGTGTCGAGCTGGCGCCATCGAGCAATGTTGTACAGGAACGAGAGAGTGATGAGACTGATGAGACAGACACGGGTCGCTGGAGGAATGTTGATTCTGAGCGCCATCTTTGCGGCTGCGACTGCTCGCGAACGCAGACCGCAGGCTGTTGGGAGCCGGGCCTGAAATGTCGTCGAATGCGGCAAAGGAGGCGGAGGCTGGCTGTGGGAGCGGACAGGTCGCGGTTTGGAGACGACTTTCCGCAACTGATCTGATTTGCGCGTGATGAATCCTTTCAGATTGTACGAAAGAACCGGATCAAGTCAGAATTACTGCGTCTTATTCTTCCTAACAGTTAATTAATCTAACAGCCAGCGCCTCGGTTCGTTGTTTGGGCTCTTCTTCGGTATACCGAGTTATGAAATACATATATTTTGCTTAGTCATTATACGGCGCGTGTTCAGCCAAGCCTCTGGCTTGGCACGTGAGCGGGCAGTTTCATCCCATCGTTGGGCTGATTTACTATCACATAAGAACAGGACTCCTCTGAACTGTGAGGTATAGGACCTGGGACCAACGCAGATACTCAGCTACAGTGCAGTACAAAAACTGACTGATGACCGGGTTATATATCCTCTATCCCCGTATCAGTTGAGCGGCCTCAAGAAGTCATGACCATAAAAAAAGTGACATTAACGCCCTCTGGCTAGTGCACTTTGCCGATCTCTGGCTGCAGGCCAACCGTGGGCCAGACGCCACAAGGAGAGCGCCAGTCCAGTGTCCACTTTTCTAGCCCAGCCGGGCCTCAGCTTTCAAGATCATTTCATGTCCAAAAAAGCTCAGTCTCAGAGCCGCCTGGAGTTCCCTGGAGTGCTAGACATTCGAGAATCAATCCCGCCTGGGTCTGGCTCCCTGCGCTCATTCTTCGTCCCGTGATTCCATCCCCAACCGTTCCATTTCCCATCCTCTCTCAGTCCACGACTCCGTACTCTTCAACTGCTCAGGCTCAAACTCCCACTGCACTCTCTCCGTATCCGGCCTTCTGCAGCGGGTCTGATTTGACACACGTTGGTTGCTGTGCCGTGTCGAAATTATTCTCGATCCATAATCTCCTTGTCCAGCTTCTCTTTCAGCTCTTTGCCTTTCGAAGTGCAGAGCATGTCTAAGGCTGCTTGGCCCTCTCTTTGATCACCTGTCTCTTATCCTCCCCACTTTGCTTAGTCCTGAGCTAGCCCAGCATCTATCGGCTATCCCCAGACTTGCCGCGCTTCTCCTTCACTTCATATTTCTTCATCTTAAATTGTCATTCCAGCTATTCCTATCCGTCCAGCTCCTTTTCTTTTTCCCGATCACTTCTTTACTGTCTCCTGGTTTCATCCTGCGCACTTCGACTGGCAGTTTTTTCCAATTAGGTCAATCGTTCTCAGACCGATTTGTCGCATAATTGCGCCTGCGTTGCCTGTCCAACTATCCCTTCTGGGATGCTCTTCCACTATCCCCCTTCATAGCTGTCATATGTAACAAGCAATGGCACACCCGGCTCTCACATCACACCACGTCAATTACTTGATATGGAGGTACGTTGTTCCGAAGTTGAAATGCGTCTCCGCGTTTTATGCTTGATTGTGATTGATACTGACTGCTGCTTAGGTACCTTCAAGAATCAGGTTCGTGGAACCTTTCTTTTTCTCCTGTACCCCTCATTTTCCAGCCCGGACTCGTGCCTGTATTTTATTCGGCGGTTATCTAACCCTTCTCGCAGGCCATGGCGAGGCTGCTGTGACACTCCAGCGCGCTTGGAATCGTGATCCGCAGACTCTACCTTTTGCTCCTTATATCCGCACTCATGCGCTCGTCTCGCTCGTCCAAAAGGGTCTGCAGTACCACGAACTTGAGCAGTCGCTCGACAAGGCACGTTGATTGATTATTTCTATTTTTCTATTCTTGTCACTTCTCAAAGACCTTGTCTAATTTCTAATAGGAGGGCAATCCTGTCCCCTTGGAGCCATCGAACTATTTCTTTGGCCCGAAACCCTTTGATCCGGACGCGCTACAAGGTCCAGACGAGACAAGCGTTAGCGCAGACCAACCGCCAGCCTCACCGACAGGCAAGATTGCGCAGGATGGGGTCTTGACCAACGGTCATTCGACCGCTGATGTTGCCGCTCCGCAGAACGTCAAGGCTTCCCGCAAAGGCGATCGCGCGGAAGCCAATGGAGAAGAGGTCCCCATGGAGATCGAATCCACGAACGGCGTTCCGAATGAGAGCAAACCAGATATTACAAAATCACCATCAGTGGGAAAAACCGCCATGGTGGACGGCGACGGGGATGTGGACATGGGAATTCCGCCGGCTTCGCAGGACCAGGAACCAACCGCGGCGCCGATTTTTACCCTGACCACCGGACACAGCGTTGGCGTTCAGATCACCCCCGCCAAGGCTGCTGATCTCAGCCCCAACACCGCCATTATCGATGTGGCTGGTGATGATCACGTGACAACCACAATCTGGCGGCCGCACGACCCTACTGTAGTTGTGGCAGCTGGTGTTACCTTTTGCAGTCTGTATAAGCTGTCTTCGACCTCATCACCGGTGCACGAAACGCTCGTTGAAAACAAAGGGGACAATGTATGGGTCTCTGCGGTAGCCTGGGACCCCTTTGGCCAGAAATTGGCCGTCGCTACTTATAATGACATGCGAGGCTCTATTACCATGTACGATGTGAATGGGAACGCTGTGGATCTCTTGCCAGAAGTTCCCCGAATGATTTCAGGCTTGAAATGGGCAGATAGTGGTTCACAATTGATTGTCGTCGCCTCCGACAGCAAAATGTCAGAACTTGTCCTCTGGGACGACTCATTACGGCCGGAAGTGTTCCCTACTCCTCAGATAGTTGACGACTCTATTCTCGATGTTAGCTGGCTTGGGACCAGCCAGGTTTTCGCGTGCGGAGGCATATCGGTTTTCCAATGTGACGTCAAATCGAGTATTCACCTCTCCAAGACATATTCTTCTGGCGACCCCGAGCACCCTTGGACTTTCATTCGCTGTGCAAGCGCCGGTTCATTGTCTGTGGCAGTTGCAGCATCCTCCTCTAATGCCTCGTTTTGGATTCCAACTCACGACATGCACTTGAAAGACGTCCACGATGGCCATATCACCGCCATTCAATTGAAACCCGAACCGTCCGAGCAGCCAGATCAGCCGTTGATTCTTGCCTCATCATCAACAGATGATACAGTAAAGCTGTGGCACATAGATTTACAAAATCAGAAGTTCAACTGCATACACCGTTTGTCACTCGGTCAGTCGTTACCAATCCTTTCTAGCTGTTTCTCGCCCGATGGATACGCTCTGGCCGCCGCCAGCAAGGACTCTTTATCAATATGGAATGCTCAGCGTGGAGGTACTGCCATGGCTACGTGGAAGTCCCCGAGCGCTGACAACACCGAGTCCGGGGAAGGGGAAGCTCCTGTTGTCAATGGACGCAATGGAAACATGGAGGACGCGCTGGATTGCTCGCTAAACTGGGACACTGACGGGAAGAAGTTAGCATTTGGGTTTGGCAATAAGGTATGTATCATCCTATCCCTTGGTTTTGCAGGAAACTGATGGAATTCGCAGCTGGCGATTATAAACCTACAACGGTGACGTGCACATAAACATGCAGACAAACAAATCAAGAGCAGCAACATAAGCAATAATCCCGGCAGGCGACCTTCCATCTTCGGCCCATAACGGTCGAAACGGACATTGCATTCATTGTTGGGCCAGAAAGCATTATCTCAGAAGCGAGAGCAAGTGCTCGCCCTCGAGGCGGATCATTTCACTGAACACTGATGATCTCTTCCGCCGGTCTAAACCTATCCGTCTAGTCGGTTTAGCGAAGAGACATGGGGCGAACCATATGATTCGGAGGGCATATCCCTACTTATCTGTTATCCACATTTTATGATTACATATGCATCTCAATGTCTGTTTGGGTTAGACGATACAAAAGGCGCAGACTTCTTGGAATCAGGCGAAAGGCGCGGTTGCGGATAGCATATGGACGGGACACGGGTGGATAAATCTGAGTTGATTTTTATCTTTTATTCTATAGCTTCTATGGGAGGCACGGTCAATGATATTCAGGAGGTGCAATATCACACCACATTTGGCATATCCGCGCTCGTCTGTTTTTGAACCATATATGAAACCATGGAAAGCAGCTTCCTTGGTTACTAGTCGTTAGTCGAAGACTCCCTTTGTATATTCGTTATATCTTGTCTTTGCTTGTTCTTCCCAATCCTTCTTTGCCTGCGGGCTGTCTCGCGATTGCGGAATTCTTCTTCGACATCAGCCCAGCCTCGCATCCAAGCTGTGATACCGTCAAAAAGTGCATCCACGTCAAAATCACCCGGCTGGCAAACTTTCTGCTTCGACCACCACCCTCGACCCTTCTGTCTTGGGGTCTCTGCTGGTTTCTTCTTGTGGGCCAACTGATACTCCTCCTGATACCGTTCAATCCATGTTTCAAACCCACGAACGGTGCCCTGGAGTGCTTCTCGCTCGGCCATTTCCTGCTGCATATCTGCCTGGCTATAGTAGATAATATATTAGTCCTGACCGGCGGCAAGATGGCAAAGATCCACGTTGACATACAGCTCTTCAATTTCGGCCTCTAGTTCGGCTATCCTACATCGCATCCGTTTTCGTTCCTTGTCATGGAGCGAATATATATAGAATGTCTCCTCGCGGCGTTTCAAGAAAGCATCGCTCAACCTTTGCATTTCCTCGTCGAATTCCTTCACCAGATTGTAGACTTTTGGCGTCTCGAACAGCGTCCGCGCCGGCTGCGTCAGCTGCGCCGTCGAAAGCTCCCCTAGAGAACGCGCATGGGAATGAGCCATTGAATTAGAAGAAGCGGCCGGGCCTCTTAGACCATCCGGTCTCCTCGACGCGCCAGGGTCAGGACCAGGATCGGATCCGGGACTACGACCACGCTGATTTTGTGTTTGTTGGTTTGAGGCGACTCCTTGCGTCATATTTAACTGTACATTTGAGCGTGGATTAAGCAGAAATTCTAGCTGATTGAGGCACTGGTTTATACTTTGCGCCTCGGCGGAGAAGCGGTTGGCATGACTTCCTCGAAGAGTTGAAAGGCGCGCGAGTTGAGTAAGGCGATTTGAGATATTGTTGGGGCTTAGAGGCCCTTCCTCATCCAGTGGTACAGCTCTGTTGTCCACGGTAAGGGGATTTGGGATATCTTTGGAGCTTGACGCTTCTGCGTCGTCTGCCAATACAGCTTTGTTGGTTGTTGTGCTGAGACTTGGGAGCTGGTCTGGTGTAGGATTAGGATCCATTATGTTGGGCCGATAGCGCTGTGTATAGTTAGTGTCTGTTTGATGAAACCTGGCTTTGGGATCCTACATGGATAGAGAAGATAAAGTATTGAAGAATATAGGGCTTATAATTATACAAGCAAACGCGCCATTGATGACTTATTGAGAAAATAAGTCTTTGAAGCTGTCTAAGTGAAAGTCACGAGGCCTCAATGGCTTGGGAGCTCCTTCCTCTAGAATTTCTCTGAAACGGAGGATTATATTCTTGAAGGAGGGTTTCTTCACTAGCCGCCGAGCCGTATATGTTTTCCTACTCCATTGGTTGTCTTGCTATGGCAAGTTTTGTTATCAGTGCTTTTATCCAAGCGGCGGTCAGCAGAGGAGAAAGTAGGTACGGAGTATGACATTGTTACTCGCGAATCAATATTCCCAAATCACCGCTGCCACAACTCTTTTTACCTCCGTAAAAATAAATCTTGCTGCAGATTGTTCGCTCCAGCATTTTGGTGCCCGTTAGCAGATTGGTGAGGTTGGCTTGCCAGCAGTGTCTGATCCATAGAGTTGCTGCTTATACTGACTCACCTCCGCTCCTCCGCTAAATTTCATTTCTTTACAATCCCCGCACACGCGACAGAAAGTTGACTGTCGCACCTGTCGCACTTGTCGCATTTATTGGGTGTCAATCAGGATGGCGCCTCCTGTGAGCCTCTTCCTTTCTAGCCAAATTTTGCCCCTTGTCCATACCAGCTCTGCGCCGAAGCCCTCGAATAGGTACTGACATTGTCTCTGACTCAGATCACCATTGTGCCGTCTCTCGAGACCGCCAAAGCTGCGATCAGCCAGTCGAAAAACTCGCGGTTCCCTCCTAACCTCCTTCCACTTACGTCGTCTATCTCGGCCGATCTTTTGACGCCCACGCTTGCTTATTTGAGGCTTGCTGAAAAGTGACTTGCCGCCCTTGATAACGGTTGTAGTGTTGGAGGAGGCTAACCTTAACAACATCGCAACAGTTCGAAATTGTCATTTCTTTATGAGAGTGCCGCGACAACAGAAACGATTGGGAGGTACAGCTTTGTTGGTGCAGGTATGTGATGTGCGCGGTGTTCATGGAATTCTGGACTGGGCTAACGTGCTCTCATACAACATAGACCCCCACACCGTTCTCAAGACAGGACCTGGTCATGGCCCTGAAAGCGATCCGCTCCCGATTCTCGAAGAGAAACTGGCCAACTTCCGTGTCGCGTCCGTGCCCGGACTGACCCTGCCTCCGCTTACCGGTGGTGCTATTGGGTACGTGGGGTACGACTGCGTCAAATACTTTGAGCCCAAGACTGCGCGTCCGCTTAAGGATATCCTCGGCATTCCGGAGTCGCTTTTTATGCTGTTCAACACCATTGTGGCCTTCGATCATTTCTACCAGGTTGTCAAGGTCGTCACATACATCCCAATTACCGATAACGACGCGGAACTCGACGCCAACTACAAGCATGGACAGGCGGTCATCCAGCGCATCATCGATACTCTTCAGCGTCCGGATACTCCTTTACCCCCTCAGGGCCCGATTATCCAAAATCAGGAGTACACCTCCAACATCGGACGCGAAGGGTACGAAGGACACGTCGTGAAACTAAAGGAACACATTGCCAAGGGTGACATCTTCCAAACCGTGCCGTCGCAGCGTCTTTCCCGCCCAACGTCGCTTCATCCATTCAACCTCTTCCGCCATCTCCGCACCGTCAATCCCTCTCCTTACCTCTTCTACATCGACTGCGAGGATTTCCAGCTAGTCGGAGCCAGCCCAGAGCTTCTGGCAAAGGAGGAAAAGGGCCGCATCATCACACACCCTATTGCCGGAACGGTGAAGCGTGGCAAGACTGCTGAAGAAGATGAAGCGCTCGCTGAGGAACTACGGTCTAGCCTGAAGGATCGCGCAGAGCACGTCATGTTGGTGGACCTAGCGCGCAACGATGTCAACCGCGTCTGTGACCCACTGACCACGCAAGTCGATCGACTGATGGTCGTTGAGAAGTTCTCCCATGTCCAGCACCTGGTATCACAAGTCTCCGGTGTTTTGCGTCCTGAAAAGACCCGCTTTGATGCCTTCCGCTCCATCTTCCCGGCAGGCACAGTCTCTGGAGCACCAAAAGTCCGAGCCATGCAGTTAATTGCAGAACTGGAGGGTGAGAAACGAGGAGTCTACGCTGGTGCAGTCGGCTACTTCGGATACAACATAGCCTCGGCCGACGGATCTAAGGAGATTCCTGGTGCAATGGACACCTGTATTGCTTTGCGTACCATGCTGGTGAAGGACGGCGTGGCGTATCTGCAAGCAGGTGGTGGTATTGTGTTTGATTCAGACCCTTACGATGAGTATGTGGAGACACTGAACAAACTGGGTGCGAACATCGCCTGTATCAAGGGAGCGGAGGAAAAGTATCTCAGCATGGAGGCGAAAAGCTAGAGTATTTGGTTACCATGATAGATTGGATATGAATGACGGCTTATTAGAATATGACATGCTTTATTTGGTTACTCCATAGTTGACCAGGAACGTTTTGTATAGCTTCGATCGACGTCATCAAGTGCAGTGCACCGCCACACCAGGACGAACACCATGCCAGGTGGAAAGCAAACGTTGCGCAGGGTATTGCACCCTTACCGCAGCCAAGAAGATATTGCTGATGGTAAGAGCAAAATCAGAGTACTTAAGCGACTCCGTGATGTACTTAAACTGGATAGCAACTCTCGGCATCGTCAGCCGTTAGGCATTAACATTCAAAACCCCTCTCAACAGCGTACCCCTCCATTGTCTATTACCCTTGACGATTACTGATTGTTTCAATCAGCTTCCATCGTCTCCGCGCCTGGAGCAAAAATCTACCTCTCTTGTGGTGGTCTTTGTATGCTGGCAATATCTTGGGCAACCTTGTCTTTGGAAGCGTCGTCAGCCTTGCGCCACTCCCACACCAAATTTGACTCTTGATGAAGAACCAGCCCTCGACGTCTTTCACGACGTCTTTCACGACGCCTTGCTCCTTGGGCAATTAGCTCTATATTGCACCCGGTCTTATCTCCGCCTTTTCAGGGTACCCTCACCGTCTTGGGTGAGAAAGACAGCAGACCACCTGGAAGCGGCTTACATACGCCACTGCCACTGCCACTGCCGCCGTGGACTAACAGAACTAGACTGACGACGAGAGCCACCATCCTCTATCCCTCTTCCAACTCCCACTCGCTCTTACCACCCCTATCTACGATTCCGGGAGACGGACTGGCTCTGCTCCAATCGTCCCTCTCTTTAAATCTATTCGATACCTAACACTGAACGCTCTTTACGATCACTCAACCTCGAGACTTGACCGGCGAACCTCACCTCCGTCTCCGGATTCCTGGCCCCCCGTCATTTGTGAACCCACCTCCTACCTAACCTGCCCCTCACACAACCACACCGTCACAATGTCAAAAGTCGTGCGCAGCGTGAAGAACGTCACCAAGGGTTATTCCGCCGTTCAGGTGAAAGTCCGAAATGGTATGTTTCCCTGATCTACCGGTCGCCGGGTACTATCTCCGGTCGGACATTCGACCGATTGCTGACTCTTTGCGACTTCTGTAGCGACGAGTAATGACCATTGGGGTCCTACCGGAACTGAGATGGCAGAAATCGCCTCTCTAACGTTTGGCAGGTAGGCTTTTTTCCGAAACCCGCAATAACACTACTTGGTGCTGACTACGTCACAGCCCGACAGACTTCTACGAAATCATGGACATGCTAGACAAGCGACTGAACGACAAGGGCAAGAATTGGCGCCATGTGCTGAAGTCATTGAAGGTCCTTGACTATTGTCTCCACGAGGGATCTGAGCTTGTCGTCACATGGGCCCGGAAGAATGTGTACATTATCAAGACCTTGCGCGAGTTCCAGTACATCGACGAAGATAGCAGGGATGTCGGTCAGGATGGTGAGTAGATATGTGTCCACCTGTTCCGTACGAGCCGCCGACTAATATGTTGTCTGTTAGTTCGCGTTGCTGCGAAAGAACTTACTGCCCTGATCCTAGACGAGGACCGGCTGCGCAGTGAGCGATCAGACCGGAAGCTCTGGAAATCCCGGGTGAATGGACTTGATGATTACCATGGCGGCCACGCAAACGGATTGCCACCCCCACGGAGAGAGCGACGAGACCGTCGACGCGACGATGAGGATGCGGAGTATCGCTTGGCAATTGAAGCGAGCAAGCACGAGGCGGAAGAAGAGCGCAGACGACGAGCACAGGCGCAGAGCAATGGGGAAGAGGATGACGAGGACCTGGCCAAAGCGATTAAGCTCAGTAAGGAAGAGGAAGAACTGCGCCGGCGTGAATTGGAGGAAAGCAATGCCCAGTCTTTGTTTGATGACAGCACACCCGCTGCCCAGCCGCAACCGACCGGCTACAACCAGGGATACCAGCAGCAGAGTGCAGTTGACTGGTTTGGCAATCCGATCAACCCGCAGCAACCGCTGACGACAGGATACCTGAACAACCAATATGCGAACCCGACCGGATTTCAGGGACAGGCCACCGGCATGAACGGATATACCAACGGTTTCCAGGCACAGCCTACGGGTTACACCCAGAACCCGTATGCTCAGAATAACTTCCTGCAACCTCAGGCTACTCTTCAACCCCAGCAAACCGGGTTTAGCACCAACAACCCATGGGGAACGGATATGTTTAATCAACAGCAGCAGCATCAACAACCGCAACAACAGGAAAGCATGCTCACACCGGGCTCCAATAACCCATGGGGCAACAACCAGCCGGAGAGTCTGAAACCTATGCCGACCGGTTCCAACAACCCGTTCGCTGCCCGTACACAGCTTCAGCCGCAGTTCCAAGCTTCAAGGCCTGCCACATCGGGAGCACCATCCCTCAACACACTGTCAGAGGAACGAGCGACGAAACAATTCTCGAACCAGTTCCAGTCTTCTACAAATCCTATAGCCAACTACCAAGCACCTCAGTCATCTCAGCAGAACCAATCTCTGGCGCCGCCTAAGCCGATGGACCCGCATACTGCTCGCCTGAACGCACTCCTAGCCACCAGTGAAGGGCAAGACACTTTCGGCAACACTGGCGATCTGCGTATCCCTGCGCAGCACACGGCACCTGGCACTTTTGTCAACTCTGCAGGCCAAGGTCTGGACCGTTTAAGGGCCGCGCACACCGGGAACAACCCGTTCTTCGGCCAACAGCAGCAGCAATTCGTCCCGCAGCAGACGGGCTATCTTCAGCAGCCCAATAACCCCTGGGGAGCCCACCAGCAGCAGCCGCAGCAGGGCGGCAGCTTGATTGATCTGTGAGGTGTTTGACTGGTGATGAGGTGCTTGTTTAGTTAAACCTTTTGCTTCCGTGTTCGTTTCTTTCCGTCCGTACATTCGACTATACGGTGTCCAGATACCACTTTTCCTTTTCTATTTGTTCCTTTTTATCAGTTACCCTCATTATCATATCTCCTTGTGTCTGTTCTTATTTATCATGAGTTGGTCGGGCATGTTATCCTTTTTTGTGCATTTCAGAAGTATAGCAAACAAGTCAGTCCCTCACCTTATTGTCGTCAATACCACCCTTCGGTCTCAGTATTCGGTCATTTCTCATGAATTATCTTTTCCTAAACAGAAGTTCTCCGTCACATAATTACGTTCTATATCGCCCAATACCATATTCCGAATATCCTGAAGATCCTGGAGATTCTGCAGAACCCCGCGACCCTGGATTATGTATACCAACAAAGCAAAAAAAGGCATACGTGTTTCTGGGTCAACTGGCATGAAACATTGTACTTCATGTCTATATCTGTGCTTTGTGCTTGGCTTGTTCTCATCTTCTAGAGTTGATACATAAACTGCGTTGCCCCATCACCTCGAGGAGCTCATTGCCCATGCAAGAGCTCAATCAATGGCCACGATTGGGATCTCGCAGCACGAGAACATTATGAACCTTTTCAGGAAGAGTAAGGGGCTTGATTGTCAAATTTCATGTCTGCAAGGCGCCGGAACTATCTGAATCAATGACAATTCTCCTATTCGAAGCCGACCCATCCCTTAGCATCTTCGGCGCATCATCCACCCCCGCCAGGCGTGCCTTTCGCACGATCAAGCCCGGTGGTATTAACGCCTCACTCTCAAGCAAACGCTCCAGCGATCGCATAAGTTGCTCCGCAACAGGCTCACAGATATGAAGGAACTTGATGAGAATACCATAGTAGTGAATACGCGAGTGTCGGTTCTTCGGCTCCCCCGTCAACCCAGAAGATGTGCCTGCGGACTGTCAGAGTTGCTACACAGCGCTTCCTGTAAATTGTTGCAGCCTCACGTCCAACCATGTCAAGGACATACCGCAGACATCCTCCTGTTTCGCCGCGGGTGGTGTCGATGGCTCGAGTCATGTCGAACTGGTCTACGAGCACGTCTGCCTCAGCTCCCTGGAGGATACGGCGGTGGCGGCCGATGTCAGCTACACAGATGACTTTTCAGTCCGCATTGCTTTGCGAGTTGCGTTGTGATGTGGGCCTATGGCTGTTAAGGCTGATAAATTCAGGCATTATATCAGTATAAGATCCGACGGATATCCTGGACAATCCTGATCAGGCAAGTGGATGTTTGAAGCTTAATTGTGGTAAAGCCGTCAGGAGCTGTATCCGCTGATACTTGGCTATCACAACCCTATCTACAACTCTTACTCCCTTGTTGCTAGAGCCACAGAAGCGGAACCAACTATGGCTGAGCAGAAGGCGCACGGAGCGTTTCCCATCATTGCGGGGGGAAAGCAGATTATGCTGAATGCATTTGAGATGTCGACGGTTGGGCACATGTCGCCTGGGCAGTGGAAGGTGTACATTCAGTCAAGTGGACAGACAAATATTTGCCGGTTGATTTCCGAGCTCTGCTAGTTCCTTCTGCTTTCCAGGCCCTGAGAATCGTTCGGCCACGAAGCGCACGATCGAATACTGGACTAATCTAGCCAAGATTCCCAAGCGGGGGACATCACTGCTCTTTTGTTAGCAAACACTTACGGTGGCCATGACACGTACGAAGGCTCGATCAACAACTGTATCCAATGCGCAGCGTAATAGCCGGTGACGGAACCTTCGATTGTGGGTAGCCCTAGCTAGAGCATACATGTCTAACCCAGTATTACATGCTAAGTGGACATACTATAGCCTATCCCAGCCATGGCAACGGTGACCGAGCACCCGGCTTTGCTCTCACAGCCTCCATCTCCTTCGAACCTCCCTTTCTTACAAAAATAACCGTCAACTCTTGCCCATATGACCAAGGGCGGTCGCTGGAATATCGTTACTGGATGGAAGAAGGGCGCGTTTAGGGCAGCTGGGTTGGACAGCCTCCGGACCATGACCGCCGGTATGCGCAGGCTGATGAACACGTTTGTGTTTTGTACAAGTGAGTCCTCAACGATAAATCCACAATCCTCTTGAAGCTACTAATGGTCGATTGGAGACTATGAGAAGGGCGGTCATGTTAGGAGTAAGTATATGTACGATATTTATCAGAAGGAAGTGTCCTTCTAGTACCTGGCAGAGTGGCCTTTGGTATCTATTAAAATTCCTTCAGACACTTGTTCAAAAGATATCCCTGGCGGTTCTTATTATGCATCGTATTTTGCCTCGAGCACATCAAATTTCAAGAAATATGCTATACACGTGCAATTTATGCTCCTTGGTATACTCTAAGATCCACATTTTCTCCAATAGGGAACATGTCTACTGTCCATTGTCTTTCTACTTGTCAGTGATTCAATCTATCTTCACTATCTCAAGCCTGATATTGCTATTCTATTCTACTCCTATAGCAGTCAGTCCCCTCCCTCCCTGGCTCTCTCATCGGATCTAGGCCCGTGGATCTTGAGTCTAGACTGGACGTGGTCAAGAATGAGGAGAAGTGGTCCCTGCAATATCACCCCTCAAAATGACAACATACCCTTCCCCATACACATAGAGGAGGGTTATCGTTCATGAGATATTGAGTAGGTGGTATAAACAGTCTTGATGCTGATGCTGATGCTAACCTAATTACTGATAACTTTCACTCCGAGATCCGCTTCCCCAGAACATCGCACTCGGCACAGCTTATAATCACGCTGTTCGTCCTGTCCATTGTGAACCATCTTTTAGAGTATACTATCATCCGAGTTCTCTTCCATCCCAATGGCCGACAGAGTCGATTCCAGACCCAAGTTCAAATCCTTCGCGCCTGGAATCTCAGAAAAGGACCAGCCAGGCAACGCGTTCACCTGGACAGCCGTCGACGAGCGTGCCCTCCGTCCGAAAATCGACCTGGGGGTCTTCCCCGTCCTCATCATCCTCTTCATCCTTAACTTCATCGACCACAACAACTTCGCCAATGCCCGCTTAAGAGGTCAGAAGAGGACCTCCGCCTTACCGGCGTGCAGTACCAAACGTGCATTTCCATTCTCCTAGTCGGGTATATCGCCTTCCAAATCCCCTCGAACATGCTCCTCAACACGTCCACCAGGCCTAGCTGGTACCTCTGTGCGGCTGCGGCTCTCTAGGGTGTCATATCAGCGGATACAGACGGGGTGCAGAATGCGACGGGAGCTATCCTATGTCGATTCTTTTGGGGTGTGCTGAGTCCAAATTATTCCCGAGGAGTATATATTTTCTATTGAAGTGGTACACGAGACGGGATATGCAGTTGCGAGTAACGCTACTTGAACGTGGGCGATCTTGTTGCACAGGCATTTGGAGGGTTAATTGCTGCGGGCATATTGGGCCGGATGGAGGGCACTGCCGGGGTTAGGGCTTGGAGGTGGCTATTTATCCTCGAGGGGGTAAATATTATTGCCTTGCAATTATAGCCGGTCTTATATTGCCGGATTATCCATCTACAACGTCGTGGTTGTCGACTGAAGAAAAACAGGTTGCGCCTGAGACTCGAGCTTGATCTTGGTGCTGATACCAGCCCAGACCAACCAAGTCTAGCTGATGCCCTCAGAGGACTGAAGCAGGCCGTTATTGATCCGAAGGTTTGGCTGCTGGGGATATCTTATCACTGTACCATCATGGGTTTATGTGTACGTCTTATCCTCTTCACAATACATATGCTACTGCTGCTGGTGCGATAAACTCATACTCCCGCAGTTTAGCTACTTCTTCCCAACAATCACTGAATCCCTCGGCTACGGGACAACAACCACCCTTCTTCTTACCGCGCCACCCTGGATCTGGCTGTGCTGATTGCCCTGCCCAACGCCTGGCACGCTGATCGAACAGGCGACCGGTACTTCCACTACCTAGGTCTAGCAGCAGCTTGCATAGTGGGCTACGTATCGCAATGGCAACGCAGTCCACTGCACCAGGATACATATCTTTGTTCTTGATGACGAGTGCGTTACCACATCTACTCAATCTCAGGCTGAAATTATAAAGCTAACCTCTACTTTTGCACAGCCGACTACGCCCTAAGTTTCATCATATTGGCCTGGATCAGCAGTACGATTCCTACCACCGGCCAAGCGTGCGGCGGCCATTGGGATCATCAATGCGATGGGGAACATAGGCAGTATTCCCGGCTCATATATTTTTCCCGTCGAAGTATGGGCCGCTCTATGTCATGTCATTCGGGGCGGAGCTGGCGCTCCTGGGAATGGGATGTGTTTGTGTCCTGATTCTGAGGACTTATTTGAGGTATCTGAATAGGAAGATGGATGGGGATGAAGAGAGTATTGAAGGTGAGGGTGAGAGGGAAGAGGAAGAGGAAGGGAAGCCTTTCGGTACTTGTACTGAAGTTGATCAACCAGCACTACGCCCGTAAGTATAGTGCCGTTAGCCGTTGCGCGGACAGTTGATGTTGTATGCATATACCTATACCTTGAATTCGATTACGAACACATCCTTTGCAATAATCTGATAATGTAGTTAAGATAAGAGAGAATACTACACTGGAGATAAGATAGCATAGGCTGTCTCCATAGAATAAAACGGGCTGGCTTGAGATACTCTATTACCCCAACATGAACAGACTAAACTATAAACCACCCTAGTCTCTTGTCTCTCGACCCTTCTCCTCCAACATTCCCAGACTCGGTGCGTCAAAGCCATGAAACATTGGCAGCTCAGGTCGGATATGGAAGGCCTGTCTATCCTGCCGCAGGAAAAAGATACCTTTAAGGGTCCGCACAATGTTTATCTTCACCGAGACAGGGTTAACACCAGCAGATCAAATGTGACGGCGAGGATCCTTGCCACAACTGCCAGTCCCGCGAGCAGGTCTGCGAGTTCCAGGATAGCAATGACAATGCGTCGACCAGCCGTCGGTCGGTCTTGTTCACTTTATATGTGTCCAACAGCTGACTGTAGTGGAACAGGTACGCCGCCTCCTTCGCAGAACGCTGCCAACACATGGATAACCTATGCGAACGCCTTGAGGGACTAGCAAAGACGCTATCTAACTGCATCACCATGAACAAGATCAATGGCAGACAGGATGTGCCGACTTCACCGCGGTCATCGGCTTCAGTAACGAATCCAATCCAGCCAGCGCGACATACCATGGAGCGAATGGCGATGTCTCAGGACCCGGTCATCGACATCCCAGAAATTAGCGAGATACAGGATACGTCGCCTGGGTTTCGGCTAGGTGCTGTCTCTGGGTCTTCAGGAAACATGCAAGGCCATGATACACAGACATATCCGACACCCGTTGATGCAGTCGGTCATATGGTTGCGGATTCGTATGGGCGGCTAAGGCGTGTGTACCTGTCACCGCGGTTACTGGATGGAGACCTTACTGACATCATCTCATGGCGCAGATATATCGGCGGCGCAACAAACAAACTGATAATCGAAGCCGTCCAGATCCTCTCGCCAGGCGGGTCCTCCGAACCCGCTCCCTCCAAGGACAATGAAGGCAATGAAGTCAGCCTCCCTTTCTTCATACAAGGCCAAGTTTGGCCGGAACTCCCGTACCTCCCTCGACCACAAGATCTCAGCCGACCACCGCAATACGTCTCGGACCTGCTGGTTGGAATCTACTTTGACCAACTGCACTACACGTTCCCGATCCTGTACAAACCGGATTTCATGCGGCGGTACCAGCTCATGAGTGCAGCAAATGGAGCTAGGCGAGGCACTGTTGTTGGACGCGGCTTTCTCTCTGTCTTCTTTGCTGTCTGCGCCTGTGCCTCGAGTCTGTTACCCAGAGCTTCTGGGTCTGCGTCTCTTCCTGGAATCGAGTACTACCAAAAAGCGCTTCTTTGCATTTTGCATCGTCTGGGGAAGTGTGCCTAGAGCAGGTACAGTGTCTCGGTTTGTTAGCGCTCTGCTCGGCTGGGTTGAATACGCTCTCGCAGAGCTGGAGGTTTGCCGGTCAGGCTGTAAGGCTTGCGCAAGATCTAGGACTACATGTCTTTAGTTTAGTAAGCTCCCGCCCCTTCAGTCTATATCCAATACAGTTTACTGAATGAAATTAACAGAAAGGAGCTGCCCTGGGCATTCCCAAAACAACCCAATATGTTGAGACGCAGGTCGCCAGGTGTACGTGGTGGAGTGTCTTCACTCTTGACTGGTATTGCTTCCTCTTATCGACACAATTGCAGGTTCCAAAATGCTTATATGCGCAGTTTAATGTCCACCTGCCTTGGCCGCCCCATGGCCACCGATGAAGCCGACTGTTGCTGCGAGCTTCCCTTTGATATCTCCAACGAAGACCTTGAGCACGGCATCCCACCCCGGCCAGCAGAACTCAAGAATCCTAGCGACTTACCATTACCATCCTCACCCATGACCGGCTTCTTTGCATTCGCGCGTCTCTGCCGGATTGCTGCTCGTATTCACAGATTCTATAGTACTAACCGTATCTGAGGTCGTGATACAACATTGATTACAGGCGGAGACTGGAACGCCCTTCTGCCAACCCTCAACGGCTTCGTCCGCGAATTAGACGAATGGTTGCAGGAGTTACCAAACGAAATCCGGTTCAGCGCGAACCTCACGCAGAGCGGGCCGAATCTAACGATGTGTGTTAATTGTGTTTATTCTGGATTCGGGGACGATTATGAATCTTTATCGGTAAGCCTCCCAAACCGTTACTCTACCTGATATTTCCTAATTACCCTCTTTTTGTATCTAGGCCCCTAGCAGCACACTACTCTGAAGGCCCAGCTACAGCCATAACGCCTTCTAAGCCCCGTAAATTCTCCCCAAAGCTCGAAAACCCCTCCGCCGAATGCATCAACGCCGCCCGCAGCTGCATCCAAGCCGCAGAGCTAATCCGCGAGCGCGTAGCCCCCTCGCACTACCTCGCCTTTTGCGTACAGTATCTCACCATCTCTGGCATTCTGCTACTCAGTATGGCAGACGATAATAATTCGCCTACTTTGTTACCGGACATAAGAAACGCACTGAGATTCCTGGGCGATCTCGAGGCAATCTGGCCGGGTGCCAGTCGGAGTCGGCTGATCCTTGATCGATTACTACAGAGCCCAAGGCCACAGCCACGAGCGTGGGGGGTAATGGGCACGGGAATGTCGAATG
Source organism: Aspergillus nidulans FGSC A4 (assembly GCF_000011425.1). Taxonomy (NCBI): domain Eukaryota; kingdom Fungi; phylum Ascomycota; class Eurotiomycetes; order Eurotiales; family Aspergillaceae; genus Aspergillus; species Aspergillus nidulans. Next base: position 3,278,356 of record NC_066258.1, on the reverse strand, counting down.
AGGGGGATGGTGAGAATATGGATAGACATGGTCAAGAGCCTGATGTTTACGGTGGAACCGGAGCAGGAGGATGGCATCCTTCTCTACCGGTGCTGGATGAGCTGCTCTGGGAACAATTTCCTGACTCAAGTGAGGTGTTCTTAGGGCTGAGTAATTTCCCTAATTGAAGTTACTGTTCTATTGGAAAGCAAGCACCAATCATTACTAAACCCCTGCCTATATACATCGGGCTATCCTCTTTCAATCCAAAGGCAAGGCAGGTTTACTCCTGATTAAAAATGACAATCTTAATTCCCCTTCTCTCAAACTGTGCCCGAAACGCCTCCTGTGCCCTCGTCAAGGGAAAAGTCTTCGTAATCAACGGCTTCAGATGCGCTCTTTACTTTGTACAAGCTCAATCGCTTCCTGGTAACATCCCGGCGTGAACCGGACCGTCCCCTAAGCGTCAACTCGTTCGCTATCAGTAGGAAAAAGAGGGGCTTTGTGAGTCGCTTCCCCAGCCCAGCTTGGATGCATGTGCCCCTGGGTTTCAGGATAGTAAGTGCCATTTGAGCAGATGAGTCGGCGCCACTGGCTTCGACAGAGATGTCGACCCCGTGGCCAAGGTTGTGTTCTCTTACGACGGAGGATGTAAATTCGAAGACGAATTTCAGAGGTTCAACATTTTCAGATATTTTCGGTGAAAGAACGCCAATATCTTCTCCATACGACAATGCGAAATCAAGCCGGGATTGCTCGATATCAAAGACCACGATCTTGCACACACCGTAGGCTTTCGCAATGGCAATTACGAGGAGGCCTAATGGTCCACACCCACCGTCACCAACCACTTTAGCAGCTACTTCATTGTTAATAGGATGTGGGAGGGCTAGCGTACAGTATAGCCACCGTCTTACTCGCACTCAGAGCCGCGCGTCTAGCCAGCTGCACCGCAATCGCAAGAGGCTGGATTGCGCCCGCTTCTTCCCAGGATATCTCCTCCGGAATGGGGATGGCCATGTGCGCCTTGCAGGTGAAATATTGCTGCAGCGTGCCATCCGTGGGGTCGAGGCCGCAATATTTGAGATTTGCGCAAGTGTTTGGGTTACCGCGAAGGCAGAACGCATCTTCTTGATTGTCAGGACACTTTCTTCTTTCAATATTGGGCAAAAAAGGGTAGTGGAAATGTGTGAGTCTCCGTACGTGGCACAAGCAAACCCGGGCTCAACGGCCATACGCTGTCCGACATGTCTATCCTTCACTTCGGAGTCGATCTCCACTATTAGACCCCTTAGACCCGCGGACTCGTGGCCGAGGATTAGTTCCCTCGAGACATTAGGGTTATTCCAGTTGTGGGTATCGGACCCGCAGATTCCTGTTGAGATGACTTGGACGAGCACCTCGTTCGGTCCTGGGGGTGTAACGGGACGATCTTGGATTGCGAGGGTGAGGTGTGAGACCCGGACGGCAGCATTGTTGATGGGCATTTTTAGTCGACCAAGTGGTCTAGAGTTGGTTTTCGGGTTTGGTAATGGTACTTCATGGAGTCTTAAGTATCGCGTCTGTCTGTCTCTCTTATAGTTCGAGGGTCATCAAGTCTCGGCCCAGAGCGTTGATTAGGGCTGGCGGCTCTCCATCTATCTGTATACAGAGTATGCAGTATGGCCATGAAATACCTTCAACCTCGAACCCAGCAAACAGAAGCCTCTTAACTTCCAATAATGCCCTTCAGCTTCCCCATCTCATTCCCCATCCAAGCGCTCAATGCCACAATATCCGCACCGCAATTCACAAAATCAAAACCCTGCTTCCACCGTCTCGCAACCTCCTCCGCCCCCAACGCAAAATGCCCCGCATATTTATTGTGCATCTTTGCAGCCCTCAAAACTCTCGCAATTGCGTCCTGCACCTCCGCGATATGCGGATGCTCAAAAGCCACGTGCCCCATGGAACTGGCGAGATCATTCGGCCCAACGAACAGCATATCGACCCCCTCCACGCCCGCAATCTCCTCACAGTTTTCAACCGCTTTCCTACTCTCAATCTGCACGATGATGACGATATTGTCGTTTGCAGTCGTAAGATACTCCCTCGGATTCTGGTGAAATGCACTATGCGCAAACATTGCTCCGGCGCCCCGGATTCCAGCTGGCGGGTACTTGCACCGGGCCACAATAAACCGGGCTTGTTCAGCTATCTCGCACATGGGAATCATTATCCCATGTGCACCAGCGTCGAGGGCGCGCCTCATCATCTAGGGTTCGGAAGCCGGTATGCGCACGATGGGCGAGCAGTTGGCGCTGGATATTGCGGCGACTTGCAGATGCATTTCAGATCGGTTATTGCGCCATGCTCGCAGTCTATTAATACCCACTACCCACTCCTCTTTCTAGTGAGTAAAGGCTGTGTTTTAATGATAGACGGTGGGTGTGCGGATAAGGAGGTGTTACGTACGTCTTCGCTCAGTGACGCGACCGTTTCAGCGAGCTGGTAGCCCGGGAATTCAAGCCATTGCCCGAGAGATGGGGCCTCCCGGGCTGCGGCGCGGGAGAGGGAGGCTTGGAGACGGGTTTTTGTGGTCATTCTGTAGCTGCGTAGTTTAGAGATTCTGGAAACTGGAGGAGGGGAGGCTTGTTGGAGCTCAAATGCTTAATGTATACTGGGTCGGCCGGAGCTCGCCCGATGCCGTTGGAGTTTATGGAGATACGGTTAACATTGTTATGATAGGGTATGTGTCGATAGCTATCTCTATATGTGCTTTGTATAGCTTTGAAGTCTTCAAAAAGTGTTTTCTCTTGATGCAAGAGAGTAGATATTGTCATGCTCAATGTAACATACATATTATAGGTCGACCTGCATTACCAGTAAGCAAAATCAATGCCTTGATATGCGGAGGCCCACTTATAATGTAATATCAGTTTGCTGAAATAGAAGGTAAAGAATAGGTAAAGCCAAGGAAAATTATCGTTCATGAAGGAAATCTAAAATTACATGAAACAGATCAAGAATGCTATGCTACAAGTTCCCAAAAGCCACCTTCACTCACATCTAGGTCATTTGCTTCAGCTTCTCAACCTCTCCTTTGGCCGCTTCTAACATCCGCTTGTGATCCAGCTTCGCCTGTCGTATAGCAGCCACACGGGCTCGGTCCTTGACTGATTGCTGTGCCATCTGTTCAAACTTTGCCAGCTCAGCCTTTTCCTCCTCAGTCGGGGGCACTTCCTGTGCGCCCGTCATGTTCTTCACTTTATTCCAGATATCTTGATAAGTGAGGTTTCGGACATCCACGGTGGCCGTCTTCTCCGTTGCTGAGGGCTCGGGCGCATGCTCGTCCTTGGCGGCAGCATTCAATGACGCAGCATTGCTGAGTTTCTCTGCAAAATATACCGTTAAAGAGGCGGGCCCGTCCTGGTTGTCGGTCTGTTTCACGGTAATCGGAACACCGGGGTTATGATACTTGAGTCGGGTGAGACATTGCCGCCAAAAGTGCCGTGCACCTTGATGACCGCCGTAGATTTTGCGAGCATATGTGAGGTGTAGGCGTGTGACGGCCGGGTATTCAGCGGTTGCATTAGCTGCTGAAGGGAAGATTGCGGCGCCTGTTCCCACGCGGATATTGAGAATCTATTTGGCTTGTTAGCGACACTAGTGACTCGCTTCGAATATAGTATCCTTTTTCTAGCGAGTCCGATTATCAGAGGCAGGGTCAAGGGAGAATTACTTTCTAGAGACACGTTAGCAATTTGAGTTAATTGAAATCAGAGACGTACAGTTTTTAGCTTCCGCATCCGCTTGAAGAGGTTGACCATGGTGACTGGTGTCGCGCAATACGCGATCCTCTTACTCTACAATGAAGGAGAAAAGGGTCAGAAGCCGAGGGATGGAGCTGGACGTGTGCAATTGATGACCGCTCTCTTCGTCAAAAGATTGTCGGCGAAAAGAAACGGCTCTGATAACGCACGTGACAGGAAGCGGTGATGCCAGTGCGGAAGGCGGTGAGCCACTCCGCGTCCCACATAATCTTTTCGCGGCCTTTTGACCAGGCCGACCCCGCGGTCTGAAAAGCAACTGACTCATTTCTGCTATACTTGTGCTTGGGCTTTTCTATAGTTTGCAAATAGCAGACTCTAAAGAAAGCCATGGCTGCTGCCGCTGCGTCTGCAGCTGCACTCGATCCGGGCAACAGCTCCAAGAACACTCTCAAGCTCGAAAATGTCTGCCCCTCAGTGCCTGATCTTGAATTACGAGCTAATTTGCGGCGATATAGACCGAGAAAAGAGATACCCTCATCGCCATCGAAAAGAAGTACCAGGCACAATGGAAGGAAAACAAGGTCTTCGAGGTTGACGCTCCCTCCCTCTCCGAGGTGCCTGCCGGCAGCATGACTCCCGACGAGCTCCGTGAGAAGTACCCGAAGTTCTTCGGTACCATGGCCTACCCGTACATGAATGGTACCCTCCATGCCGGTCACAGTTTCACAGCCAGTAAGGTCGAGTTTATGGCTGCCACCGCCCGTATGGAGGGAAAGAGAGCCCTTTTCCCTCTTGGTTTCCACTGCACCGGTATGCCCATCAAAGCTTGTGCTGATAAGCTTGCCGATGAGGTTAAGAAGTTCGGAAAGAACTTTGAAGGCTACAAGGATGAGGACGAGGAGACGGCTGCCGTCGCCGCCCCAACCCAGGAGGTTAAGGCCGAGCAACAGGAGAAGTTCTCCGGAAAGAAAAGCAAGGCCGCCGCTAAGACTGTGAAGATGAAGTACCAGTTCCAGATCATGCTGGCCATCGGTATCCCCATTGAAGAGATTCACAAGTTCGCGGATGCCTCATACTGGCTCCAGCACTTCCCGCCTCTTGCCATCCGTGACCTCGACAGCCTGGGTGCCGGTATCGACTGGCGCCGACAGATGGTTACCACTGACGCCAACCCTTACTACGACGCTTTTGTGCGCTGGCAAATGAACCGTTTATATGAGCTCGGCAAGATCCAGTATGGTAATCGTTACACAATTTACTCACCCAAAGACGGCCAGCCTTGCATGGATCACGACCGAACCGAGGGCGAAGGCATTGGACCCCAGGAGTACACGGCTATGAAGCTGAAGGTTAAGGAGTGGGCACCTAAGATTGCAGAACTCGTCAAAGGCAAGATTGAGGATGACGCCGATGTTTACTTCATTCCCGCTACCCTGCGTCCGGAGACCATGTACGGTCAAAACTGCTGCTTCCTCGGCCCGAAGATCGAATACGGAATTTTCAGGGTCAAGGAGAAGCAGTACTATATCTGCACCAAGCGGGGTGCTTGGAACATGGCTTTCCAGGGCACCTTCTTTGACAGCGAGCACTTCCCCAAGACTCAGGACGAACTGCCCACCGTTCTGACTGCTCCGGGATCGGCATTCGTCGGTACACTCGTCGACGCACCTCTGTCATTCCACAAGGATGGTGTGCGCATCCTTCCTATGGAGGGTGTTTCTGCTACCAAGGGTACTGGTGTCGTCACTTGTGTGCCCTCAGACTCCCCTGACGACTATGCCACTTTGCTCGACCTTGCTAAGAAGCCCGAATACTACGGCATCCAGAAGGAGTGGGCTGAGTTGGAAATATTCCCTCTCATTGAAACACCTACGTACGGTAACCTCACCGCACCAGCGCTTGTGAAGAAGCTCAAGATCAACTCCCCCAAGGACGTCAACCAGCTCGCCCAGGCCAAGGAACTGGCCTATGGAGAAGCCTTTTACAAGGGCACGATGATTGTTGGAGAGTTCAAGGGCGAGCCAGTAAGCGCTGCCAAGGACAAGATTCGCAAGGCCCTCTACGACAGCGGTGATGCTTTCCCCTTCGCTGACCCCATGGGCAAGGTTGTCAGCCGAAGTGGGGACGACTGTGTCGTTGCGTACCTTGGCCAATGGTTCCTGAACTATGGTGAGAACGATGCCAAGTGGCAGAAAGACACCCTTGACCACGTTGTGAACACCCTCAACACATACTCCAACGAGACAAAGAACGGGTTCGAGAAGAATCTCTCTTGGCTCAACCGCTGGGCTTGCGCTAGAACATACGGCCTCGGCTCAAAACTCCCGTGGGACCCGCAGTTCCTTGTTGAGAGTCTGAGTGACAGTACCGTCTACATGGCCTATTACACCATTGCCCATCTTTTGCACGGTGACCGTTACGGTAAGACGACAGGTAAGCTCAACATCAAGGCAGAGCAAATGATCGACGAGGTTTGGGACTATGTGTTCTGCCGACGTGAGATCAGCGATGAGCTCATCTCGAAGAGCGGTCTTAGCAAGGACGCTCTCCAGGCTATGCGAAGAGAATTCGAATACTGGTATCCCATGGACGTCCGAGTGTCTGGAAAGGATCTCATTCAGAACCACTTGACCTTCTTCCTTTATATCCACGTAGCTCTCTTCCCACCGCAATACTGGCCTCGCGGTGTCCGTGCCAACGGACACTTGCTCTTGAACGGTGATAAGATGAGCAAGAGCACCGGAAACTTCTTGACCCTGAAAGACTCCGTTGACAAATTCGGTGCTGATGCTACTCGCATTGCCTTCGCCGACGCCGGTGATGGAATCGAAGACGCCAACTTTGAGGAGAGCGTTGCCAACAGCAACATTCTTCGTCTCTTTACTTTGAAGGAGTGGATTGAGGAGGTTGTCAAGGATGAGAGTTTGCGAACAGGACCCGCAGACCACTTCTGGGACAAGGTTTTCGACAACGAGATAAACACCCTGGTTCGTGAAGGCAAGAAGAACTACCAAGAGTGAGTCAACCGATATCCTAGCCTGGGGTTCCAAAGCTAACTAATTTAGCACCAACTTCAAGCTCGCTCTTAAGTCCAGTCTGTATGACTTGGTTGGTGCCCGTGATGCCTACCGTGAGGCTTGCATCTCCGCAGGCATCGGCATGCACCGCGATGTGGTCTTGCGCTATATCGAGCTCCAGGCGCTCATGATGTCCCCCATTGCACCTCACTGGTCAGAGTACATCTGGCTCGAAATTCTGAAGAAGGTGCGTATTCAGACCTTATAACACAGTTTAATACTAACCTATTCAGCCCGATACTATCCATCGCGCTCTATTCCCTGAGGTTGCAGAGCCCTCACCTGAACTCTCAGCAGCTACCAGCTATGTTCGCGCGACCGCCTCCAGCATCCTGTCCGCCGAAGCCAACTTCGTCAAAAAGCTCGCCAAGGGCAAGTCTGCACACTTCGACCCTCGCAAGCCCAAGAAGATTACCATCTTTGCTGCGAAGAAGTTCCCTTCATGGCAGGAGAAGTACATCGACCTTGTCCGTGAAGCCTTTGACGCTGTCTCCCTCACCATTAACGACAAGGAGCTAAACGCCAAGGTCGGCAAGCTTGGTGAGATGAAGAAGGCCATGCCCTTTGTTCAGGGTCTCAAGAAGCGTCTGATCAGCACCAAGGAGGCTCCCGAGATCGTCTTTGAGCGAAAACTACCGTTTGACGAGTTCGGTGTCCTCAAGGAGATGACGGTTAACCTGAAGAAGACAACAGGAGCCAAGGAGATTGAGATTGTTGCTGTTGATGAGGGTGGCAAGACCGGGGAGGTTCTGGGCTCCGGTGAGAAGAGAGAAGGTCTGCAGGCTGAGAATGCTGTTCCCGGTCAGCCGACGTTCCTGTTTGCCAACATTGAATAAATGATATAAATCTAGAATACAGATTACAATTAAGCGCAATTAAAAGACATTATGATTCCCAATATTTTTTGATTTTCGGAGGCGAAAAGCTGCTTCTATCCCAGATCAAGTTTGCTTACGATACCTGGCAACCACTTTCCTACGAAGTACATTGGCGGTTTACTTCAACTTTTCCAAACACAATCCATTCTCGCCGAGCTCATACTCTACAGCGCAGACCTGCTAGACTTTCAAGACAACAATTCCTTCATGCCTACAAGCAACACATACTACCAAACTCTAACCCTCTCCTTCACCAACGGAACATCCCAAGGCACTAACAGGGGCGATCTGTGCCACATCTGAACCTACTGTTCAGAAATGCGTCAATTACGGCACCAACCTCAACTCGTCAAGTAGTACTATGGCATAACACCCTTGGTTAAAGCCATCCTTTTACGCAGAGATGAAGCGGCATAACTATGCGAAAACTAACGAGATACTACGCCTGGGTCTAACAAATAGGACATAGTTCGAGTACACGCTAACCCGGCGACAAGTGGCCAGGAGCCTACCAGAGAAAACTAATGATATACATCATGTGAAAGAAAATAATGATCGTCTAAAGCTGATGGGACAAGGTGTCGAACCCACAGTAGATCTGTAGGATGATCTGCCCGCTACTAGGGCAAGAATGGCAGAACCCTGGACGGCGCTGGCCACCTTTACGATTTAGGCAGTTAATATCACTTGCTGGCTGATCTGCCGTTTAAGGAATCGTGCCTTGGTCAAGGCGCCGGCTCCTTGTCCTTCCTCACATTCTGGGACTTCGCTTGCTATCCTCCTCATCGCAAGCTGGGAATGAGGATCAGCAAGGATGCTATTTCAACCGAACAACCTCAACATTGACATTGACCATGTCCTCTACTCTGAGCTGAATGAGGGCCGCCGCTCTGCAAAGTTGTATTCGGGGGCCATGTGTGACGCGTGCAGCTGCTGCTCGAGCATGGTGCAACAGTTGGCTGCAGGGATGGCAGCAGAGCCACGGCGTTGACGCTCATTGTTAGTGCTGCATGCATCTCAAGAAGTGAGTGGATCATCAAGCTTCCCGTCAAGGCAGAAGCAGATGTAAATGCTAGGGACGAAATGGGACATACACAGTTGTGGTATGCAGCTAAGACTATGTGAGGATGTGAGAGTATCTGCTTGAGCATGGTGGGGATGCTGATTTGATGGTTGATGGCGAGATGAGTCGTCGAAGAAACTCAGCAGTCTGATTATGATGAGGATTGAGTCCCTATTGGAGGAAGAGGGGGCTTAGTTGGGAATATGACTGGTGGTGACGCATTTCTAGCCATGGTTGCTACTTGGTTGTTGAACGTCCTGCACGTTTGAATTAGGGTTTTCCAACCACGCCCGAGCCATATCTGCCCACCTGCGGTGGACATGATCTCATTTCCATTTCAAACGTCGGTATACTCCACCCTACGTAATAAACTCAAAAGACAAAATACTCGGAGTCGAAGCTAAAGATGTAGATCAGTTTCAGAGCCTATGATCTCGCCAGTGACGTCAGAGGCAAGCCTCCACATAAGATATATGATATATAAACCGCATGCGCCCACCTCTCCTATCCACAAAAACAATTATTTTTGCCGAATACAAACCTACACATACCTACCATATACTAGACAACGAACGGATAAACTCAGCGTCATATCACCAAACTACAAATCTCGCCTCTATTCACTACCTCCACACCACGCGCCAATATGCCTAACAACAATTGGTCTTCCAACACCTCCTCCAACGACTCCGGTGTCACGGGCGCCGCTAAATTCGTCACATCCACACTTGGTAACACTGTCGGCGGCGTCTCCAAGACCTTGGGGGGCGTTACGGGCGCCGCAACTCGCGGACTGGGCGATACAGTGAACAGTGCTACCGGTAGTTCGGGGAGGCCTGTTGGCGATGCTCTGGGAAATGTGGGGACGGGATTGGAGGATGGACTCAAGAAGGTTGGGAAGGGGGTCGAGGATGCGGGACAGTGGAAATAATCTTCCATTTCAATGAGAGGAGTTCGATGGGATAGGATATATCAGGATGTACTCCATATCCGGCTTTGATGGTACATTTGATGATAACGGTCAGAAGATAGGATTAACGATGCTTACGATCAATCTTTTGGCGCATAATTTCCATTTAAGTCTCTTTGACTGTCTTGATGAGCCTATTCGTTTATGAGCTGAATGTCAAGAGGCGCCTATTGGCACACGAGAATTGGGGACCTACCTCCGTAACCCTTCCCGAAGAATGTGCTCATCATGCGAGAAGACTAGTCTAAACCAGCCTGGTTCCTTACAATGCTCCTCGCCTGGGTGCAAGAACAGCCCGTTATCGAGCAGCCTTTGGGCGAGTGCGAATTCATGTTCCTGGTTTGGTAGAGAGAGGTATGGAGAGAGTTCGATGTAAAGAAAGAAGCCGGCATTCCTGGCACCATGTCAAAATGATTAGTTCGCTTGCACTATGATAGTGGTGCATTTGGTATTGTGCTGTTTGCTTACCCCCCTTTAACATAATTGATCCCCTCTTGATCAAGAATCGAAGTAGCTATTGAATAGGAGTGAGCAAGATCCCGACGAGATCTCTCAATAAATCGAGATACGAAGTCCTCATCTTGCAAAATTGCAGTCCCTATTGTCTCAGCTGCCGAGGAAGGACTGTGAAATCGTCTGCTTGGCAAGACAGGTTTTTCATATTAGCTTCGTATGGTCTGTGTGCTGGTTTAACGATTGACAGAATATAAGGCGTACTTACAGCATCGCCGAGCAGGCTCGACGGAGCTCAAAGTTTCGAGATATTATGAAGCCGAGATGAAGGCCACCGGAGGCGAAGTCCTGCTCTCACATGCTGATTAGGGCTTCGTAGCTGTTTTAGGGATCCTGTTTGCTCTTACCTTACTGAATCCGTATAGTACATGTACCAGATTCGGATTGATTATCTCCGGTGTTGCAAGGGATAATATAGATGTGAATGGGACTGCGTCTGGGCTCCCAGAGTCAAATACGCACAATGCATAGATCTCATCACTAATCAGATGAAGCTTGTGTCTGTTGCAGAATTTCATGATCTCGACAAGCGTTTCTGGTGGATAGCACCGGCCTGACGTCGTGAGCATTTGAGAGATCTCAAGTACCTACCAACAAAAGAGGTAGAATTGAGCGTGTTCATACCAACGGGATTATGCGGGTTAACAACAACAAGCGCCCGAACCCTGACTCCCCTCTCCCTTGCCTTTTCCAATGCCTCCTCATACCTCTGCACACAAGCCGTCCCAAAAGCCTCATTAACATCCGTATCCGCATATACTATTTCCACTCCTCCCTGGACGCCATAATCAAGCTCGAACCGCCCATACACCGGTCTGCTGACTAGGACTGCATCCCCGGGCTCCGCAAGCGCAAAGGACAGCATGTTCCCTGCAGCTGAGCAGCCGTTCACCTTAACAACCATTTCAGGCGTTATGGGTATGAGGGGCTTGAAGTACTTGTTTAGATGAGATGAGACGGCAGCGGGGAGGGGGTTTGACGTTGACATGGAGGGGTAGCAGACCGAGTTTGTGGTAAACTTGACATTGTTGTTAATGTATTCTGCAATATCGGCACGGACAGGGCCCTGATTGATGGTTAAAAAGAAAGAGACAAAATTGGAATAGGTAGACTTGTACATGCTCAGCCATCCCAAAACAAATGATGCCATCGGGGTTCGCTTCCTTGTCGTAGGTTGGGGCCACGGCGAAGCGCCAGGGAATATCAAAGGACTTTGCTTTTTTCTCGCCGCGGGAAGAGAGCATGATAGATAAAAGTTATATATATGAATACCTTGAATATAAGTGGTTTGGAAGAAAGTTTTAGATATCTCTGTCGACACAAGGTGGGGAGAAAAGAGGGCGTAGGACCCTGTGAGCACGCAGATCACCGTACCCCGCTACTTGGGCTATACACGACTTATATAGATATTTATTGTAATTCTTCTTTCTATCTAGGACCCTTAGACTTCTAGCTTGATTATTGTAAATTGTATCTGTGTAGAGATGCCTAAGAAACTCAGTACGCAAGGATGAGAGCTGGGAAAATAAGCTTAGCTTGCTTCAACTGGCGAAGTCACCTTTCTTACCAGTGAGCAAATATCCATCTTTGCCTATATTTTTATTTATTATCCCCTTGTCAGTGGTGGCGGAAGCCCAGTATAGTACATTGATAAACCAATCTATATCCCGAACACCAATCGCTATGCTATATCGTAATGTACATTGACATCCCTCGAAAGTACGATCAAGAGTATAAACACGAAATACTCAGTTCAGTAACCCAGAGCTAAGGTTTCTGGTTTTGTTTCCGTTTCATATGCCCAACGTTGCGACGCCCTCGAGCACCAATAGCCCGTTTCTCAGCGGCCGCTTTCTTCGCTGTGAACTCGTAGCTCTGAATAGGCCGCCGTACTTCAACATGTTTCCCGTTAGGACTAAAAACTTCAACCCGTGGAAAGTGAGTTGAAGATTCTGTAGACCCATCGCCATAACCATCGCTATTTTTAAATGCCTTTGCGCGAATCTGGGCAGTCAACTCGACCCAACCACATCCCTCAATCAGGATATCCGCAGACATCACCTTGTAAGGCAGGGGAGGCGGCTTGATGCCGTGGTCTTCTACAGCCTTTGCGATAGATGTTGGGAGATGGGAGCGTGTAACGTCCCACTTCAGGTCAAATATCCCCACCGACTTGATCAGCGCTCCAGTACCCTCCTTGACGATGTTTGTGCCGGGATATGGACGCTCTTGAGCCTGCATCTCGGCCGCCTTATCGGTCCTTGTCAGATGGGTTTCGATTGGAATGAAAGCTGCAGCCAATACGATAGTGTCAAGATCCAAAGGCGTAATGCGTATAAGGCCGCCGCCAATAAGTAAGGACTGCCCGGGCTTGATGGTATGTCGCTCAGGTTTTCCCCTCTTGGTCATGATAAGGTCGCGCTTGTATTCATCCTGCACGTAGTCGGCCAGATCGCCACGGCTAAGCCCCGGGAGGTCAATTATCTCACCTTTACCGCGGCCGAATGGAATACGAATTGGGGAGACTGTGGTGCCAGGGAGGGACGACACGATCGGGAGAACGGGGTATAGATCCTCGTTCGGAGCAGGTGGAAGGAGGCTATCGGGGTCAAAAGCAGGCTGGTCGTCCAAACTAGGTGCAGGTGATGCTTCTCCTCGGCGCGCAATGAGTTCCGCCATTTTTTCGAGGTTCCGTGAGTCTTTTGGGATACAGGCTTGTACAAAACTGCTTTTCCCAGCGTTGGCCTTCCCGACTATCCAAATTCCCCCTCCATGCTCGCGCATCTCTTCCTTGACCTTTTTCGTCCACCAGCCTCGGTGGGCGCTGATCATGTGTACATTGCCCAGACGGAATTCCTCCGATGAGATACCTAGCTTCTCACGGAGAACTGACCGAACGAACTCCATTTTGGAGTCCACCAATTCCTTAGTAGGTCCCAAAAGGTCCGAGCGAGTTATGACGAACGTTATTGTCGGCAGCTTCTTTCCGTGTTTGTATTTATACGTCGCGGATCGCCGGTTCCGCGAGCGCTGTTCCTGAATTCCCAATTCTTCGTATATACCATCAACAAGCGACATAGGGAAATCCGCCGCATCAATGATATGATATATTCGGTTATGTTTATGTGGCGATTCGTCAAGGTATGCTCCAATGGAGTGTATCGAAGGCGATATAGCAGACACCCCCTTATTGTGGTGTAGTAGGTCGTGACATCTGTCGCAGACTTGCACCGGTGACTGTGATTTCTCGAGATATTGGCTGACGGTATCCGCTGCATTTTCGAGCAATATATCACCTGCAACAAACTGTTAGGCGCAATCGAGGAGGACGTGTGGAATACTAACGATGTGGCTTAGGAGCAATCTCCGCTTCCTCGACAGCTTTTTGTACGGTAAATACCGCCTCCTGCGTTGCAGATTCCTTTAACGGTTCCTTTTGCGCTTCCAATAAGAGCTTTCGGGTTTGCTTTCTGGTTTTGCTGTAAAATCCTGGCTCGTTCGGCTCGACAGTCTGCGAATACGCCCCGCATCCGGGACAGCATAATGGTAGAACAGCCTGAGTAGACTCTGTTGATGACACAGGGTTAGATGCGCTGGTAGATTGTCTTCGCAGCTGAACGGTCGACAGGAGTGCCAGTCCACAGACAACCTCCCGCCGGAAGCGGCTGGGAGGGTGCTGGCTGCGGAAAAAACGCTGCGCTTGTTGGCATTGTCGTGGGAATTTCCACAAAACTCTCGGGCTCATGCGCCTGAGGGCCGACGACATGATGATCGAGAATGAAAATGGTGAGAGAAGTTTTGCTACCAAATTCCAGAGCTCTTTTGGGGCGTTATCGGTTCGCTCCGCTATCCGAAAAGAGTTGCAGTGGCGATAGCCGATATGGCATCTGCTGGCAAAAGAAACAAAGATCACATAGTTACTACGTAAAGTACAAGATACCTACTACAACAAAATAAAAAGCATATTTAATACTGATCATAGTAAGATCACGGCTTGAATGACTATGAATACATTTGTGCTGGAACAGATAAATGCGCTAAAACAACCAAATTAAGAAAAGTGCTCTTAAACAGCAAAAAAACGCGACCACTTATGCTTTCGCTTTTCCTTTTCCTTCTGAACCTTCATTCATAGCTTCTTCATCCTCTTCAGAGTCACTCATGAATTCATCATCATCGTCGAACCCGATATATCTCCTCGGTGCAGCAGGCCGCGCCGAACCAGGTTGCGCAGGCGCATCCCTCATCTCGGCCTCCTCCCCGCTGTCCTCCGACGCAGAAGCACTTTCTTGCCCACTTCCCTCACTTGCACTCGTGCTCGACCCGCCTAGGAGGGCGTCCTTCAGATTATCCGTCCAAGTGCCCTCCTTCATAGCTGCAAGAACAGCCTCTCGAGCCTTCTCATTCATCTCATCTTTATCCTCCATCCATTGACCGTCGATCTTTTGCTTCCCACCTCCATTTTTGAGCTCTTCCTGGCGCTTTTCCGCGGCTTCAACAACAGCCTCCCACCGTCGTCGGCGCTCCTCTTTCTCCTTCTTATCCATCTCGGGTTTCACGGCGAGGTATTCTGCAAGGGCCTTGGCCTCGTTGACTGTACGAAGACGCCGCCCATCGAGATTACGGCTGGAGCCGTTGTCGTCGCCCTGATTGCGCTTGCGCCTGCTTGACATGCGCCCACCGGCAGCACGAAGTTGAGAGCCAAAACCACCCTTTCCGCCACACATAGGAACCGTGAGACGAAGGGGGAGGAGAGTTGAGTCGCCATTTGGTGAGATGAGTTCAGAAACAGCGAGCGACGAGGGGAGAATTTGTTTGTTATTTGTTGTTGTTAAGATGAGGGACCGGAGGGGCACAGAATAAGGGATATATGATGAGACCTTTTCGCAAAGATCTGATAGAGTGGACGTCGCTGGTAATGCAAAGGAAACTGTCGGGGGAAGCGAAAGTCCGGGGAAGGACGACAGGAGGACATTTACGTGCGACGCCATATTTACTCGTCTCAAACTTCAGTCGACGTGTGTTCTTATTTCGTGGGAGATAGGTCTCCGGTTTCACGCTAAGTTAACTCAGTGTTGGAGTAAAGCGTTGATGAGGTAAATCGATACCAAACTAGCCACCGATCCAGATGAAGTCGGATAAGGCCTGGATCGCCAAGTCACATGATTAAATACTGAGCATGGTCACATGATACAAATTTATCTTATCGCTTGATTATTAGGGCTAATGCCCTTTCAGCAACTAATCGGGAATAATCGCACTTTTAACTCGGCAGCCGTCGGTCCACTCCAACATCTAATTTCAACCACCTCTTCGCGCGTTGTCAGAGCGATTCCCCGAAGAGCAACAGGAACTCGCGACAATGTAAGTAAAAGCTCCTAGAATGTGAGCTGAATGACAATTTACTTACTCCATGCCAGGCTTATCCCCAAGGAAGACCGCAAGAAGATCCATGAGTACCTCTTCCGCGGTATGTGAACGAACCTCGACAGCGCGACGAGACAAGACAATCAAATGGGATTGGCTTGGTTGCGAAATTCCTTACGGAGTACTGATTACTGACTCGGTCTCTTTTAGAGGGTGTGCTCGTGGCCAAGAAGGACTTCAACCTTCCCAAGCATGGCGACATTGACACCAAGAACCTCTACGTGATCAAGGCCATGCAGTCCCTCAACTCCCGCGGCTACGTCAAGACCCAGTTCTCCTGGCAGTACTACTACTACACCCTCACCCCCGAGGTACGCTTAATTCCAGTCGCCTGATGGAAAGGCAACAACGCCGGTTTACTAACAGTGTCTTCAGGGTCTTGACTACCTCCGTGAGTGGCTTCACCTCCCCGCTGAGGTTGTCCCTGCCACCCACATCAAGCAGCAGCGTTCTCACGCTCCCCCTCGTGGAATGATGGGTGGTGAAGAGCGCGAGCGCCGTCCCCGTCCTCCTCGTGAGGGTGGCTACCGTCGCCGTGAGGAAGGCAAGGAGGGTGCCCCCGGCGAGTTCGCTCCTAGCTTCCGTGGCGGAATTGGCCGTGGCCGTGGCGCTCCTGCTTCGTAAGGTGGTGTCGATGTCGCCTCCCGGTCTTCCGAGGGTTTTTATGGGTGTTGCTAGTGTGGTTTGAGTAGGCTATGGCCAGAAATTACTGCATCTCAGCGCATCCTGTCAAAAGAAAAATGTCATTTCTTTTTCTGTCCGATATGGAATAACTAGATAATGACATGATCGATACAGAGTGCGATGCTCTATTGGTGCTGTAGTGTACTACTGGAATGTACGTTTGTAAACCACATTTAGTTGATCTACGATGAGAACCGCTTTCGGTCATACCGAACAACTGCCTGCAGAATGATAGAGGTTCCTCTGGCACAATCATCGGCAGAACAGAACTCCTCAGGATGATGGCTCAACCCATCCTTGCACGGAACAAAGATCATGCTAGTCGGAACCCTCTTTGAGGTAAACACGCTATCATGCCCAGCACCACTCATAATTGTTCTGACGAGAGACTTCGGGTCCGCAACACCAGCATCAGCCGTGACCGCCTCCGCAGACTGCTGCACACACTCGATGCAATCAGGGTGGAAGTTGACGGCGGGCGAATCGAAGTCCAACGTCCACTCCACACGGCAAGGCTTGCCGATGCCCTTTCCTTCCTCTGCAGCAATTGCGTCAAAATCCTTGCGCAGCTGGGCTTCAACGACCTCGACAAGTTCGGTCTTCGGACCCCGGAGATCGAGACTAAAGCTTACGGTGCCGGGAACGGTATTTACGCTGCCGGGTTTGGCTTCAATGATGCCCACGCTTGCCAAGCAGCCTTGCGAGGCGGCAACTTCGCGGGCGCGCACCATCATGCGCGCGAACGCATAGAGCGCGTCGGCGCGGTGCTCAAATGCAGTGGTGCCTGTGTGCGTGTCCCTGCCGAAGATGTTAAGGCGGAACCACCGGTATGCTTGGACAGCTGTTACGACGCCGATCTGCTGGCCTGCAGTGATCAGATGAGGACCTTGTTCGATGTGCAGCTCAAAGTGGGCGGCCATGGGAGTCTCTTTGTATGAGCACGGAACGCTTCCTAGATAGTCGATCTTCTCGAGTGCTGACTTCATGGACTCCGGAGCAGAAGCTGCAGTTGGAAGGGAGGCGACAGTAGGCACTTCTTTCAACGCATGTGCTTTCTCAAGAGGAATGCATTCTGCCCATACTCCAGAGGAGACCATACTGATAGGGAACCGGGCGCCCTCCTCGCTGCAGACATATGAGCCATGTTCGCAGTAGCAATTTGAGAGGGCAACTCAGGGCAACTCACTTAGTCCAGTTGACAACGCCAACACCACCCTCGGTTTCCAGTCCCAGATCGTTTAGGGTCTTCAGGGTCTCTATGCCGGAGAGTACACCCAGGATTCCGTCATACCTTCCACCTGTTGGTTGCGTATCCAGGTGACTACCGATGAAAGTCGCGGGTACATCAGATCTGCGCCCAGGACGGACAGCGAAGATGTTGCCCATTGCGTCGACCGTGACTTTGCATCCCAGAGCTTTTGTCGTCTCAATGAACCAGTCCCGTACTTGCTTATCCTCCTGTGACAGCGCTAAGCGCTGCATACCTGTGTCCGTGTGGCCACTAAATTACCATTAGATTGATGAAGGCTCTTTATGCCACGAGGGCCGGTAGACTATACTTACTCTCCCCAGCGAATTCCGTACCCCCATTGACAGGTGTGATGAAGGTCTTCTGCAAGGCGTTCTTTATTGGCTCTCAAAGCCGACACTTGCGCCTCAGTCAGCTCTGTAGATAACATGGGTAAACTTGAGGAGACGGAAAATGCGCGTCGTAGATATGAAGATGGGGCTCGTGTAGGGAGAAAATGGGTAGATCGGAATGCCAGTTTGATTACGCTTGCAACAGAACCTCTCGGTTGCAGGAAACCAGCCATTTCGAGTGTCACTGGCGGAGTGTAGCAATCTTATATATAAGACAAGATAAGAAGATGTCCAAGTGTGCATTGAGGGATGATAAGGTCCCTAGGGACGAATCGACTCCAACTATAGCAGCTTCATACCTTATCCGAGGCGGGGTTAGATGTTGGACTCGGCATTGCTATCAAATCATAAACAAAACAAAGCAAATCTAAACCATGATAAGAAAAGTTTTCGGTGGCCAAGGCCTTCAGAAATCCCCGAATCTGGTTCTCCAAGTGAAGCGTTCGAGCGACCTTCCCAGAAGAGTGTAGAGTGGTGCAGGTAGTGGACTGACCCTTCCGGTCCGATACCGCCAACCCCGCATCGGGTCTTTGGTGACGACTTCAAGCTCAATTGCCTCCTCCTTCGCTAGGTCAATCGAAATTCCCACCTGTCGCAATAATGGCCGCCTGTATCTTCTGCAGAATCATCAAGGGTAAACAGCATTCGCTTCTCGCACTGGAAGAAGCCAGTAAATGGTTTCAATGCGTGAAACTAACTCCAACTAGGAGAAATACCTTCCTTCAAGCTCTTCGAGAGCGACAAGGTTTTCGCTTTCCTCGACATCCAGCCGCTCAGTCGTGGACATGCGGTAAGCACGCCCACTCCCCGTTCTTGAATAACACGTCCACCGCGTAGGGGCTTCCGTAAAGTGGATGTCGAGAAGAAGCTAACAGCGCAAACTGTTCAACAGCTCGTGATCCCCAAGTACCACGGCGCAAAGCTCACCGATATCCCCGATGACCACCTCACTGAAATCCTGGTACGTACCCATGCGGAGAGATAGCGGATGATGAAGAGACCGATGATACCTACCCCTTCAATATATATCATTATGCGGAATCCAAGTACCTTGCGGGATACACTCCGCCACCCCCAGGACCTTCCCCGCCCAATGCATTACCGGTCTCAATCCACATCCACGGCTTTTCAAATGGGCCTTCATATTGGAGAGAGCTAACAGATGACGACAAACAGCCCGTTGCTAAGAAAATCGCTCAAGTAACCGGCGCAACTGACTTCAATGTTCTCCAAAACAATGGTCGTATTGCGCACCAGGTTGTTGATCATGTATGTTGCACAGCTCCATCACCACTGTACTGTCCTAATCGTTTCCAAAAACCTAATGAACGCTTTTGCAGGTCCACTTCCACATGGTACGTTCAGCTACTGGTATTCATTTCACTGTACTAAACCTTACTTTTACAGATCCCCAAGCCCAACGAGGAGGAAGGCCTTGGAATTGGATGGCCTGCTCAGGCAACAGACATGGACAAGCTCAAGGAGTACTACGAGTCGATCAAGGCTAAGATGTGAAGTGGCAGCCTGCGCATTCTTGTACATGTGGGCATGCGTATCCTGTAGGTACTTGAGTCTATGTGCCCGGGAGGGTCTGGTAGCCTGATGATACAATAGGAAGAAGCTTTCTTACATCAAACAACTAGGGCCAGAGAATATAGGTCCAAATCCCAGGCCCGATGCTAGCAAATACGGTGGTGTATATCGAACAAAAACAGCATGACCAGATAATACATCTCTATCAATGACACTCCAAGGAAATGAAGCCAGGGTGAGAAACAGTTGCTGTACACTCAACAGTTTAGTTGCTCTTCGCGGCCTCTCCGTTGGTAGCGGCCTCGGGATAGAACTCAATCTTGCCGTCACCCTGGATGATATTTAACCGGTCGTAGAGACTCGGTGCACGGACGTAAGGATCGAGCTGCCAGTACTGAGTCCGCAGACGTCCGATGAGATCCTTTCTCTTTTCCGTAACCTCCTTAGCCTTATCTTCTTCCTTTTTCCTGCTAGCAAGGATCCAAGCAACGGTTGCATCTTGGACCTCCTTGGCCAGCTTTTGGCGTTGAGTTATTAATTCATCGCGCTTGGCAGTTTCCTTCAGTTTATCATTCTCGCCCTCCTTAGGTTCAATGTACTTGTACTCCCATTTCTCGTCGCCCTCGAGCTCTGTAATGATACGTGACTTTGGGATGAATTCCTCCAAGTCTTGTTGTGTCTTTGTGAACTGGATCTTCGCAGCGACGACAGGGTCTAGCCAGCCCTTGATAACGTTCCAGATGCCTAGAAAAAAAAAAAAGTCCGTTAAACCTGCAGGTCAGGGCGACAAATGTGGGAACTAACTAGAAAAGATCCAAGGCGCCTTGTGGATAAGTACTACGCCAAGAGACTCGGGATAATTCGCCTCGAAACACTTGATCATAAATTTTACCGGGTGATAGTCCTGAAGCACGATTAGCAAATCTCAAAAAGCCTAGAACGCAGATTATACCATATTCGCAAGTGAGAAATCAGTCATATCGAAGATGACGCACTGATATCTTGTTAGATGAATTCCAGCCAGCCCACGTCTGCAGAACTTACAGCTGTTTCCACTGGAGGCACCAACATCATCCGAGCAGATTCTATCGTAAACACTGTAAATCGGTCCAGCGCCTCAATGTCTTGATCACCGGCACGGTGCAAACGGACCCGAACATAACAGATTGGACGGCCCAGCTTGTCGACACCGTGAAGGAAACTCTTGCCCAGGCGGAATTGTTTGATAAAGTCTTCTCCCTTCTTTCTTTCGGCACTGTCGCTGCTCTTTAGTTGCTCCAAAGCAAGATGTTCCCCATTGACCATGATATCTTCATCCACCTTCGCGTCAAGCAGTCTCCAGCGAATGGTCGAAATAAGCATCATGAGCGCTTTCTTAACATCCCACTTCCGCGCCCGCAGGAAACGCAGCAGCAGGCTATCCGGGTTGTCCTGTTTTACCATGCTCCAGAACGCGGTCCGCATGTCCTCTGGTTTGATTTCAGCGAGAGCCTTCTGGAACTCCTTCGACGTGCCGAACTTATCGTCTCCATCGGTAATTGTAAGTGACGCGATACCGGAGGCAGCATCGTTCGCTGCGGTAGATTCATCTTTCTCCTGAGAACCTCCTCCAAAGAAACCGAATCTCCGCTTTGGCGGCTGCTTTTTTTCTTGTGCGGGACTCGGGGGACGGTTCTCGGTTTCTTCTATACCATCCATCTGGACGCCACACACCTTGAACAAGAGGACCCAGAATTCCTGGAGCTTGGCCTCTTGTTCCGGGGTGAGGTTGCCCACAGTGCCGGGAGCGGCCTCGATAGGCATGGTCTTAAGGGTATTGAGTACGCCGAGAAATAGATCTTCTTTTTCTTGGGGTTCGAGAGCAGTCGACTGGGGAACGGAATCAGCCCCAAGTGTACGATATTTATTCTGCAGCCAAGCTCCCCCAAATATGAGAAGGACCGTGAACGTGATCGCCCAGCCAGTTGAGCCCTTCCTCGGTTCTCTAAAGGGTGATGATAGGGAAGTGGAGAATATCCGTCTCGGTAGGTACGAGCGTGCTGAAATTGGGCTGAATAAAGGACGAGATGATGGGGCAAAGATCTGTGCACGCCGAGAGGTTTGCCCTAATGGATGACAAGCTGACTGAATCGATTTGGCCGAGGAATAGCAGGCACGGCGATGTAGTAAAGAAGCATGCATGTGCCCTTGCAGAGTGACGAGCAAGTTGGCAAGTGTGCGCAAAAAGGATTTATGAGGAACGCGTTCGCGTGTAAGAAAGTCCAATATCAGCCACACCCCTGAAACTATTGGCTTGGGGGGTAACTTATGCGGGGGGATCGAAGCGATTCAGGGAGGCGGTCCGGCGGGCGATCGAAAAGACGAGCGGTTGGAGCCGGACTAACTAGGTTTGTCAGTTGACATGAAGTGCTGCGGCATAAACCGCCTCCCTGTAAAGGGGCAGGTTCCAAGGCTCGATCATCAGGTCTTTCTTGAAATAAAGTAGAAAAACCAGCAAATTCCCGACTAGTTTGACCCTGATCTTCTGGGGCTCTACTCCGTTTCACGGACTCGTGGCTTTAGATGCACGAGGGCTTCTACTTTTAGTGCCCGAGCAGCGGGGATTCTTCCGGTGTCCGTTGTCAACAAACTTCGTCCAGCGGTCCAAGATCGCTAGGTACTTGAGCCTGGACCTCAAAGGACTGGAACAATTTATCTCTTCAGTGAGTTTCCTCTTTTAAGACTAATTCCTAGTAATTATTAATCGTTTTAGTACATAGTTACTTGAGTGTTTATTGACTCCCCACCTTCTAATTTGCGTATGCGTTCCGAACGCCGCAACGGGCAATCTTGAACTTGTCGACTCGCATTATCCATTTTGTCTCATAATAACCTCGGACCGCACAAACTTGCAATAACCGTTGGCGAAAGGGAGATATCATGGATGCTGCTTCACGCTCGTCGTCGCGGTCACGCGCCGTATCACGGCCTACGACCCCTCTGAGGCCAGGCTCTAGGTCTTCCGTCCGCGAAGCGCATGGATATGACAGGAAGATTAGCAGGGTGCCGTATACCCAGCCCGCTATTAATGCCCTTGAGCCGCAGTTTGCGGATCTTGCCGACCGCATGGCTGAGCTCGAGGCGAACTTCGACAAACTGCAGCTAATGCATGAGAGTCTGACGCGCTTCAGCGAGAGCTTTGCCAGTTTCCTCTATGGATTGAACATGAATGCTTTTTGCGTGGACTTCCCAGAGGTATGCTAATAATTTGCGTGGCTCAGATCTCGCGTACAACCTGACCAGCGACTTTAGGCACCAATCGCCGAGTCATTTCGAAGAGCGAAACAAGCTGAGGCACAGAAGGGTATTGTTTACCCCACACAACGCGGATATCAATCCTTCTAACAAATTGCAGAGGCTGAAGAAGAAGAATCAGCGAAAGGCAACGAAGCCGACATGACGTTTATGTGAGTTGCGGAATTCAATCGTCTCAGGCTATAACCCCCATACACGTTGCTAATTACAACTCACATAGGACCTCGGACACCACCTTTATCGAACACCCTCCAAGCACTGTTTCCACAAAACAAGTACCCAAACCCGGAACATCCCGTGGAAGAGTGAGAGGAACTAGTACTCGCGGGACGACGACTAGTCGTTATGCAACTAGGGGTCGAGGTCGTCCTAGCGCATTGCCTCGGGGAAAGAGCATGCGGTGATCTTGCGCAGTAAATGTACAATCCAAGGACGCTCGAACATCAGGATTGCGGAAATTTTAAGGGCGCAGACGGTGCACTAAAATCGTCCCGAGCCATTAAAACGCCCTTTGGTCGCCGGGCGACGTTGGACGACTTTGGACTGAGTCATCACGGGGCACTCTAAAGTAAGAAAGAGGGGAAATAAAGGAAGAAAGAAGGGGCCCGAATGCCGTGCGATTGGACCTGTATCAACTGGCACAACGGCGAATTGTAAGGCAGATGAACGCCTGTTTGCGTTTCCAGCATATAGCATCTCCACCGCAACGCATGCGCTGCATGGCGCATGCAAATAGACACACCATGTCCTACAACTAAAGATCTTGAAATGATTAGGCTCAAACATTCTAAATATTTAGACAATATACTTTACTAGTCAAATAGAGTAAAACCAAGACAAAATGTGAAGGCAGTTGAGCGTCCCATATACTTCATTCGCCATCTCGGATCAAATGCAGGCCCGATCTCTTATCGGAGCCGCAGTCGAGTTTGCCAAAAGTTCTTGGACACATTATCGCCTCGTCTCTGGTGATTTGACGTCTGAGCCTCTAAGGGACAATTCTCGTCTTGCTCTGGTAAATTGAAGTGTTTTCTTTGACATAGCCTGGTATCTAACGTTCTTCCCGACAGTGTTTGGCACCGATTCGGCGGAGACACGAGACGGCGGACAACACCTTTATTCAACCCCCGATTTGCTCCTCACTCCTCCTTTCATGTCCATCCATTAATCTACATTGTTACTAAGAGCTGGACTCTATTCGATGAGACGATGCTTTAACACATGCAGCATACCGAATTGCGCCTTTGCTCCATGGCTCTGTCTATCCGCCTCGTGAACCGAGCACCTGATTCGACATACAGCCTTGAGAGACACCTTCTCTGATACACTTCCGATCTACCCTGCATACTGAACGTGCTGGACTCGAGTCTTGTTAAGGCGATATTTTGGGCGACGTCTCATGACTTCCGCTTCTACTATGGCGACCGTTGCTTCGGTTTCCCTCCTTTCGGAGGCCGAGTTCGGTTGCGGTATGGACACCATATGGGCATTACCATCTTCTTTTGGAGCTAACACAGACCAAAGAACACCTAGCATCTCAGCTCATGCACGATAGCGCCGCTAGCAACCAGTTCAAGGCATCCTTCATCAAGACGCACAATGCTCTCGGACGGCGCGATATATTCAATTCAAATCCGTCAAGTTATTTGAAGCCGAAGTATACATGTTTAACCTGCTCTGAGCCGTGTATGAATGGCGACCGGAAGTCACACACAGAAAACACTGGTCATCAATTCTGTAAGTGAAAGGTATTGATTTGGCACCGGCTGCAGAGCTAATTCGCTCAGACATGGAGTCGAGAAACCGAGCTTTGTTTTGCCAGGGCTGCGAAGATTTGGTGTACGATCACGGCCTAGAACGATGCAGATCAGCAACCCCAGAGAGCACATTAAAAGGTCCGCGTGAGCCCCGGCGGTTTCTTGTTCGTTAGCTAATCCCCTGCAGTCGCAAGGAAACGGCGTTTTAGCGAGAGCTCGGCCGACGAACTTTACGTCAAGAGCAACGCTAACCGGCGGCCGTGTGCGAAGCAAGGCGTTAGAGGCTTGTTCAATCTCGGGCAGACATGCTACCTGAACGTCATTCTGCAGACGCTATTGCATGATCCGATCCTCAGTACCTACTTTCTCGGTAATGGTCACCAACCGCATGATTGCACGGTTGCGGATTGCATTGGATGCGCTGTTGCTGAAGCTTTTGCCGATTTCCACAGCATCGACAAGCCGGAGGGCTTCGCGGCGCTCAACCTGCTTCTGGCCTCCTGGCGTGCAAGCCCAGTAGGTGCATTTCCGAGTTCTTAAGCTGCGACAAGCTGACTTTCGTGTAGACCTTGGCTGGTTATCAACAGCAGGATGCGCATGAGTACTACCAGTTCCTCGTCGACAAGCTGCATACCAGCGCGGAGGGGAACCGGGAAAACCATGAAAAAGGCTGCAGTTGTTTCTTTCACCGAACGTTTTACGGCAAGCTTCGAAGCAGTGTGACGTGCGATCGTTGTGGTAATGTCACAAAAACGGAAGATCCAATTGTCGATTTGAGTCTCGACGTACAGGTTCAGGCGAAGAAACGAGCCATGGGCGGCGGTACCGGCCCCTCCGCAACACCCACACTCAGCGGGTGCTTGGAGAGCTTTACCTCGCCGGAGAAGCTTATGGCCGATGTATACAACTGCAGCGGCTGTGGCAACACCCCCCAGAAGGCAACAAAGCAGCTCCGGATCAAGAAACTCCCGGCGATTCTGTGTATGCAGCTTAAGGTAAACACCATATCCGTGACGGCAAGACAACGAGATATCATCTAACAGAAGCAGCGCTTTGAACACACCTTTTCCGTCTCAGAAAAAGTTGAAGGCCGTATTGACTTCCCCTTATCAATCAATATGCTTCCATACACTACGAACCCCGACTCTGCCGTTGACAAATCACGGTACACGTATGACCTGTCTTCAGCTGTTGTACATAAGGGCAAACTCGAGGCGGGGCATTACTACGTCTACTGTCGCCAGGGTGATGAGGTTTGTTTCTCTTGCTTGCATATTTACTCTCACCATCTAACATCGCCATAAAACAGTGGATGCTCTTCAACGACGATCAAGTTACCCCTGTCACTGAGGCGGAAGTCCTCGGTGTTGACGCTTATCTTCTATTCTATAATCTTCGCTGCCTGGCCAATGCTGCGTCGTAGCCCAGCCAGCGACCATTATTTCCATCCTGCCAGAATGATGTCATCATGTTTTTTTGCTTTAGCGCTTGAGGTTGAGACTACCGTTCTATTGGTGTTACGGCGGTGCTTCATTTTATATCTTCTATTCCTGTTCGTTCCATGTTTCTGTCGCTAGTTACGTGCATGCATGCATATCTAGTCATGTAAGATTTATGAGTAGAAGTAGATGATGACGAGTATCGTGGTATATTATGTTGGATATCTACGGATGGATGCACGGCCGGGTTGATGGTGGTATACAGAATGTGGTTCACACACCACAGCCGTATTCTCATTATGTACCCACTTATCTACCTACAAATAGAACTCGATGTTTACAACTGAGCGTTTAACTTTCGCTCGACATAGACCAAGGCTGCAGCGGACGTGAGATCACATATTCCGCTTGGCGAAGTTACAACTACAACCATGAGTTAAAGCAGATAAGCTTAGGGTCAGTTTACTTAGTCTCACCGTACGACTACTATGTATTCTGTACTTGTAGCTCTACTGGTCTGCCGAGACTGTTTAGGCAGTTTGCGATGAGCTGTAAGAGGTGGGAAATGATAGAGCGATATCCCGTGGCACTCCTTTAGCCCTCAGTT
The DNA here is from genome assembly GCF_000011425.1 of Aspergillus nidulans FGSC A4. NCBI lineage: Eukaryota > Fungi > Ascomycota > Eurotiomycetes > Eurotiales > Aspergillaceae > Aspergillus > Aspergillus nidulans. The sequence goes on along the minus strand of NC_066258.1, from coordinate 3,251,742 downwards.
TAGTAGCCCATCTTTGCTCATATGCGATAACGCCAATCGAACGGTGGCTCAGGCATGAGATAGAAAAACACCCATGAATTGAGAAGTTGATATTGTCTGTCAACACCGACGACGCGCAAACGTCCGCCCGCGCAAGGCTCAGTTCGTCATAAAAAAAAGAAGAGTCGACCGATCCTTTTTCTAAGTATCCGTAATTTCTTTCACATTTTTTTTCATTCCATCGCCCCCAACCAAGTCCTAATTCCGTATCGCGTGCCTGTGTTCAATAGTCCTGCCCTTTCATGTCGCGCCCGTCGGAATTTTAGTCTTCAGGCAAAGCGGGTACGTGTTTCGGAATGAAATGGGATTCGACTTCCTCCAAGTAGCATAGTCTATTGACGGGCTGAGATGGCACCGGTACCGGTACGGACACGATACGGAATCGTCATGACGGGAGAAAGTTGGTGATTGATTTATCGGAACTGAAAGCAAGGCCTTGTTAGCAGCGTTCCCCAATGGGCTTCCTCGTCAAAACCAATCGACAATTCCAAGTTGTTCACCACACCCGTCTTCCCAACTCAACCCCTACCAACCAGGACGGAAATAAGGAGAAACCAACCTTGAAGAAACCAATGTCGGAGGCCTTCTCACGGAAGCACTGACGGCAGATGTCCATCTAAACCAAGTCCCAATCAGTCACCAAATCCCAGCATTACCAAGCTCAATCTCGAGGAAGAATTTCATACCCCGTACTTGCGGATCAGACCGGCGCGGTGAGCGCAGACACGGCTGTTCGAATATTCGAGTTAGAACCCATCAACATCCATTATATCCATGCGAAATCATTGTCCAATTCCCAGTTCCATTGCTTTTCCGATATCCACTTATTTTCGCATATTCGCCAAAATTATAGAGGGAAGAAGGCTACACACCATTGACGGGAACCCTTGCCGTACCTATTGCAAAACATTGGTTAGCATCACACCCACCGCATCGAATCCAACATGTATCACTCGAGCTCAACCCCGAAGGCAAAGGTGTACATACTTGCGAGGACGGCTGTACCACACAGACTCGTGAGTCATCTTGAATAATCGGCGAGGATGAGAACGTCGGGAAAACGGTGTTGACGGGAGGGTGGTCGGTGGGCTTGCTGTCGGCGTCGCTGGCGTTGGGGACGGAAGGAAAAGGTTCAGGTTAGGGTAGGGTTGGAATTTGGCGTTGTGGGTTGCTGACTCAGGCTCGGTGCTGTGACCGGGGCTTGGCGGATCTTTCTCGCTTCTTTATGGCGCTAATCCTTTATGGTATATAGTCATCATGTGACTGACCGGGGTTCCCCAGATCTACCACTCATCTTGAGTTATGTTCCTTCTACTAGCACAATCAATATTGCTGTGTTCGACTGTTTTTAAAGTCCTGAAGACCGAAGGACAGACTCATAGCTCACTAGCGAAAGCTATAAACCTTCATCCTCCAGCGTTCCATTCTCGAGAGCACATTGAGTCTACAGCTAAAAACTCGATTCCCAGCATACAGCAGGATATCGAGTCATGAACCCTCAGCTACCCTCTGCCCTTCGGTGTAGTCAATTACACAACATAGTATTATAGTCCCGGATTTCCATGTCTGTAACTCACAGTCAGCAGAGCTTTGACTGCTTTGGGCTTCCCGGTATTGGGAAGAATCTTGCCGAGCAAGCATGAACCTCGTGTCCAATTCAGTGATAGCTCAAAATCATAAACGCCAGCAGCTCCGAAGATCTACCTGAGCATATGACATACTCGGTCAGTGCTCCCCAGTGAGTGCTGATATTCTAGTCTCTCAAATTCGCCGCTAAAACCGGGGTCGATAGGGAAAATCCACTGAGCCAATTTAACCAGCGCCGTTAGCAACGGTCACTTCATTTCCATCTTGCTCTGCGCCCTTGCTTTTGACCAAGGGGAATGCAACAGCACATGATATGTTGCAGAATTTGAATGTATTTGGGCAACTTCTATCCCTCGCATGCCGGAAAATGCCATCAGCCCGGTAATGGACGTCCAACCTAGAGCCGGGTATTCACTGCTGCCCTCCCATTAGCCAGTGTATCGCCAGGCAGTATGTGTTGGCCTCGTGTGTAAATCTTTCTCAATATATCTGTTATATCTGTACTGCGATATCTACTGCGATGGTGGACTTCACAGATAAGGCGCCTCAGCCACACCGTTGAACAGAGTAAGCACCACATTAGCTTCCTCATCGGTCGTTCTTTTACGTTTGGGGACGGCGTTGAACATGGCCGAAGGCAAGGCACCCGGCGTATGCCATGCTTTGCCAGCTTTGCTCAGTGGCGCCTTTGCTGGAGCGCATATGATTGTCAGTATGCATTCTTTGACATAGGACTGGAGGGGTGTAGAGTATCTGCGGGGCGCATCAGATCGAAGCCGAGCCCATCGACTTTAGCGAACCGAGTGAACCTCGAAAGAGTGAGTTCCCTGTATCTTCTGGGATGAGCGGCACGGGCGGGGTTACTTGTGCTGCTCAGGCGTCTAGCGTCGTGATGAACAGTCGGCTAGAGCAAGACCCTTGAAAGTCGACTCGCTCTCCTGTTGCTGGTGCAGTTCATTGGATGGCCGATGGCTGTACCGATATTACAGTAGACGAGATGGGAAGTGATAGCTCAATCTATCATCGATACTGACGTCTCGAAAACAGATATTTACCAGGGCCCGTACGGTACAGCACCACAACAGAGGGGATGTTTGTAGTCGGTGAGGCGACACCGGAGCCTTGGTCCACATTGTCAAGAAGATCGTCGAGCCTTGTTCAAGGCCGCATTGGGTACCGGTTAAGTAGCCTAGCTCCTGCTGCTAATAACCTTGATTTCCTCCCTCGAACGGTAATAATGCCATGTTTTCAAGTGCGATCAACTGCGGCACTAACCTACTCTCACAAGTGTTGTACTCCGTAACTCGTGTGTTTTGTATACTTCCCGCGGGCCTCGCGGGAGATCCGAACCGCTCTACCAGTTTCAATAGTAGCAGGTGTGAAAAAAATCCAACTGCTTCAAATTGGCCAATGTCAATATCGATGTCAAGGATAGCGATACAGTCCTACAGTCGCTATGTCGCTCCCGCTACCGGTTTTTCGGCAACCGTCAACGACGATTGGGTACCGGCCTATTTTATGGCACTCGACGGTCGTACTTAACAATGAGTCTGGCAGTTCAGCCAGTTGTGCACAAATACTTTCCATAGCTTGAAGCTCGGTTACACTATTGAGAAGGCACTCTGACTGTTCGACTGGCTGGCGGCAGTTGTTGTAGGTAGTTTCGCACTTACGCAGTCGGCCCAGGCAAGTGGACATGGAGGGGCAAAGTGGGGATCCGTGCTGCTGCAGAAGCGGCAAATAAATATCCTCCTCACTTCCCCCCTCATTATCAACTTGTTATCTGCACTTTGTTGTTCTTATATATATAAATCTCCCCCCATTCAATCAAAATGGCCTCTAACCCACCTGGAGCCTGCTGCGCCTCCGGATTCCGGCACGAAGGCAACCCCGTCGGCGAGATCAAGAACGTCAACGGCAGTCAGTACCCCTCCGCCGTCATGGCCCCGTCCAGTTACTAACAATGCTACCTCGCTCGCATCTGCAGCCGATACTTACATCGTCTACCCCAAGGACAACAAGAGCCCCGAAAAGGCCATCATCATCCTTTCTGACATCTTCGGCATCTACGTCAACGCTCAGCTCCTCGCCGACGAGTTCGCCGAGAATGGATACCTAGCCGTTCTCCCTGACCTTTTCCGTGGAGACGCGATCAAGCTCAGCGACATGGAGTCCGGCAGGGCCAACCTCCCTGAATGGCTACCTAAACACCAGACCCCGGTCGTCGACCCTATTGTCGAGGCTACCATTAAATACGTCCGCGGGGACCTCGGCGTCAAGCGCGTTGCTGGTGTTGGATACTGCTTCGGTGGAAAGGTAGCTTCCATCCATACCAAACCCACAGCCCTCCTGCTCGTCAACTAACAATTGATAGTACGTCTGCCGCTTCTTGAAGCCCGGCAAGCTCGATGTCGGCTACACCGCTCACCCGTCTTTCGTCACCGAGGAGGAGCTTGCAGCCATTGCTGGTCCTCTTTCCATCTGTGCTTCTGGTACGTTTTTTCTTTTATTTGACCGCTCTTTTCCGTTCATCTTCCTTGGATGGAGATATGCTGACACAATACAACGCAGAAATCGATCAGATCTTCACCACAGAGCTTCGTCACAAGTCCGAGGAAATCCTCATCAAGACCGGCCAGAACTGGCAGATCAACCTGTACAGCGGTGTCACTCACGGGTTCGCCGTTCGCGCGGATCTCAGCAACAAGCACCACAAGTTCGCCAAGGAGCAGACGTTCTGTCAGGCCGTTAACTGGTTCAACCAGTACCTCTAGATTAACGCCCGGCTGATACCAAGGATGTTTGTGTATATGGATCGAGACATGAATAGAATGTACAGGCATACATTGAGTCCGCGGTTTCGTAGATCGATGTCGTAGCAGTGCTAAACGAGTTCATGACGCTTTGTCGCCAGTTACCAATTTGCAGCGCTGTAGTGCTAGGCACAGGCGTATACAGGGTAGTATCTCTCCTCTACAGTAGGGCATTAGGTGACAGACAGGCATGTGCCTACCTATCATTTTACGCCCAGTAATTCTTTACGCCTCAGGACAACTTGCGCCACTCTGACATCATGGAGCGGGTTACTTATTCCACGAGGCTCACTTCGGCATTTTGTAAGCTTGCTACTACGTAGTGCGCAGAGCCGCACGCGACGGAGTCCACAGTGCTATACTAGTGTACCCTACTTCGGTACAATGTAAATCGGCACTAGCCGCCACTACGCTGCAGTAGGGGAAATACCGGTACCATCAACCTTAGAATGTGGCGTTGGTAGGTTATGCGTGGTGGATTTAATTCAACTATGGAGTCAGAGTGGGCAGTGTCAGCAGGAGATAGAGCCGTGTTTGGCCAATTGAAGATGAAATATATATCGAGATTGTCATACTAGAACTGGGATATTAGAGAACATGCTGGGAAGATTGAAGGGGAGGGTTGCCTCAATTTGTCCAGAGTTACAATAATGGCCCTCAAGAGGCCAAGCACTTCAGGATATTGGCTATTCTTCATCGCTTGACTCGATGGTCAAACAAAAGAGTCGTGATTATACGAGAATGGCTACCGCCGATTAATTAGGTCAGTTTATGTTCGCGTATATTATATCATTATTTTTAGCTAACCAGTTCCTGGCTCCTCCACTATATATCTATATGTAAACTTGTAAGCATCGACCTTGGTTACGAGATACTACACTGTCAGTATGTCCAATAATGACTTCTAGGCTGACTACTAGGCAAGAATCCGAATTGGAAAAATAGCTAGTCCCCTATATTCCAACATTGCCGGGCTTACGGCCACTCTATTGAGAGATATTTACCTCTGACGCTAAGCGAAGTGCGAACGAATCACAGACTAGCTATAGTCTCGGAGTCTGGGTTGAATGGTATAAGAGAGAATGAAGGCTTGTTGCGATATATAGATGACCTACTGGACAGACCAATTAAATGAGACATACTCAGGTGCTTGATTTGGATCCGCCAGGTACTGCGAGCCGCTCTTGAAGCATATTGCAGCTAAATTGCGACTGTGACAGTCAAGAGCTGATGTCTAAGTAACCTCGAGTCCGTGTAGTTAGCGTATTGGAGTAGCCCACTGCCAAGAAACCACCACATCGGGTATCCGAAAATCCGACTTTCCGAGTATCCGAACGAAGCTCGGACTCGCTTACTCTGCATTGCCAAATTTGGCAGTCGCGGTGGAATCTCATCGATCCGTCTTCCATGAAGAGTGCGGGATCTCCCGCCAAAAATTTTCACAGTGTCACGGACCATATGAAAGATAGCTCGCGTATGATTCGATCGTTCTATTGACGCCGGAGATTACATTTCGGGATACTTGCAGTATTATTAATCAGCTGAGAAGAATCCTGGTCGACACAAGTGCCGGGATTCCGACTTTTAACTGCTTGAGAGTATACTCAGAGCAAGCCGTTGGGACTACGGAGTCTAGCGTCAACACATCCAACTGTCAATACCGTAATTTAGTTTGTTTACATCGATCGATGTTCTGCAACCAGACTGTATACTATCAACGGCGTCGATGGACCATGGCGGGCGTTGATGCTGACGCCCATGCTCGTGCTGATTCCAAACATTGATAAGAGAATGTTGACCGTCGAAACTCTCCGAACTTGAAGGATCAAGGAGAGCGATGATGGGCGGACCGGATCCACCGGGGGTTCAAGTGACCTACAGAAGGCTGGAGGAACGGGACTCGAATTATCAATCACAATAAAGCTGCTAATCCATGCTGATTCAGATGAAGGCGAGCTTTAGTGCGTGACAGCGAGCGTGCAATCGTAAGATGCGGGGAATCAGTGGCTTTATGCAGCAAAAATGCTGTGCTGAGTACACTGTTAGTGTACCTCGTGTACTCATAGTAGAACGGCCGAACGATGTATAAGACGAAGGCGGCTCCGTAAGCCGAAAGTGAGTCAGTCATGCCACCCCCCGAGCCCGCGTCGGGCTGAAAGCAAACCAATAGGGCGATGAGCTTACCATGAATCATTATTAGAGCATCCATCCAGGATCCAGGGAACAAGCGCCATGCCATGCCCATGTCGAGGTGCGTGGCGATAAGCGTGCTCCTGCGGAAGGCCCGGATGGCCGACACCGCCAAGCCAGGGATCTTCGGTTGGGTTGTCAGATGAGACTCAGCAGCTCTTGGGCGAATTGCTGGTGCCTGCTATAGTTACACAATCTCCTGGACTCTGAGTATCTTCCCTAGAAGGTACATACAGAGTACTCGTCGCGACCTGGTAGCAAACGCCCTCTGGCGTAACTACCTTGATCCCTGATCGAGCTCTCCACTGTCTTTATAGTTCTCGGCTGGGCTCCACACCAGCCCTATGGATAGTATGGATAGTATGAGCGTATGGACATATTGTCAGCACAACTCGACGACTCGACGACTCGATTACTTCTACGCTTCCGCCCATACGACAAATGCTGCTTATTATTATTTGCAGACGGCTTACAGATAAACCAAGCACGATCAACCCCAGCTTCTGACCATGACTGCTACTGCGTATATCAGAAACAAACGCGACCGGCGCCGCCAGGCACAGTACCTAATTAGCCTGATGAGGTCATCCTCCATGGGCTTGGCATGTTGAAGTCGCTCCTGCCGATTGCTCCGAACCCGATTCTCGTCCCATTTTCAATTATTACTCTTGTAGGAAAGTGCTTGCTCTGCCCGCACTGAGGAGTGCAGCGTACCCGCGATGATCCAGGCCCCGTGCCGCCGCCGATACTCTAGAAACCCAGAGCAGCTATCGTATGACTGGTGACGTCGCTGACCTTAGCTCTATATAGTGGCACCGGGGTGAATGGATGAGACTGCAGAGGACCCGCTATCGCAAAGCTGAGTAAGAGCGGTAGGTAGGAATGTTTGAAGTTGGGCAAAGATGACCAAACCGCGTAGAGGCGATAGTGTGATGGAGAGGAAAACATTATTACTTGAGAGAACCGAGTTGTGAAGAAGCTGGAAAGAACAGGGCCCCACTCTTGTTTCCACGGCCAGCTATCCCCGCCTGTCTCCGAAGTACAACAAAGTCCAAGGCAAGAAATCCAATAAAAGACCGCCCATTCCTGTTTCTCACTTCTTTTTTTCGCTTTCTTTCTTGTTGTTCCTTGGTCTCTCTATCCCATAATCGGTGTCTTTCGCCTTCACGTCCCCTACCAAGGAGTATACTTTGCGCCGTTCAGCTCTCCAGCTTTCTAGCCCTATAGAGCCGGCAGTGACGACGGAGACTGCATTCCCCTCACAGCTTTTCATTTTCCGAGAGCTCGTACAAGTACATTTGCTTTGGTTTAGGTGCTCGAGCTTTAGCTTGACTGCTAGCAGCTCTCCATAAATTGGGAGAGCCTAAACTCGCCCTTCTCGCGTCCTTTGTTATAGATAAACTTTGAGCGCCATGCTGCAGCGCATTTCGCGCGCCGCGCTGGCGGTTTTCCTACTAGCGTCCATCGCTAGTGCTCTCGCTCATGGCGATGATCACGAGATGGATATGAACATGGATATGGATCATATGGATATGGGCGCCTCGCACGAAAATGCGCAACCAGAGAATGGCGACGACTCGCCCATGAGTTATTTTGCCTACGGACAGTACACTGGATGGATCGTGGCACACATTGCCCTCATGGTAGTCGCATGGTGTTTCGTGTTACCAACAGGTATGGCATCGGCCCCTTTTGCCAGCCGGCAAGTCGCGCACCAGAAACTGACCCGTTCAAGCTATTATGTTGAGCGTCGCCCGGTCCCGCATGGCGCTGCTGTCGCAATTCATTTTCCTCGTGGTGAACGCGGTCGGTTTGTTCGTCGGTATTGTCTACAACAGCCAAACCCCAGATCTCTATGAGAATAATGCCCACCACAAGATCGGCTGGGTCGCGACCTGGGTGATCTCTGCTCAGGTCGTGATGGCTCTGATCTTCGCCTACGCCGGTAGAGGAGAGAAGGTAGAGAATGCCTACGAGCGTGCGCAATTCTTGCCCGTGTCGACCGACGACATGGCCGAGACTCCTACGACTCTCCCCGCTGGCATTCGCCATGAATACCGCTGGTCGAGGGACAGCGGTCAGGGCACTGAGCGGAACACGGCGTCCCTTCATAGCCGCGCTAGCTCGTCTTGCCCGTCGCCTTCGGATGAATACGATGGCTTTGAGAAGCCCGACGAGGATATCCCCGAACAGTCTTCGGAATCCCGAGGTTTCATGCACACCGGCGTCCTCGACCGATTCCTTGCCAACCGCGTTCCGAGCTTGGTTTCCGTCCGTGCTCTTCGAATCCTCAATTTCGTGTACAATGTCATTGACAGATTGATTCTGCCGCTTGGTTCTATTGCGCTTGTTAGCGGCGGCGTGACTTACGGTGGTATCATGGTAAGGATAGCAACTTCTGTGTAATGGGCCTTACTAACAACGCACAGCGAGACAGAGAAGTCTTCAACGGCCTCGCGCACTTCATCAAAGGCGGTATCTTTTTCTGGTACGGTCTCATCACCTTGGGCCGCATGATGGGCTGCTGGGCGGACTTGGGCTGGGCTTGGAATGTTAAGCCTCCGCGCGAGATTGTTGGCTGGAAAGCCAAGATTCGCAGCGGCGAGTTCACCGAATCCGCGGCCATCTTCTCCTACGGCGTGAGCAACGTCTTCCTCGAGCACCTCGGCGGTTGGGGTGGGGCCTGGACCGCCACCGACCTTGAGCACGTATCAATCGCCGTCCTGTTCTTCGGGGGTGGCTTGTGCGGTATGCTATTCGAGTCGAAACGTGTCAGGAACTGGCTGAACAGCACCGTCTTGCGTGCTCCATCTCGCCTGGAAGCGCACGAAACCGCCAATGCCTGGAATGCCCCTGACACTCAGGAGGTGTCGCTTAATCCGATGCCTGCGCTCATCATTCTCCTTCTGGGTATGATGATGGGAGGGCATCACCAGACTAGCATGGTCTCTAGCATGGTCCACAAGTCGTGGGGTAACATGCTTATTGGCTTTGCCTTGGCTCGTGGGGTCACGTACGTCTTGATGTATCTGAAGCCTCCAACCTCGTACCTGCCTTCTCGTCCTCCAACTGAGATCGTCGCATCGTTCTGCTTGATTTCTGGGGGTCTCATCTTCATGCTGAGTGTAAGTCTCTGCAAGTGCAAGACCAGATAGGACAATTAGCTAACTTCGCCAGACCCGCAATGTTGTCGAGGCGCTGGAGTATTACGAGCTCGATGCAATGTTCGCAACCAGCATCGCTCTGGGCTTGACTGCTTTCATCATGGCTTGGGAAATTGTCCTCATTGCCATAAAAGCTTGGGCTCTCAAGCGCCAATCTCGCCCGCAGCTTGCCGCTTACCGATTCCCAGCGTAGGAACGCTTCGGAATGTCCATACAGTCTCACACCGTTGCTTTGGCTCTGGTGTGATGCCCACCGATTCTTGGCGAATCTGGATCTTGCCTAATAAAAAGAAACCAAAACGCCCCCAAAAAACTAATAAAAATAGCTTGGTATTTTGGAAAGAGTATTATACCCCTTATACCGTTGATTTCTTCAGCCTGGTGGTGGCCTTATTCCAGCTCCTTGACTAGCTCGTCTTGTCTTCAGTTGCTATATACCAGGACGTTTTGACGCTTTATGATATCTCCTTGATCATGTTACCTGTTATATGTCGATACGATGTTGATGGATGTGGGTCTGGATATGAGTATGGGTAATAATGTGGTGGTAATAATGAATGCACTAGCTCTATCGACCATCAATTTCAGATGAGAGGCACGCCATGGTATTTAGTTATCTGGCAACAAGCCTCACAATTACATGAACTCGTTCTCTTCGAGTTCATCCTCTCACGTATGGCCTGCAAAACCAAAATACGGCTAGGAGCTCAGTTTGAAGCCACTGTTGCAGGCCTACCCTCTGCACCGTATTGACGCCGCCCAACGCATAAACCCACAGACACTTTCTAGCCCCCAATAAAACACAGCTCTTACCAAGCTTGGTGATTTATCCGTCGTAATTGGGATGCATGGTGGAAATAGACTGCCTGTGCCCTATTTTGGCATATAGAAGCCTCACCGCAGGCAGCAATTGATCGAGTATATAAAGTCCACGTGACCCGGGGGATCGGCGAGCTGGAAAAGGGCTCCACTGCAGTCAGGAACTGCTTAATCTGCATTCGGGTTGAAGAGCATTAGTCTGTCCTGCGCTTTCGCTTCTTCTGCGTCTGCTGTCTGCGATCCGCCCATGTAGCGAGTGCGAAAGTCCTGCTTCTCAATTCCACTGTGCCCCATTCTTTCCAACGTCTTTGGAGGTCCGCGTTTTACCCGGTCCTACTCCTAAGAGCTGGCACAGAAGTTCTACCAACTGTCGACTCTCTGGTTATACGGTATCCCTCTACGTGCCTTCAAACCATATATACGACTCGCCAGATTCATTGCAATTTCTAAAGACCGCCTTTAGACCGCATACGTCCTTCTAGTGCTTTCATACAGCGCCTCACAGCCCCAGATTACTCAAATTCGTGTCGCGGTTTTCACTCCGAATTCAATCTCAGCTGCATTGGCATATCAACTACAAATTCCTAGATTAATATACAAAAAATGACGTCTCCTGCTGCGTTGCCGCCGTTACCATTCAATCCGTCGAGAGTCCGATCATACTTACTTCGACTGCCGCTCTTCACGCGCCTCGTCGTCCTTGCAATAATCGTGTTTTGGCTACTCGAGCTGCAGACAGTTTGGAGCGTTGTCCAATGGGGTGCCCTGATACCGGATGAGTTGGGTCTGAAGACAAGTATGTGCTTCGTCTGTTTGCTAGGCTGCAAGCAAGAAAGAAGGAAGTAAGAATACTGACATGACGTGCAGTGTATCGGACCAATACCTACCCCTTCATCCACACGGGCTTCTTCCACGCTTTTCTGAATCTGCTTGCGTTGACGCCGTTACTTGAGCGTTTCGAGGCCGAGCATGGGACTCTAACGGCCATTGCGCTGTTCATGGGCCCTCTTTCTACGTTCCCAGCGGGCTTATATGTTTTGATCGAGAAATTTATTCTACATGGCAACAATTCTGTTGTTGGCTCGAGGTTGGTTTTATAGCCCTTTTGCGTTCTGTGGTCATCTGGACTAATTGATGTTCAGCGTGTGGGTATTCCTCCTTCTGGGTTCGGAGGCTATTAGGACATACAAGTCCCATCCTTACTTTAGGTATGTGTTGCGGAGCCTGTTTCTTGCTCGGCTTGAATTGACAATCTTAGTCTCGGAACCACTAAGATCCCTACGTGGACTTCGCCACTCTTGGTATGCGTACTTGTCTGGATTCTGGTTCCCAACACCAGCTTTCTTGGACACCTGTGCTCTATACTAATTGGCTACCTCCGTAAGTCTCTTGATCGTTATTCCGCGCTTGTATCTAATTTATGCCTAGTCGGCCTCGGTTACCTGAAAGTTCTTGTTCCTCCGGAGAAGGTTCTTAGGTTCATTGAAGGGAAATTGAACCTTCTCGGACGACTGCCGCACTATGTGTCGGTAGATCAGAAGACCTATGGCCGGTTTGGAGTCCTCCCAACCAGCGGCGCGCCTGCAGCCGAACGAGGAACGCCGCTGAGCTTCATCTCAGGCTCGTCGCAGCGTCTGGGGTCGGCGTGAGGTTGCGCGTTCGGACACCCTATCTTGTGCATATCTAGCTATATTGGCGCCTTTTGTGATAGGCTGTACATGCCTCAGGCTACTTAATACCGTAAAATAATAATTGACGTGACAGTATGGTAATGAATACCGAAGATGTGCTGCTGGTCTTTTAGCGGCCGACGTAAATTTCCATGTGGAGAACGATCAACTCAGCTCAACTCCGATTCAACTGCCACCACTCCATGGACTCCAGTAAAGGTTGCGAGCCTAATAGCCCATGGCCTTAAAATGTAAGTCCGTCCTGGATACCTAGTATTGTGCCTTTTTCAATCATGGGCGTGGTTCATTTCCCATCGTGTTCTGCAATTCGCTTATCCGTCTCGGTCACCCCGGATTGTTTGTCGCAAAGGACAGCTCCAGCTCCCGCTCCTGAGATCCCCAAGTTAACACCGCTAACAAACGACAATGGCAGCTTCGCTCCGCAATCTGCGGAATAATCCTTACTTTCTCTTCGTCCGCCTACCGTATCTCCTATCTTTCCTCTGCATCGTCTCCGGCGTCATCTGGCTCTTCCTCCTGCCCCTTGACGACTATTCGCGCAAAACATACATCTCTGAGAACGCGCTCCTGCCGGGACAGGTCCATGCATATTTTGCAGGGAGCGAGCAGAACGTTTTTCGTGGGTATAAGAAGGAGTTAGAGGGGCTGCTTGATGGACATGGTAGCGATGGGGAGAAGAAGAAGAGTGAGGAGCGGACGCAGGTGTATGTTGGACCTGACGTGGCCGAATTGTCGATGAGAGGAGATTGGTGCTAATGCAGTTGTTATTAAAGGATCTCGGAGAAAATACAATCGATTCTGATGGCTAGTGGTCTGAAGGTTGCTACGCAGGGCTACGAGTATAAGTCTTCGGGAATCACGCACCAGGGGGAGAACATCTATGCTATTATTCAAGCACCGAGGGGAGATGCGACAGAGGCGATTGTGCTTGTCGCAGCTTGGAAGACTATCGACGGGCAGTTGAATCTCAATGGCGTCAGCCTTGCGTTGACTCTTGCTAGATACTTTAAGCGTGAGTACCCCAAGCGAGGTAATTCTAACCTCACTGACGTATGCTGCAGGATGGTCTCTCTGGTCCAAGGATATCATTTTCGTATTCCCCCCGGATAGCAAATCTGGAACACAGGCATGGGTCGATGCATACCACGATATGCAACCGCCTACCGTCCAGCCTTTGCCTCTAAAGAGTGGCGCCTTACAAGGTGGCCTGGCAATCGAGTACCCCTTCGACCACCGCTTCGAGAACCTACACATTATATACGACGGTGTGAACGGCCAACTTCCCAATCTGGATCTCTTTAACACGGCCGTCTCGATCGCTGGCGGGCAAATGGGCATTGGGACCCGTCTGCAAGAGATGTGGGACCATAACGGCAGCTACGAAAAGCGACTGCAAACTATGTTGAGGGGAATGGTTAAGCAGGGCCTGGGATACGCTGCAGGTGCGCATAGCAGCTTTATGCCTTACCATATCGATGCAATCACGCTCCAGACTCAGGGTAATGGCTGGCAGGATGAGATGGCGCTCGGTCGGACCGTGGAAAGTCTCTGTCGCAGTCTCAATAACCTGCTGGAACATCTGCACCAGAGTTTCTTCTTTTATCTGCTTATGCAAACTCATCGATTTGTCAGTATCGGCACTTATCTCCCGAGTGCGATGCTCATTGCTGGGAACTTTACTATCATGGCCATTGCGTTGTGGCTGCGGACTGGATATTACAAGGACTCAACTCAAGCCGCCACTGTGTCAGCGCGTTTGGTTCGGGACGAGAATATAACTACAAGTGAAAGTGAAAAGGCACAACTCGCAAGCAAGGATCGAAACGAAACAGCTCCAACGACAGGCAATCCGGCGACTAAAGCTGCAGAACGTCAACTCGCCCTCCCGCTTACCCTCATTATCGGTCTGCACCTAATAGGCCTTATCCCTCTGTATATCTTCAACAACATCTCCCACGATGTCAGTGCCTTGAACTTCTCTGCACCCCAGAAATAGCTACTGACCGCAAGTACAGAAATACACCCTCGCTACATACACGTCCATCGCCATAAACGCTATCCTACCCATATGTCTCTCCTTCATCCTCTCCCGCATCACCACTCCAACTCAGATTTCGCACCAACTCCATCTTATCAAATCCCTCTCTCTCCTTCCCTTAGGCCTCTTCCTCTCAACCCTGGCAACTCTCAACTTCTCCTTATCTTTCATGACAGGCCTCCTCTGCACCCCGTTATCATTCATGCACATCTTCGACGCGAAGACAAAGCCATTCGTCCGATACACATTATCAGCGTTTGGAATGGCATTCCTGAATGTTATATCCCCGCCTGTGGTGTTACTTGTGGGCTGTAAGTATTTTGGTGTTAGTCTGGAGACAGTCCTTACAGAGGCGGCGTTCGGGTGGGATGTTTGGGGAATGTGGACGCAGGTTGTTGTTTGGTGTGTTTGGTGGCCGGCTTGGGTTGTCGGGGGTGTTGTGTTGGGAGGTGGGCTGTTTAGCTAGTTGAGCTGGGTGGTTCTCCTCTCCTCTCTGCTATTCTCGGGTTGATAATAGGCCTGTTGAAGGTTACCGTACTTTGTATATGTATACGTGATCACCAATGGTAGTAGAAAGGGCATACTTTCGTATATAGTAAGTCAAATCTCACATTGTCATCTCCAGCGTTCCGATTCAATCGTGGTAGTCTAGTACAGGGTACATAGGTACATGCAGGTCGGAAAGATTGAGAAATAAATGATCTATGCAGCCCATACATCCTTACCCACGCCCTCGATCCAGTGACCCAGCTGGTTAACACCGGCGTCCCAGTCCTTCAGTCTATTCCGCATACCCTCGATCTGTTTCATATCCAGCACTTTAGGCTGTACCCAGTTGATCTGAGCAATCTGGCCGACCTGGTCAATGGCGCCCTTCAGCAAACCCAGCGAAAGCGCCTTCATAACTAGATGTTCGATCTCCTCAGGCTTCACCTTTGTCTCCGCGGAGATAGACGCAAAAGTCAAGTTGCGATCGTGCGGAGGACGGCGAAAGACCATCTCCGTGAGTGCAGAAAGGGAGATCTTCTGGTATAGAAAGAAGCGGTGCGCCTGGAGGAGCTGGTTCTTAGAGATGTTCCCTGCGAGGACGTCATATGCAGTCAAATCGCCGCGGTTGAAGGCAAAAAGCAGGTCTCGAAGCCAGCTGTGTGGCGTCTCGGTGAGCGAATCCAAGATCGGATGCAAGAGTAGTTCACCGAAGTTGTAGATTGAGTCTGAGACGAGGGCAGCAACACTGAGGTTGTAGGCACGCGATACACGCTCGGACTCCGAGAGGTCCTCTAGGTCGATGCAAGCGAGGTAGAGGAGGGCGTTTTTGTAGAAGGAGGCGAATTCTTGTTTGGCCTACTGGGTTCTTAGTTCTGTTTGCTTGTTTGTGTGAGGGGATGAACATACGTGATAATAGTCGGCGTTGACCTTGTAAAATGAAGCATGTACGACGTTCTCAACCGCGTCAAATGAGTCCAACACTTTCTGGCATGTCTCTAGATCCTTCTGCGCTCCGTCCAGGTTATGAAGCCGTTGTTTGACATTGGCAACCTCCGCAAGGGCGTAGATGTAAGCGTCTTGTGAGTCTGGCTTGTTCACTTTGTCGGCGAGTGATGTGAGGAAGGAAAGCCGTTCTTGGTCATCTAGCACACTCAAAACGTTAGTTACACCCTCGATGTTCTTATAGAGAGAGATGAACATACCCGCGCATTCTGTAGATGCCATCAACCCCAACGAGACAAAGTTCAACTGGTTGATCTTGTCTGCGAAGCTTAGGACAAAGGTCTTGAATAACGGTAACCGTTGGGGCGCGCTCTCTGGTAGTCGGAAGAAGTCGATCAAGGCATTGGTCAGCTGGTGCCATAATTTTCGCTCCCAGTACTCTTCGAAGCTCAAGAATGACGCCTGGCACTGTTCGGGAGCTTGTTGTAGCTGGTCGGCAAGAAAATCGGATATTTTCTGATTCTCCATTGTGTGGACACGAAGTGGGCGATCACAAGTAGTAGGAATGAGGTATTAGGAAAGGAAGGAGATTAGATAGGTGTAGAGGAGTGAGGGGAGCTGTCTGATGATGGATTGTTGGTCTCTAGCTGGAAGCTTAAGCCTCAACTTGGAAGCGCTGAAGCGTTGCTCCGCACTAGCCACACTTAGCCACTTAGCCACACTGCTCTACTCTTTTGAGAGTGCACTACAACCTCATGACGGTGTCCGACACCTCTCTTTCTACGCCCTACATATAATTTTGCATGAAACTCCTCAAGAACTCAGACCTTAAAACTATATAAGTCATTCTGAAAGCGATACTACCACTGCACTTGGTTGAGTCGTAACAAAGCAACAAAACAGCTTTTCCCTCCGAGAACCTCACTTCTGCCCTCGAGCAATGAAAATCGTCTTCTCAAAGGATTTGCCGTTTTTAGTGAACGGCAAGCGCTTCTCAAGAACTTGATACTTGAATCCTTTGCATACCCCGGCATTTTCGTACATGGTCCGCATCTCGTCCAGGCTGAAACCATGCTTAGATATCGTCTCGACAACCTCGCCCATTTGTTGTAAGGCGTGATCATGCTCATGATCATGGTGGTCATTAGGAATCAAATCTATGATCATCATCACTCCGCCTTTCTTTAGCCTTTCAGAGAGACGATTCATGGCTTTCTCCGGGTTTTCGAAGTGATGGAGCGCCATACTGACAACCACCAAGTCGAAATCAAAGTACTCGGGGCCCGAAATTTCAGTCGGCGAGGACTCTGAAACAAGGTCGGCCTTGACTGCGACCATAGTGTCGGAGCGGCCTGCTTCGTGGACATGCTTCTTGAACTCTTCAAGCATGTTCTCTGAGATATCCATGCCGACAACGCTACTGACAAACGGCGCTAATGCCTGAGATAGGTTAGCTTTGATCGTGACGCCTGGGATTTCGTGCAATTTTACCAAAGATATATGGCCGGGGCCGCAAGCATACTCCAGTGCCCTGATTTCTTTGCCTTTTCCTGCCTCGGTGTCCACCCAAGTATCGCTAACCCAGGTGCGTTGGTCGTGGACGACGCTGACCAACGCTTCCACCGCTCCTTCGAAGTCAGACTTGTAGGCAGCGGCTTGTTTGCTATATTCTTTGAGTCTTCTGTCTCAGATGAACTAGGCCTGTGGAAACTTACTTGAACACCTGGCGGTTTTTCTCTGCGAAGTCAGTCATCATTTCGCCGGTAAGACACTAGAAATCGTGGTTTGGATTGATGGCTTTGGTACGCTTCAAGTGAGTCAAAAAGGTGTGCAGTGAAGTATGAAAGTAGGTGAACGAGCACTGGGTATTTAAGCTGTTGAAGGCCTCTGGCCGGAGAGATACTCGGAGACTTCTCTGAACAGACCACCACAGCCTCCTGGCGCCGAGAGACTGAATCAAACCGCTCCACGTATCAGATTCCACTTTTCACACTGTGTGCATGTCTTTTTCAGATTTCCAGGGTATATCGAACGTGCTCACCCTCCTCCTTATCCGGAGAGTTTCCGGAGACTTCCAATTATAGCGCCTCTTGATGGCGTCGATTGGTCTGAGACAACATATCACCTCATACTCCGGTGACTCAAAACTCGCTTCCAAGTGCGCATTCGGTTAGAACCGTTGATATGTTGCTGCGGGACTGTTCTATGTTATGCCTTGTTTTCAATGAATCATCACGTGATTTGACAAACAGCCCTGAACAGCCCTACCTAGAAGCCAAAGTTACAAAGAGCGACCGCATTTATAATGGCGTACAACTTAGAATCAGTAGTGCGCCGCGAATACCACCGAGAGCTTCGTTAGAAAACCACAATATATAGCATACTAAAGCGTCTATTGATTGAGAAGCACCCAACTCCAGCCACTAAGTTATGGCTCGCAGGTTTCTTGACAATAAGTGCAGCAATCCCTAAGATGGCACAACCCTTCTGATTGAAATCGTTCTAGTATCAGCGCATAAGCTGTTTGCTAGCTACTAAGGAGCTGCTGGGTTGCATTGTGACGATGAAGTATAAAAATATAGCCTTAGGCATCAATAATGATTGACCAATGAGATAGCATGAATAGTCATACACCACCAAAAATACATGGGGTCGCAAGCTGCATTGAAACAAAAACGCCGTAATCATTACACAGCCCTTCTCTGTGGTCTTTTCAGCCATGAATCAGGAGTAGAAGGTCAGTTGTTCTGACGTCGCATTCCTCAGGTCGTGGTCGTACTGACCGAATCGGGACTAGCGTCGTGGTCCCGTGCCGACAGATTGCTTCGGAGAACGACTTCGACCTCATCAAAGGACCTCTTGCCGAGCCTCGCGCCCTTCTTCACCCAGCTCTTACCCGCTGTCGTATGTGTACCGCATATTTTCAATTCGATGTTCCGACTTACCTGACGAGTGATATATAGACCATGCAGAAGTCCAGAGCCATCAATCCCGTGCTGGGGTCTAGGGCGTTCGTCCCCAACCCCCGTATCCAGTTTCAGGCTCAACGCCGATTCCTCCAAGATATCACAATCACTCGAACTGGAAAGCCGCTCTTGAAGATCCAGGGTGGACGGTAAATGCTCAATTTATTTCCCGGTACGCCCGCGGCGCTGACAAATTTCTTAATAGACACTCTCTCGGAGGTACTTCGCAAGCCATTGCCGCTTTACAAACAGCTCGCACGATTATTCAGGGTTGACACGAATCGTCATTAGGACACACTGCGACCGTTTTCGGTGCTACCGGCTTCCTGGGTCGTTACATTGTCAACAAGCTTGGTATGTCCGGCCGTCGGCGTGAAGAGGGCATGTAAATTGACGTATTCTTAGCTACGCAGGGATGCACTGTGGTCGTCCCCTACCGTGAGGAGATGGCCAAGCGTCACCTCAAGGTTACCGGTGATCTTGGACGAGTCGTTTTTATTGTACGATACCAGCGTTGCGGGACGGCGAGGCACAAACTGACGTGGATGTTAGGAATACGATCTGCGCAACACTCAGTCGATCGAGGAGAGTGTTCGTCACTCCGACGTCGTCTACAATCTTGTCGGGCGCGATTACCCTACCAAGTTCGTTGCGGATAATTTCTGATATGGTATTATACTGATATCATTAAGGAACTTCTCATACACCGACGTGCATGTCGACGGCACAGAGCGCATCGCGGAGGCAGTGGCTAAGTACGACGTTGACCGCTTCATCCACGTTTCCTCCTACAATGCCAACAAAAACTCTCCCTCCGAATTTTTCTCCACCAAGGTATGTTTGTGTTGGACATACCTCGAACCGAGGCTGATTGTTCCAGGGATGGGGTGAGGAAGTCGCGCGCTCGATCTTCCCAGAGACCACCATTGTCCGACCAGCTCCGTTGTTCGGATTCGAGGATCGTCTTCTCCACAAGCTCGCGAGCGCGACCAACCTGTTCACAGCCAACCACCTCCAGCAACGCTCCTGGCCTGTACACGTGAGTTGAACTGTTGCAGTCTACACAAGCAGGGGCTGATTCTTGCAGGCCATTGATGTCGGTACCGCTCTTGAGCGCATGCTTCACGACGACACCACCGCTGGCCAGACCTTCGAGCTGTACGGCCCGACCAACTACTCGCTTGCCGAAATTGCTCCTCTTGTTGACCGCGAAATCGTCAAGCGCCGCCGCCACATCAACGTCCCCAAGCGTATCCTGAAGCCTGCGGCCTATCTCCTCAACAAGTACCTGTGGTGGCCCACCATCAGTGCCGATGAGGTTGAGCGGGAATTTATTGATCAAGAGATCGACCCGACAGCGAAGACGTTCAAGGATCTCGGAATCGAGCCTGCTGAACTGTCTGAACTCACCTTCCACTACTTGGTAAGTCTTATATCTTTGTTGTTCAAATAAATTGTGCTAACTTTGGTTTAGAAAGGCTACCGAAGCTCCTCGTACTACGACCTGCCTCCGGCTACAGAGCGGGAGCGGGCAGAGGAGAAGAAGTACGTGCACGTTCTCGACGACCAGTAGTGCTGTTTTCTTAGTGTACATAACAATACTAGACACATTGATTCCGTTTGTTCAAAATGTACCTGTAGGAAATATCATTGTTTCAGTCCATGAGGTCACTATCGAATACATCAAAGACTGTAGGACATCCGGTCTTCCCCGCTCCACTCCGCGGAAGTCAAATCCACCACAAACAACGTCGACATACACATATTCATTTTACAAACCTAAATCTCAGAACGAATATACCTTTTCGGACAAAAAGTTTATGCCCTACGGCTTGGATTGCTTAAGACAGCCCTAATGACTCCCCTCGCAACCCATCCCCGCCACATTCTCTTGTTAAAAACCAAATCCACCCCGCATGACGGCTACGACGAATTCTTCTCCGCTGCTCACACCAAACCAACCTTCATCCCAGTCCTGAGCCATAATTTCCACACTCAGAACCTCTCCAGCATAAAGCACTTATTCGAGAACGGTAGTCTCGCACCAGGCCGAGACCGACAATATGGCGGGTTGATATTCACCTCTCAGCGCGCGGTCGAGGCGTTTGGGGAGACGCTGAGTGGTGTTGAGGGTATGTTTCCTACAGCACACTACCGCTCACTTGAATACTTGGTGTAGAGCTGACGGCAATATAGAATCATACTTGATTTCATCTTCGCGAAACCTCCCCCTCTACACCGTCGGCCCCGCAACGGCACGCTCCTTAACGACATTGAGAGACAGATATCTCCCGCACGCAACGATTCACGGCGCGGAGACGGGAAATGGGGAGAATCTTGCGCAGTTCATGCTCGAGCACTATAACGCTTTGTTCTTCCAACAAGAGGGGCAGCAAGCACAGAAGAAGCCGTTACTCTTCCTCGTTGGCGAGACAAGACGCGATATCATTCCAAAAACGCTAATGGGTGCTAGTGTGAATCCAGAGAGGAGGATTGGTGTTGAGGAGGTTGTTGTGTATGAGACGGGCGTAGTGGAGGGATTTGAGGGGGATTTCGAACGGGTATTGCAGGATTGTTATAATGATATTGAGGATGGGATGATATGGGTTGTTGTTTTTTCCCCTACAGGGTGTGACGCTATGGTCAGGGTTTTGAGACAGAAAGAGGCGAGGATTGCAGGAGAGAATGGGAAAGGAGCCCGGAAATTGTTCGTGGCGACAATCGGGCCAACGACGAGAGACCATTTGGTGAAAGAATATGGGTTTGAGCCGGATGTGTGTGCGGCGAAGCCTTCGCCTGAAGGGGTGGGGGCAGGGATAGAAGAGTTTATGAGGAGCTTGGAATTGAGATAAGTTGCTATTTTATGGTTTTTACTACATACCCACGTTTTCCTGCGCATAGAATGAAGATTGATAGATCCATGTTTGTTCCACTTTCCCAAACGAAATGTAGACAAAAATGCAGTACATTAAGCCGCAAAGTAAATAGACTACCTGAAAATCTCTATGCAAATATGGTGCGTGCAAGCGTATGCTGCTTACTAGGTGCTGCCTTCTCAACTCCAAGATTCGACACTTGATTCTCTACCGCATGATCTCCTCGTAAATCAGAACTGTGATGACATTAGTTGATTGTCGCATAACTTATGGAGTCGATTGGCGCCAGATACTTACTTTTCAACTGCTCTTTGCTGAGAGCATCCTTATTCTTGTCGAAGTCAAAGAAGCCTTCCGGGATTGGGGGCGCTGTTGGCTCGTCATCTGGATCATGATATGGTTCCAGGTACGGGTGACGCAGAGCCTCCTCCACGGTGATTCGCTTCGTCGGGTTGAAGGCCAAAAGCTTCTCTAGCAGATCCAGAGCTAGGTCGTTGCTCTTAGGGAACAGTGCCTTGAACGGAATCTTCTTCTTGAATGGGAGAGAACGGATGTACTCCCGAGCCCGTCGGGACTTGATTCCGTAGTAGTCTTCCATGGTAGGTGTTCCAAGAACATCCAGAATTAGAGTCAATTGATGGTGATCTGCCATGCGTTAGCCCGCATTTCTCCACCAACCACCAATAGAGTACCTACAGTCCTTTCCAGGGAACAAGGGCTTCCCGCTCAGCATCTCTGCAAGAATGCAGCCCACACTCCACACATCAATTGCCTTTGTGTATTCCTTGAACGTCAACATGATTTCAGGTGCACGGTACCAGCGCGTCGCCACGTATTCCGTCATGAAACCAGAATTATCGTCAGTCGAAGCCGCAGATCGAGCTAGACCAAAGTCGCAGACCTTCAGGTCACAATTTGCATTGAGGAGAAGGTTCGATGGTTTGAGATCACGGTGGAGGACGTTAGCGGAGTGCATGGCCTTCAGCGCACGCAAAGTTTGGTAAATAAAGTACTGGCAGTGGTCATCTGACAGGTCTTGCGTGCGGATAACGCGGTGCATATCTGTTTCCATCAATTCCTACAGTACCAATCAATCAGCCGGCTCTCAGATGTGCGCCGCACTAGTGCAATTTACCTGAATGAGGTAGACTTCGTTGAAACTCTCATAGTTTCGCGGCCTCTGGATGTCCAAAATGGAGATGATATTCTCATGGTTGAAGTAGCGGAGCAGCTTCATCTCTCGTAGGGTTCGCAGGCAAAACATCGAATGGTCAAAGGGGGTGATCTTCTTGATGGCTACCTTCTGGCCAGAGGGCTTGTGGATAGCAGAGCTGGGAAAAATCAGTAAATAACCGGCATGGTTTACACCGTTATTCTCACCAAACAACACCATAGGCGCCTTCACCAATGACGTCTTGAATCTCATATTGATCTGAGACGTTAAAGGAAATCTTCCTTGAGCCTCCCTGAGGCGGCATCTGCTGCACCATGTTGACTGGTTCCAAACTGAAAGGTGTCAGCACTTATGCGAGGTAAAATGTGAGATTAACAAGTAATGAATGCTAATCAGCTTAACAGGGGCAATAAGATATGTGCAGAGATATGGCACCCAAGCAGCAGTCTTAGTGTGTTTCATGCAGGTACACACTGCAGGCCGCGCGTACGTCTCGCATAATACTTGAACAAAAAGGCCATGGACGACGCTTACAATTGCTTGCTCTGAGGGCGATCTCAAAGTATAAGAGGAGCCACCAACAATTCGGTGTCAACTTGCGCTCTTAATCACGAGGTGGTCCAAACAAGAATAGAATGCGGGGTATGGCCCGTGTCGGCTGTTGTCACTTGGACTGCAGCGCCCAGGGTCGACGAGAATCGGGGAGGTGAAGGAGGTTCAACGATGCAGTAGAAGTTGGACTGGCGAAGCGATTGACGTATGATCCAGCGAGTCAAAGTCAGATGCCTTTAGGAAATCAGGTTCCGGGGCCTCGGGCAGATCAAGCGTTCTATTCGGTGGCCGATTGTGTCAACAACCAAGCTCGTAAAAGAAGATGAGGTCAAGGAATGCGACGTCGAATGAAGACAACGTGACAGTAAATAGAACAAGGAAAAGAGGAGCTCACCAGGCAGATGTCTCTTGCCGGATAGGTCGATGTTCCACAGCTCCGATCTATTTTTACCGTGCTTTTGTCTGTGTTGGCTCGGCGTGGCGTAGAAAGACAGCTTTAGGACAACAAAGGTCAGAGCTGGAAAAGTTGACAGTTTGGAGATTTGAGCGTCCAAGTCAAATGCGGAGGAAGAGAACCAGAAAAAGCAGCAGCAGTAGGCTTGGGGAGTTGAGGACCCAGTCGAGGACTGGACTAGAGGAGGAGAGGTTAATAAACCAGGCGTAGATCGGCCAAAGTGGGGTGAGCTGAAACGAGGGGAAGCTACTAGTACTGGCTATTGACAGTGTAATGAGAGTAGCGAGAGTGGGAGTATAGGATTTGAGAGAAGATTAAGCTTTTGCCTCAAGAATGATCTCTTGAAATAATAGAATAGTCGTTTATTGAAGATGGAGTCGACCTCGAGATGCGACAGAACCTTGGTTAAGGCCAGGATGGAGGGGCAGAACTGGCCTGGGACTTCTGGGTCAGGAACCTCTCAGCGTGTCTCGACCAGTGTTTCATAAGCATCCACAATTAATCCGACAAGTTCCAACGCTCTCACTTTTCTCACTTTGGTCTCGTCTGCGACAAGCTGGATTCTTTGGAGGGCAACTGACACTGTGCAAGAGCCCGAGAGTGGCAGTGCTCGAACTGGCGCTACTGCTGCCGCTTCAATTGATCACAGCGTCTAGTCCATCACATATCACCAATCCCTGTCAAATCACGTCGTCCTCTATCCCAGCCTCTCAATCCTCTGGCCTTCTTCAGCCGTTGATTTGTCTATCTATTCTGAGCACGAGAGCCTTCCTTGGTGGGCTAAGACGGGATCGAAAGTTTACAGTGCATGATCAACACAGGCGAGGCCATTGCACAGCTTATTTCAGAAACTCTTGATTGCCATTCATTCTGCTTCCGACTGTCTGTGGCTCTGTGGCCGCCGGGCGGAAACTCCCAACGAAAAAGCAAAATGCCCCTCTACACCTTACGACCCCTAAACTCCAGAGAACTGCATTGGATGATGATACAAGGACAGGCGAGATTCCGGAGCGGAAAGACGAATGAAGTCTGCAACCTCGGATTTATTGCTGTATAACTCATAAATCGGCCCAAAAATCGTAGAAACTATTCATTACTGGACAACCTGTTGCGGTACGAGCGCGTCAGTCTAGTCTATCAAGTATGACTTTGCTGGTTTCGGCAACGACACAATCAAGAAGAAAAATATAGACAAACGACTAACAAAAAGGGTCTCAAACCTTCTCCCGCAGTGAGCCCATCCATTGCACCAGGCTGACACCCTGGTCAGCTCTGTCCTCCACCAGCATCGTCTGCGCCCACAAACGAAGACCAGGCTCTCCATCCTCCTTGACCACATACAAGTGTGGCACCACAATGCTGCCAACCCCCTTTGATCGATGATCCCGGCTCTTCTCCACCACGGCTCGGACCCGTCCATTGAAGTCATTGTCCAGCTCAGGGAGATTCTGCTTGCCAACCCGGAGTTGCGACCTATCTGGTAGGCCAAAGACGTCGAGTAGAAGCTGTGGCACAGCGTCGCGACCAACCCACAGGAACTGAGTCTGACCGTCATCGATGAGATAAAGGCCGTAAGGGACTATCCGCTCAGATGACAGGTTGATGGGGGGCGGTAGGACGATTTCGCCAGTCTGTTCATCAGGCAAACCGGCGTTATCGGGCATGTCATGAAGAGAGTACATCTTCGGATAAATGTATTGGATGAGAAGAGGGAGGGGAAGAGTTGATAGTAAGCAGAGAGCTGCGGATCTCATATCCGTCGGTATTTGCGCCGACTTGCGAAGGCCGAGCTGTACATTCAATGTCAGTCAAAACGGTATGGTTTCAGAAAGTTATTTGAACTCACATTCTTGATCAATGCGAGGAAAAGAACAGGGAGGCCTCTAAGGTTAGCAGGGAACTGAAGACCGCCGCCACCGACGCTTCCACCTGCAAGTTCCTTTCGATAGGTTGAGAGCAGTTCCACAGCCTTCGCCTGCAGGGCTTCTCGAGCTTGCTCCAGCCCGCTTCCGAGTGTCCGTTCAACGGCTTTGTGGCTGAAGAAGGTAGCAATGGCTTGCTGATCTGCCGACGCATACACGTCCGCTAGGTTTTGTGTGGTTGGCAGCGCCAGAGTCAAGACTCGGATCCTACGCTCGCCGTTGCAGGTCGTGTGGAGCACCGCCGTCTGAAGGCAGACAACAGGCTTTGTGACAGTCTCATCGATTGCAACTTCAACAACGTACGCCTGGTCACGGGGAAAGGCTGGGAAAGCACAAAGATCAGAGCTACGGTTGAAGAAGTTACCGTAGAAGGTGCTCATTCGGAGACCAGTGGTAGCACGGACTCGGAGCACAGCCTCGAGGCCAATTTCGGAGGATAAGTAGTCAGAGAATTCGCGCGCAAACTTGATTGCGTCTTCACTGCGGGCGGCATTCCATCCAGGGTAGAAGTATGTCTGACCACCTGTGTACCTGGGAAGGTTGCTAAGTGACGCAACGTCTTGGTACTGAGATGAGAACAGGAACATATCCACAGACACTTGTGCCTTGGAGCACTCGACTGCGAAACTCTTATAGAAGCTGTTCGCGGTTTGAAGTAGGCTGCTCTCCTTGCTTGTTCCCAGAACTTTCTTATCTTCCCGCATAGTCAAAGCGCCATGGCCAACATTAGGCAAAGACGAGGTGAGAACGGTCATCTTGCCTCCAACGGGCGAAATAAGTTTGTACCCAGCACGGAGGGCTGACCCCATCGCGCAACTGTTGTTCTGCGTGTTTTGGAACATCTCCTGCAGCTTGTCGAGAAAGACCTCGATATTCTCACGGCACTCGCTAAGAGTTACCAGCAGGTCACCAGGAATTGGAAGGAAAGGCTCATCTAAATCACTGACGACCAACATCCGTGGATCGGAAGTCTCCGAGCCATCCCTGGGGATGCTGAAATAATGAAGGCTGGAGTCAACAGCAATGAAACCGAGCCTTGTCCGACGGTCTGCATTGGGAATCCGGTCCAAGCTTTCCTTGATGCACCGAGCACTCGTTGCCAGAAGCCCATTAGTGACCGATGCATAGCTCACATCGATCAGGAAGAGGTAAACAAGCGGCTGCGGAGGGCGAACCATGTATTCCTGAGGGGCGACAAATTCTACCACTGCATGGTTGAGGTCGGGCCTCAGAGCCCTGTCTGCTGGCTTTTGGAGAGTTGCGTCCCAATCAAATGCCTGCGGTACATCGTTCGTCAAGTTGCACATATTACAACGCCAGCGGTGTCCATGGTCAAGGAACGTCACGAAGGGGTTGATATAGGATCGGCAGCGACGGCAACGAGAGATGACTTGGTCTGGAATGACAGGAACCTGGTCTTCCGCGTCATGAAGGGCAGCATAAGGTTGAATCACGAGAGCAAACGGAAGCTTTGACTTCTTCAGCAGCGAGTGTGTTGTCGGGACGGCATTTAGTGTGGAGCGCACGTATTTGGGAGGGCAGTTCGCATAAGGAGAGGGGTAAACGCTCGTCTAAGCTACATGTCAGTCATCATAATGCAACATAAGGCTTCCTTATCAAGCACATACCCCAGGGGCCAAAACGATGGGAGGAGGCGGGTAATCGAGCTCAGCAACATTGAATGGCTGGGTGAGCAAGTCGGTTGGGTAGAGCTGGTTGAGAGGGACTGCCCGCGGAGCCTGGGGAGCCTGGGGAGCCTGGGGCGCTTGCTGGGGCGGCATAAGATGAGGATCCGTTACACCCATAGCACCAAACTGCTGGGTCATCTGTGCGACTCCCGGAGCAACTGGCGGAGCATATCCTTGGGCCATCTGCGACGGATCGGCTCCGTAGGCAGGCTGTTGAGGGGGGTATGCGCCATAGGCACCGCCGGCTGGTGGCTGCCCGCCGAGAGCAGCATTAGCACCAGAACCGATCTCGAAGGCCTCTCCAGCATATGCTCTCTTCTTTCTCCCTCCGGTGTGGACTTGTGGAGCAGGAGCTTCCCCGGGCTGCTGAACAGGGGCTCCATAGGCCACGGGCTGCTGTCCGTACCCTTCCTGGGGAGGGTAGCCCCCTTGTGGAGATGCCATCTAGAGTTTCTATATCTTTCGAGGTCGGTAATATTCCGCCTATTTGAATATCGTCCAGCGGCGCTCTCGGAGAAGGGTTGAGGGTTTCGGTCGCGTAACTCGTTTAGGCTCACTCTGTCGGGGAGGTCAATGCTTCGGTCACGATAAGAGGGAAGGCATCTGCAACTAACAGCCGGGGTATATAGATGAGGGATGCGGAGTAGGGTCGGAAAGGAAGCGTTGTGGGAGGAAGTTGAGGTCAACTTCGCAGGTCGGGGTCGGGTTACGGTGGCCTTTGCGCCTGCGCCAATCAGGATGCCCCGCAGCTTAACCGACTCGAATCAAGATACGGGGAAGGCCTAACAGACCATGCCATCTCTCAACTGACAACTAGGCATTTGCAGCTTATGAACGTTTCTAGATGAGATTGAAGGTCACTTCATCAGTGATCCAAACCTTTTCTTCCTGCAATCTAACCAATAACACCTCCTGGCAGCCATTCTTACCATTACGAATAAATGCGGTGTATACTACTGACTTTAGATAGTGTCGGGCTCACAGCTCAAATACTGTAGCCCTAAACACTGAATGTGGTCAGGTTGGATGATTTAAATAAGCCATCTAGGAACTTCTATTTCGATTGTAGCTTGTCGCCATCGCACATAAAGCGGCCTTAGTGTCTATGTTCGGCTCTAGTATATTGTAGCATCCTGCAATCAAGAAACAAACAGCTAGAACAAAGATACCAAGAGACCTTCAAACTAATAGGAGTATATCAGTCCAAAATAACAGCATCATAGATTGCCTTTATTTTCTTTTCTTTTCTTTTTTTATTTTCAAAATTTCGGGGTTGAGGCTCAGGCGACATGCCCTTCATAGACCGTAAGACTACAAGGAGTTCAGGGGTTGCCCTGCCAACGCTCAGTGCCGCTCGCACCAACAATTCCCTTCACTGTTAGAGCTGTTTCGGCTCTCTTGCTTCTAGGTGCAACCCGCGCATTTCTCACATTGATTCTATCAGCGTCTTTGCAAGTCTCTCTTCTCCTCGCTTGTGCATTTCTTATCTCCGCCCTTCAATTCAAGCGATCGAACGGGCCCATTGACTCCGCTCTTCACTACAGGCTTCCTGCCATTTGGAAGTACGGGTTGAACTTGCCAATATACCTCGCCCACGGCTTATTAGATAATGCTACGGTAAACCGTGAAGGACCAGGATCAGAAGACCAACAGGGCCTGCGGCACGGCGGGTCTCATCGTTTTCTTGCGTCGGGAACTTTGCGTCGGGAACTCTTTAAACAATGAGCGTACGGGTTGTTGCACGGGTCAGGCCGTTGTTAAAGTCGGAAAGAGATGTTGACATTATCCTTCATACGGGATCCAAGCATACTCTGCCTAATAAGGCGGAGAGGGAGAGCTCTCAAGCGACGTCAAAACTAGCTGCGCTAAGAGACCGAGACACAATCGTACGAATCCCGAACCCGAAAAACGAGAACGAGGAGTACTCGTTCCAGTTCAACGCAGTCTACGATGCAAAAGTGACTCAGCAGGAGCTTTTTGAGGCGGAGGGTTCGTAGTGCGCAAACCGCTTGCAGACTCATGGCATACTAACAGGAGCGACAGTTTCCCCGACCGTCAAGCACCTGTTCAACGGCTTCGATGTCACAATATTTGCGTATGGAGTTACGGGAACGGGGAAAACGCACACAATGCGAGGCGGTAAAAGCCTTGCTGACAGAGGTGTAATTCCACGTCTCTTGAGTAGCATATACCGGCGGAGCCGCAAGCTGGAGAAGGATAGCGATGGACAAACGTCAGTGAGCGTCTCCTTGAGTTATTACGAAATCTACAACGATAAGGTCTTCGACTTGTTTGAGCCGCCGGAAAAGAGAACATTGGCGGGGTTGCCACTCAGGGACAACAGCGGAAAGACCGTAGTCGTGGGCTTGACAGAGAGGCCGTGCCATACCCTGAAGGAATTTGAGACCCTGTATGACCAGGCGAATATCAACCGATCCACATCCGCTACCAAGGTTTGTTTCTTGATGGTCATGACGGCAAGATCACACAAAGCTGACAAGACACAGCTAAACGCTCACTCATCACGGTCTCATGCTATTCTGTGCGTTAAGGTTGCGGTCACTACAGGTGACAAAACACGTATCAGCACTGCGTCGGCCATTGATCTTGCAGGTTCTGAGGACAACCGTCGAACAGATAATGACAAGGAACGCATGGTGGAATCAGCCAGCATCAACAAAAGCCTCTTTGTCCTGGCCCAATGTGTAGAGGCAATTACTAAAAAGCATCAACGTATACCGTACCGGGAATCCAAGATGACCAGGATACTATCATTGGGTCAGAACAATGGGCTGACCGTAATGATCTTAAACTTGGCTCCTGTCAGGTCCTACCACCTTGACACAATCAGCTCACTTAACTTCGCCAACCGCACCAAGAAGATTGAACTACGTGAAGTGGAAAATGAGCCAATTTTCAAGGGGCCCCCAAGACCTGCCGCCCGGCCCTCAGTCACATCCCAACGGCAACCTCTTCGCCCATTGACAGCATCTGTTAATGTCAACCTAGCTGCCAATAAAGATGCTGCGAAACCCGTCGACAAACCAGCAAAAGCATTCAGCGTTTATGCAGATAAGCCACACTCAAGGACATCATCTCAGTTCAAGAAGCCCGAAATACCCAGTCGACCTTCAATAAGCTCAGAGCTACCCGGATCACGCTCCACGAAGGCCAGTCGAATTGCACAACCGCCCAAAGCTCCCCCAAAATACCAGCAGGAGGATATCTCCGCTAAGATAGAGGAACTAGTAGAGAAAAAGGTGGAAGAGATATTGGCTGTGCGCGCGGTCAGCGAGAAGTCGAGGCAAACACAGGTCCGCGAACTGAATGAACAGGTCCAACGGCGCCTGGAACTTCTAGAGCAGCGAATCGAGGGCTCCGAAGATAGCAGAGCCGAGGGACTATCCTATCTTCTCATGGCAAAACAGCATCAAGGTCGTGGCGAAGATATCTCAGCGTTGAGAATGTACCAGCTGGCTCTCCCATTTTTCCCGCAAAACGAGAAGCTCGCCAAAAAGATCAGCAATCTGAAACAGCGGATCCAAAATAAATCTCACCAGAGCATTGAAACGACTAGCACCCCAGCGCCAGCGATCAAGAAGGAAATGGGCAGTATACTCTCCCTACCGTCGTCCGGAAAACAAGGCACCAAACGACCCGCCGCAGAAGATGCTGACGCAGATTACGAAGACCACGACTCTTACACCTCGGATTCAGAAGAAGAATTTGACTTAACAGTATCCTCCCATATCAAGCGCAAGAAGCGCGCAAAGACGGCCAAGCAGACCAACCCCGAACTAGGTCTGGCGACCGTTGACGACGACGACCTCACCGTCCCCTCTCCTCGAACAATTCACCTTCTTTCCATCATCAACTCGCGAGATGTCAGCCAGATAAAGCTTCTCAAAGGTGTCGGCGTGAAGAAAGCCGAGGCAATCGTTGACTGTCTCTGTGAGATGGATCAGAATCTTGCAGAAGGCTGCGATGAGGAGAAGCCAGTCCGTATAAACAGTCTTGCGGAACTGAGCAAGTTGAAAGGTGTCGGAGTAAAGACGGTCCAGAGCATGCGGACAGGTGTTTTTGTATGAAAACGAGAGCAGATGCAGCTCTGCACTTGAGCAATGTGTTGTATTTGCATATGGATTACTAGGGTCGTATCATCCCTATTGCATTCTGATTTGACGTTAATGTTTACCTTACTTACTCGGCATTCCCCAATATGTTGTGTTTGTGATGCTTTTGTGTTTACTTACATGTTTGTTTTCTCTCCTTTGCACTGCATGGCACAGGGTGTTTGATGCATTTTGCATCTATCTTGTCGAAGCGAGGGCGTTGCGGCGCTTACTTACTGCATACTACAGGGTTAGCTAGTTAGTTTCAATATGCATGGTTTTGGCCCAATTTAGGGCGGTTTCCACTCAAGGATCACCGCACATTGTGCTCTCTATTGTTTATAGATACTATAAAAGGTAGTACCTATATGTACCTTGCAACTCATATTCCAATCCTAAACCCTAACTCTAACTCCCCACCCACCCCCTGGCACCAACCCCCTCGCAACCGCATAAAATATAACCGCTGCACACATACTCCCCGCACAAAACAACTCAACACCCAAGTAGCTCCCACCAAGGGGATCCGGTAGAAGCGCCCCCGCAATCGGTGTCCCCGTGAGTGCCGCAAACGCCGCAATGGCGAAATACGTCCCGCTGCGCACGCCGATCTGCCGGATATCAGAAATTTGGGCCACTAGTGCCGGTGCGAGCGATACTGCTGACCCGCCGGTGAAGCCGTATAATACGGCAAATGCTATTGCTGTTCCGTCTGTGCGCGACGGAAGCCAGAGGGCGAGCACGAGGATTATGCATATCATTGTTGTGAGAATCATGAGGTTAAACCGTCCCAAGTAGTCGGCGATATAGGGGGGAAGGATGCGACCCGGAATGCTGTGATGTTGTTAGTTTGCTATAGGGGTATATGATTTGGCGGGAAAAGAGGATGGAGGAGAGACTAACCTTCCTGCGTTGAGAACGGCAAGCAAGTACGAAGCTAGGTAAGGCGACATGCCGTACCGCTGCGCCTGGGTGGGTATGAACGCAAATGGAAGAAAAAGACCCCAGTACAAGAAGAACGTGCCGGCACTCGTCAAAACAAACGGGATTTCCTTAAGTGGTCGGAAAAAATCCTTTGGGTGACATAATGGCTTGCGTCTCTGATGCTTCAGTCTCGAAAAGATAGTGAGATTGGAGATAATTAGTAGAAATAGGCTAGTGAATGCACAGACACGAATCGCCCAGCCAAAGTCCAGCTGCTGTGTGATCCGCGTCAGCATGATGGGGAAGATGATGCCCCCGAAGCCCGAGCCGCTGGCTGTGATTCCGAGAGCAAGGGCGCGGCGGCGCCGGAACCAGGTGTTAACGCAGTTGATGCTGATATGAAAGAGAGCGCTCGTGCCGATGGGACTGCAGATTCCTTGGGCAAGCAGGATTTGGTAATATTTCGAGGAGATGGAGATCATCATTAGGCCAAAGATGTGTAGGAATGAGCCTGTTAGGAGGATCAAATGGGGACCAAAGTTATCGAAGAGGACGCCGACGAAAGGGCCCTTTATAGAAGTCCATTAGTGTACATCTTAGCAAAGGTAATATCGTGGTGTGTGCCAACCCCAAAGAACATCATGAAATACTCTAGTGAGGTTATCCATGTTATGGCGCTTGTGCTCACGTCTTGGAGCAAGTGGGTTTTGTAGTAATCGATGAAAACACCGATGCCTATGTCGACATTGGTCAACTGCTATCTGGGCAATGAAAGGTTGAAGCAGTGCATTCTCACAGCTGATCCAGCCGAAACTCACAAACATGCCGCAGAGTGCACCGACGACAGTGCCCCATGCTCGAAGTCCGCCATCAGGGGGAGTATCAGGCGGAGGTGTCCCTGGACCTGAAGCCTCCAAAGATCGAGTCCGCACTGCAAGCTTTTCCGGATCATTTTGCACAGTACTTGTTCCTATAGCCTCAGTGCACGAGTTTTGTCGTTGATCCGTCGTTGGAATTTCCCTCTCATCATATATCTCGTACTCGACCATCGAGGTTGGACCAGGTGCATTGGACAGATTATCCACAGCAACTGTATCACTGCTAGACATGTTTTGAATTCCAAACTTGTATTTATCCAATGGCGCCTAATCTGGATGTTCGTGGGACGGAGGACGAGAGTTGGACGGACGCCGTGCTCTCGACATAAAAAGTCGACCCATAATGATGTGCTCGAGCATCAAAAGTAAAAGAGGGCGGTCACTTTGCAATCCGCAAACAGCAGACCGGCCTTCCGTTCGGCCTAAACTGGTTGTTGCTACACGACATTCTTTGTGACGGAAGTGACTCGACGTTGAACCCTGGCACGGAGCCAAGGGGTGGATTCCTTAGGGTTGCAAGAGGTAACCCTGCGCAATGTTAGCCAGCCACGATCGCGACCCTTGGGCCATACTTCCTCCAGTTGACCTTTGAATCAAGCCTTTTGTCCATCTACGGTTATTTTAGGGTAACACAGGCTCTCTGGGCGCAGTGATTCTCTAGGCCATGCTGCCAATGTCGGCGTCGGTTGGATCGGGACCGTGAAAAACGGCCTGTAGGTTGACCTTTTAGAAACTTATCCGAGGCCAGGAAGTCATAAGAGAGTTGGGTAGGACCGCGCAAGCCTTGTATATGCTCCATTGCTGTTACGTAACCATGGAACCCATGTCCATCATGGTCTAGTTTGCGGTGATGGACAAAAGACTGTCATGGTGATTGGTTGCCTCAAAATACAAGCATAAGCTGAGACTGGTAGTTGCGATTTCCGAGGAAATATAATTCAACGTGTATGTTGTACAGTTATTGCCTTCTATCATTGTTGCCCTGGCTTTTGGAATACCACCTTGCCCTCCTTCGTTAGGACGGCGATACTCTGGGTGACGCCTTTGATCTCCTGCTCGATTTCATCCACTGACCTTGTGCCGGGGGCCTTGTGGACGTCGTCTTTTCCATCCTGCTCCGAACCCTTTTGCTTCTCCTCTTGTTTTGTAGGGACGATCGTTAGGCCTCTAGGTGTGCTTGCGAATTCGTTGACCTCTTGAGTGCTCAGAACATCGCTCATCCGGGCCCCGCGAGATTGTAAGAGGATAGTGGAGGGACCGTCAAATTGGAGGAACAGCCTATCTCCCCAGATCGTCATTCGTGACCATGTACGAACCGTATGGAATATCCGCATGGCCGTCTTCCATGAATCGGTCTCCGACATGGCTTTGATGAATTGCGTGTTCTGGAGAAAAGTAGGAAGGCTCTTCAGGCCCGGGACTTGTAACTTCAAGGACGTCGACTTAAAGCGGTAAGGGCGAGGGGGTTTAGAGCTGACGGTGTAGGCCACAACATTGCTTTTTGAGAGTGAGCAGCTGCCATGGTAAAACAGTCTCGTTTCAAACACACCTGGGATGGACTATGTATTTCTCGCCCTCTTTTAGCTCTACTGAGTAGAGTTGGCCGCTTCCGACCAGAGCGAGCAACCCTCTTCCGGTGACTTCAGAGCTACCCCAATGAGCCACGCTCTAGATGGATTAGTACGCCTTCTCCTATTGAACACAGCCGGAGCACGAACCAAGCTCGTATTGATTGTCGGACGGATGCTCAACGAGCGACCAGTCCACGCTAGTAATGCCCGTCTCTGAGCGACCATCCAATCCACAGAGCCATTGAGATGAACGACGGCGAACGATGTAACGGGGGACCTAGTAGAAATCAAGGCAGTGACAGGGCTAGCGGAGGAGATCTATACATCGCCGATCAATACTCGCCCTTCCGGAGTCAATGAAGAGAGTAAAAAAAACCTTTTGGTATAGGAAGGGCACGCCAACAGGAGCTCGCCGGAATGGCTCCAAGACACTTAAGGTTGAGATTACCTATACCAACGCTATCAGCAAAGAAGAAGCCAAGCTCCATATTTCAATCTCTTACATTGTCCGCTTTCCCGCTCAGACCGACTAGCGTTCCGCGCCGTGTGTAGAGGTTCTGTGAGGCGGAAAGGGTAACCGACAGTAACGAATAAGGTGCTCCGATGACTTCGAACCGCGCATCTGTATTTCCCAGAATTTAGCGATAATCAATCCACGCTGTATGAGAAGGACCTACCGGCCGATTCGGCGGAGCTGGGTGTATCAACAATGGGCACATTGCTCCCATTAACTGTCGCTGGTTGATCCGTAGGTGTGGCACGAATCTGGACATATCTTGCTTGAGCTCTGCGATGCGATGACGCAGGTTGTCGCGTTTGGCGAGGGAGGACTCGCGTCCAAGTGAGAGGTCTCACTCCCCGCCTTAGAGGTTGGACCATTTTCTGTCTGAGAAACGGCCTCGATGAGACGCTGAATGGAAGAAGGTAAGACAATGCTTGCTGTTGCTGTTTCTCTACTCCGCGGTCTCCTTGGAACCTGGATTTGCGTTTCCAAATCGGGAAAAGCGCTTCTATCGGACTCGGCGTTGGATTATCCGAAGTAAACCGGCTCCAGTGACGTTATCCTACATTACTATGCAGCAGTAGGCAAAATTCTAGAATTTGGGTATATTCTGGAATCTGTACAGCGTAGAAGAACTTTAAGACCATGTGCATCTTTATGAATCGCCAAAAGCTGAAAAAGAATCAGCTCAACAACACGCGAATCTCTCCTGTG
The DNA here is from genome assembly GCF_000011425.1 of Aspergillus nidulans FGSC A4. Classification (NCBI taxonomy): domain Eukaryota; kingdom Fungi; phylum Ascomycota; class Eurotiomycetes; order Eurotiales; family Aspergillaceae; genus Aspergillus; species Aspergillus nidulans. The sequence goes on along the minus strand of NC_066258.1, from coordinate 3,215,637 downwards.
GTACGCGGGAACAACTTTCTAAGGCTCTGACCCTGTCCTCTTTGCTCAACCTCAAGCTCAAGCTCAACCTCACCGTCACCGTCACCGTCACCCTCTTCACCCTCTTCATTAACTGCACCGTCACTCTGACCAACACCCCTAGCCTCATCAGCTCCAATAATCATCCCCTCCACAAATTCGAAATCACGACAAAATGCTTCAACCGCCTCCTCCGTAACACTTTTGACAAAAGTTGCGCTCTGCACACGTTTCAAGTTATCTGTTGCGTCCATGAGTGCCGAAGGCAAGAAGTCGTCTAGCTGCTGACTGGTTGAAATGAGGGCTTCGGCTTGGAAGGCCGGGAGATCTGCAATAGCTGCCAGATCCTTCTCCGTGCCTGATTCATTGGATTGAGAAAATGGTTGTAGAGCTGTTAAGAGTACTTGAAGGCCTGAGGTGTCGAGGAGGTAGCGGTGCTGGCTTTCGAGGAGTTCGACTCGGAGAGTAGAAAGCGTTGCTGAGAGAGGAGGAAGGTGCGTTGATGTTGCAAAAGGATAGGGCGAGATGGTGGAGCGGGTGGTAATATGAACATTTGTAAGGTAGATCGCGCGGGCAGTGGGATCGGGAAGTTCATCTGCAGAAGCTTTTGCGAGAGTGAAGAAAGGGTCGAGGGCTGCGTGGAGGACCGGAGTGAATTCGTTCTCTTCAGATTCGGATGTGATGCTGGGATCTTCTGTTCCGAGGGAAGCCTCGTGGGTTTTCATCAACGCTGTCAGAACTTCTAATGAATCGTGCAGGAACTGTGGCGCCGAGAGATCATCAGGCGGTGCCAGGGCGGAATGGTCCGTTGAGATATTGTTGACTTCGTCACGCATTATTGTCTGAAAATGGTTTAAGGTGAACTTTTCGAGAGCCTTGAGCAGCTCAGCAAGGTTGGAGTTTGGGCCCACTAGTTTGGAAAAAATGGTTTGGTAGAAGGAAAGTAGATTGATGACCTTGTAGCAAGTGACCGGGTCATCATGACCTTGAATCACTAGTTCAACCCGCTGACGCAGTGAACGAGCGACTCCGATGAGATCCCGACTTACTAAATCACTGAGGGCCTTTTGTCCGTCAAATGTCATTTCCTCATCTTCATCGATTCGCGACCACGGCTCGCTATTTAGACCGGCTTGAATTCCCTTGGCGAGCTCGTCTCCCTCAGCAACAAACAGGGTCTCCAGAGCTTCACGCTCGGAGACTGTAGTGGAGTGAACCCATGCAAGCATATCCCCGATATACCTGAGCGGGTCATGGGCGGAGAATTCAATTGGCTTCACAGCACTATCTCCCCCGGAGACTGCATCCGTCAGAGCATAATGAAAAGCATCTGAGAGAACATAGTCTCTGGCCTCCGCAAAGAAATCCAGACAAGTCTGGAACAGGCTCGGACGCTCAGCCAGCACCCGCAGAGCTTGCCGAATCGTACCACTGATCTGGGGATCCTCGAGGTTTAATGACTTGAATTCTTTCTGAATCCAGCGGTAGAGCTTCTGGTAGGCCGAGTTCAGGCTCCTGGAGCTTTTTTCCATAAGCTCGAGGCCGAGTCTCTCGTGTTCCGCACCTAGTAGAGCTTCACAATCTCGATGTACCTGCTTCACCCGCGCAAGCACGTCAAAAAACTCATCATCTATTGGCTCTTCAATAGATGTCAAAGCCAAAAGTTCTTCTTCCGAGACTATGAAATGCTTTGTAAATGCATCCAACAGACGTTGTTTTGTTTCGGCCTCTTGCTTCTGAATCATCAACGCAGACGCTTCCTCCAGGACTGGGGTGGTGTCCTGCTTAGCCAACACGATGTGCTTGCGCATTTCATCGCACGTCTCTTTCAGACTCGATATAACGCTGCCAATGCGTTTCAATTGCTGCAGCCCTGTCAGTATATGGTAGAATAATTCTATTCATTTCCCCGTGATTTCGACAGGAACCACTCACTTCCGCAACGTTGCCAAAGTCCCTCACGATCTCCGCATTGCAATCCACCACTTCCTTCTGCACATCAAGGCGTAATTGCCTCCGAACCTCTGCGGTATTGTGGACACCCCTCAAACTAAGAGTCTCGAGCGCATCGCGTATATCGGAATCCGCGTACGACACGGAGAGTACACTTGTCAATCGGTTCGACAAAGCATTGGAGCGCTGTTGGAGTGGCGGAGAAAGCGGCGACAACGCTGGGGTGGAATTCCGAGGCGATATACTGGAGGGAGCTCCAGGAGGAGGGAAATAGCTACCAGTAGCCATGGGGATCGACAATGGATCAGGGACGGATCTCAAGACGGCGGATCGTGGTAGTCAGGGCGGAGGCGGAGAGAGAAAGGTGGCCGCGGATCAATAGCCTGGCCGACCTAAACAATCAAGCAACCATTTCCGCCCGACAGACGGGCAGCTCAATTCGTATCTAGGTTATCAAATCGCTAAAAGGACCAATTATATACATTCGAACGCCAATACTTCCGGTCAATCTCATGGATAGTCCGCTTGCTTCCCCAGCCAAGGCACGACAGGCCGCCATCCAAGCCAAAGACTGGGCATATGTGAACTCCTGGTTAAACCGCCGTTACGCGCCAAATCCCGTTCCCGAATTCGAGAAAAATGAAGATACACTACGTACATTACTAGCCCTAGCAGCGGCGAACGAGGCAGCAGACGAAGAGGCAGCGATGCTCCACCATGCGCGTGAGCAGACAATCGAGGGCTTCAAGGCTCGAGAGGCGATGGAGGTCAAGCAAAAGATGGAAATCTTGGATGTGATAGAGAACTGTCTCGATGAAGCTGGGAATCGGGACCTCGACGATTTGGCTGAAACAGTCGCTGTTCTGGGCACGCTGGGCACGAGCACAGAGGACGTCGGTCAGTCGATAGTTGAGCTCACCAAAGAAGAATTTGAAATCCAGGAGCAGATACAGAGGGTCGAGAGGTTGCACAACTATCTCAAGCGGGAACTAGACACTTTACACGAACAACTCCAAGAACTCAAGTCGAATCCTGCGTACGAGATTGGCAATCTTCCTGCGCTTACGGCTGAATGGACAAGAGGCACCAAGGTACTTAGCGCCAAAGTTAACGAGTATAAGGACAGATCAGCAGCATTGGAGCGCAATAGCAACAAGGGTGCCACTCTCGAGGAAGTCATATTGGAAGAGGAAGATGTCGGCAGGTTAGTGGACTCGGTCAGGTCATTAGAAGCTATGATCGAGACATTTCACAATCTTCCCAAAGACATAACCGGTGCTCGAGCCGAGTATATGAAGCTGGAGGCTGAGTTCAACCGCCTCATCCAAACGCGCAACTCGATATTCGAGAACTTGTCGGACAGACGTTAAGGATGATCTACTCTTTCCCTACGAGAAGTGGGAAACAATCCGGACAACTTAATTGGCAGTCTCATTGTTTCAAATTAAAGTTAATTTACAGGTCAGGCAGAGAATTATCTCAGGTATGGATGGTATCGTAATTCATCATAACATATTCATGAAGCGAAAGCTGATCGTCCTAGCAATACCTCAATAGGTTTTGACAGGCAATCACTATCTAGTGATCACCAAGGCCAACAGCGTTCTTGACCTTATCGCCACTGCACATACTATCAGCACAGTGACGATCAAAAAGTCGTCAAGGTTACTTACATAGACTGAGGGGTACTGCCGTGGCCCTCCCTGTCGCTCACACGCTGGCTCTTGTCAAAGGCCTGCTGGGTGGTGCTTTTCTGGTCATCGGGCTGGACGCCGCGGGAGATGCGGTCGGTGGTATCGGTGACGGTCTCCTTCACCCTTTCCTGGGTGGACTTGCTGGCGTCGGGAGTGATCTCCTCCTTAGCCTCTGCATGGCTCATGAGTATCCAGGTCTCTGTACTATCATAGGAGAGTGAACTCACTTGTGGAGAAATCCTTGCGAGCAAAGTCAGACATGTTGATAATTGTTGACTGGCTTGTTCTGAGTTTCAGAAATTCGATGTGATTTTCAGTGGGGGGTTCTTGATGTTCGCGAAGTGAAAGCTGATGATGAGAGGTTTGCAAATCCAGTCAAGGAAGGAGTTTATATAGCTTTTCTGGTCCTCCATAAACCTCAGAAATGACGTCGATGTCGATGCACGAATCCAGATACTACTTCGCGCAATCCTTCACAACCCTAGGCCTCTGATGGCGTACACTACCCACGGAGTTTTGACCCAAGCTTGTGAAAGTACGTCATCAGGTCCAGCTGTGTATTGGTCTGACCATGCCCAATGTACTCTTAGATACGGTTTGCGTACCGGTACCTGGGTTTACTTGACATCGTAGCCCCGTCGAGCTCAATGTGACGGTTCGGGGTTGTTTGCTTATGACGACGTCATGATAACGGAAAAGCTCAACTACCCAAATTCGGCGTAGCGCTTTCGGCACGTGAGTCCTGGAATTCTTCTATGCCGAAATCCAAAAGGTTCCAACCAGGGAAAGGCGGCTTCTCGAGGCAGAATCACCGCCACCATCAGTTTGCACGCCAAGTGCCACAGCCCAGAACTAAGAGTCATTCTCAACAATGCCTTATAACGGATCTCTCACGATAACGTTGTTTCGTACGATCGTTCTAGCTTCACGTTCTTCATCATGTTGATTCGCTTCGCTTCATCAAGCATCATTTTCTGGATCTAGCTTTCTTGCTTTTCGACTCGAGCCTTGTTTATTATCCGCCACAGCCGCCATCAGAGCGCCTGGCACCATTTGACTTACGCAAACACAAAAATCTGAAATTATCAATATTGCTACACATTTGTGATTCTTGCCAATGCTACAATCTTCATCAACATCAAATTGGGACTTCGCTCCGGTGTTTAACCTTCTGCGATCACCCACACGTCAGAACAAGGGACAGGCGACATGCGACACATCCTCGGATCATCCCCTGCCTTTACCTGCATCACATGAAATAACGAAAGATGACGTTGAAAGGTTGGATACTGGAGAAACATCCCTGTCCGGTGAAAACCTTAGCACGCCGAAGCTAGGGGATTTCGGCTCTCTGTGGGAGCTACTGCGTAACACCAGCATTTCTTCTGATTCGCAAAGCGAGACCCGATCACATTTGGAACAGTCTCAGACAAAGAACACCAAACCTATCACAATTCTCAAACGGCCCATGGTCGAAGGATCGCTAGAAGGATCGCTATCTACAACGGAAAGTTCCCTACAGCGAGTCATCGACTCCACAGCGCAGAGTAACCACGATGCTCAACGTAGTGTGCCTGTCCAGCGGCGCCGACGCCGACATAAGACCACTCCAGAAGCTAGTTCTCCAGAAAGTAACCCTGAAGGAGAGTCCGATAGCTGTCCCAGTGTTTTTGACCCCCCACTCTCAAAGCCACAGAGCATCCCGTCAATGATCCCGCCGCAGGTCGGTATTTCAGAGATTAGAACGGGACTTCTCGAGACTCCACCGTCTTCTTTCGATGAGTTGGATGATTTTTTGACTTCCAAAAATGTCAAAATATCTGCCAGCGCCGGAGCACCTCGATTACAACCACTTGTTTATACCTCCGCAACCGAACAGCGGGTTGGGCTTTTTACCAAACTTCTGAAGGACTTCCCTGATTATGCTGAACTTATCGCCGAATCTGGGCGGTCGAAACTATCAAAGAAACATGATATATTGGGCCGGCCAATACATGTGTTCGTCGATATGTCGAATGTGAGTCTTGACACGTAGTTTATTCCCAATATTGTTATTCACTAACTTATGGCGAAGATTATGGTGGGATTTCATGACACAATGAAACTATCGCGGAACATACCTGTTCAAACCAGGATCCGCCGTCTGCCGCTCTCATTTCAAAACTTCTCGTTAATATTAGAACGTGGCCGATCAGCAGCTAAGAGAGTTCTCGTTGGCTCTGATCGCATCGCAGCTATAAGCGAAAGCGAGCAACTTGGTTACGAGGCTAACATCCTCAACCGAGTTCAGAAAATCAAACAGCTGACCCCTCGTCAGGTGAAATCCAGGAGAAATCCTCGGATCGCCTACCAGGATGGCGGTCATAGTTCTGAAACGAACGATGCCCCGGAAGAACGTTGGGTCGAGCAAGGCGTGGACGAAATTCTACACCTGAAGATCCTGGAAAGTCTACTAGATACGGACGAGCCAGCGACGATCGTGCTGGCAACGGGAGATGCCGCGGAAGCAGAGTACTCTGGTGGTTTCATGAAAATGGCCGAGCGAGCTCTTCTGCGTGGCTGGAGAGTTGAGTTGGTTAGCTTCTCCCAAGTGACAAGCTATGCCTATAGGAAGAAGGAATTCCGTTCTCGGTGGGGTAGTCAGTTCCAGCTAATCCTTTTGGATGACTACATTGAGGAATTGTTGAAGATTTAAGATGCCGTGGATGATACTGGCCCTCAGCGCTGTCCTAGTATCTCTATTTTTCTATTAAATGAGCACTTAACAGGCTATAGTTGCCAGGGAAACCCCCCTTTTTATTTTTATATTTTTTTGGAGTTAGCAGTCGTAGATCATTGTGTACGAGACTTAAAATTATCAACGACTCCAATGTAGTCCAAAACATCCTGGGCTAGCAAGCTCGTAAATTTGCTGCTAGGCGGGGCTGGCGGGGCTAGCGGGGCAGATCTTATCAGCTACCTACAGAAAGTGCCTAACGACAGCTGCTCGCGGATCTGTCGCCAACATCAATTATATCGCCATGGTCACCTTAACACCCCAAGATCTCTATGGTGGCGCCATTAAAGCTATAATTCCAGAGCGCTGGATTGATGCAAGGTCTCGTCAACCGTTAATTTCATGGTCAAGCATTGATTGTGCTGCTAACAAGCCTCGAACAGCTCTCTTCGCCAAATCCCTGACCACCAAGAATTGTTCCTTTCGCCAAGCAGCCTCTCAAACCTCATTTTTGAAATAAACGAGCGCGTCTCAGAAGAAACAGCTCTATCTTCTCTCCAATCTACCCCAAACCAAGAAGCCCTCGAGATCCTAGGTCCAAACCCCGGAGCTACGCCCGAGACTGTCGACAAAGCAGCAGCGTTATACCATTTGAATGACATTCGAGACGACGATGAGGATTCTCTGCGCATCATCAATCCTCCACAACTAGTCTTCGCACGTCAGCTTCCTCGTGCAAAAGTATACAAGGGCGCTGCACAAATAACATCAACTGCGGTGCCACGCTCTCATGTTGCTCCCTCTATTGGAGGTGCGGTGGCCGGCTCGAGCACCGATGGAGGCTTGGTGTCCAGCGTGAGTGTTCATTACCTGCTTGTCAGGCTTGAGGAGCAAGAATCCGATGTTTTAGTTTTCTTTAATGTTCCGCATAAGGAGTTCGATGAGAAGGGGGACCCAAGGGGCCTGCTAAGAGAGGAGGAGTTAGCGAGTGAGGTTATTAATGCACTAGTTGATAGGTTGGAGGTCGCGGACTGGGGTCTGTTCGGCGGTTGATGTTGTTGCTTTCTGCGCCTTTCTTCATTCGGTTCTAATTCAGTCTGCGTGTTAATCGTGACTGCCTGTGATGCATTCTGGTATGATGCAGTGCTTTGGATAGAATGATCCGAGGATCATGATTGAACATATTGGAATATCCCTCTCTGCAACCACCCGCCAGCTGATTTGTCTAGCGGGGGTTACACGCATTATTAGGTATTGAACACCCTCAGCGAAAACATGAGCCTTGTGCTAACATTTTGAATCAGCTTCATGAATGGTTTAATGGGAACTTTCTTGGATTCATTGCCTCGCAGAATTTGGTAGCCGGACTTGATGCTCACTTCTACGGTATCCCAGTAGATTGTTACCGAGTCAATGTTTGCTCAATGGATAAATTGACGCTGATGATCTTGGCTACGACTCCTACCTTTGTGTGCCTGGAACGCCGGTTTAGTCCGACCGAAAATGAAGGGGTACGATGTTATCTCATTCCTCACCAAGACGTCTCAACAAAGTATGAGGAACATTCCTGCGGACCATGATTGACCCAAAAGTCGTCTCCCCCGGATCACGCCCGTTTGGAGGTTCGAAACTCAATCTGGAACTTCATCCGACTTTGTATGGACGAGTGAATAACTGCTGCGATCTCACAAATCACTCCACTATGCATGATCGAGTGAATTTTATGTGTTATTCAATCTTAAGAGGGTCAAGTCTGATTAAATTTCCTGCTTTGCTTCGTCTTCCCTTCCTTCTTCCTCTTCACTACTGCTAGCTAATCCTTTGTTTACTTCTGTCCTGGACAAGACATCAACAGAGACTAATAGAACAGGACGACCACCAGCATAAAAGCAGCATCCGTTCGTTTCGGCTGAAATGAAGTGGAATGCCTCTACTGCAGCGTTTCTGCTCAGCTGCTTAGCAGTTGCTTTTCCCATTGATGCTTCCGGCGTTGCTGAACCAGAAGCCATGATTGAAGTCATCGTCTGGGTGGATGAGCATGGGCAAACACTTTCAGTCGAGACCATGCAGCCCACTGCAACTGTTGCCAATGTCAGTGTCTCTACGCGGCGCCAAACAGAGAGCTTACTGACCGATATAGACTCCCACTGCCCTTCCTCCTATCCCCGCAATCCCAGCCCTAGAAGCACCGCACAATCTCGAGCCTGTCATCGCAGCCAACACCGACATCAAAGCAAACAATAAACCCAGCCTCGACAAAGAGTACTCAAGCTCGATGCACCCGAAGCAAAACATCCAATCTTTCGGCATCTCCTACTCTCCCTACAATGCCGACAATACCTGCAAGTCCCAGGAGCAGGTAAATATGGACATTGACAGATTAACCCACTACGCCTTCGTCCGCATCTACGGTGCCGACTGTGACCAAGCCAAAAAGGTAATCACCGCCGCCCGCCGCCATAACCTCCAAGTCTTAGCAGGCGTTTACGACCTCCACAACCTCTACGGAAACCTCAAGACCATCATCGACGCTGCAAGACCAGATCTCTCCACCCTCCACACCATCTCAATCGGCAATGAACTCCTCAGCCGCGGTCAGAATTCTGCCGGGGAAGTCACTGCCGCCGTCGAAAACGCCCGCGCCTACCTCCGCACATTAGGCTACACTGGCCCCGTCGTCACAATTGACACATTCTCCAAGGTCCTCGAGCACCCTGAACTCTGCTATGTGTCCGACTACTGCGCCGCCAACTGTCACGCCTTCTTTGATGCAACACAATCCCCTGAAACTGCAGGCTCCTACGTCGCTGACGTCTCGCGCCGTCTTTCCGAGGTGTCTAACGGAAAACGCACGCTTATCACTGAGTCCGGCTGGCCGCATAAAGGGCAAAGCAACGGGAAAGCTGTGCCGTCTAAGGAGAACCAGCAGAAGGCCATTGAGAGCCTGCGTAAGACGTTCTGGGATAACCATAGTGATCTTGTACTATTTAGTGCGTTTGATGATATGTGGAAGGTCGACAATCAATGGACCTTTGGGGCGGAAAAATATTGGGGCATTGAATAGCGGTAGGCTTTACTATGGCCAGGGCATTAATTGGATATCTTGCTCTTGCTTCTGTTCTTGCTACCCCCATCCCTTGCATGCACACCTGCGTATCGCCATACCCTAACCTCTGTTCGTTTCTTTCTGCGCCATTGCTTGTCTTTTTTATTGCTCCTATTCATCAGCTTAGTTGTTTTCTGGCTTCCGTTTGTGCCGACACAACGGTATCTGTGCTTATGTTTGCTGGTAGATTGAATTATGATGACAAGCCTCGATGAATTCTGTGAAGTGCAATTGGTGTAGCTTCTTTGATGCGTAGGTTTGACTAGAGCTATATTGGGGCTTTCAAACTACTCCATCTTCACAATTAGATCATTTAGCTCACATTAAGAAGAGGACTTCTTTCGATCGTCGATTGATTCCGTCTCCATTCTAGTGAGACGCATGCCGTGCGGGCTGTGATCTTCCTACTGGCGACGAAGTGATGCATGATCTTGTAGAAGGTCATGCATTCACAGAGCTGTAGAAAATTGTAGAAGTTTGCCCACATAACAGCTATCAAATACTGAACTAGGATTGATCTTCGTCACCCGCGAATAACTTCTTCGCCCATCTAGAGTCCAGCTTTCAAATAAACCGTCGCTCAATTTCCTGCATACCCCACTAGCTTACTGCTCCCCAAAGGGGAAGGAAAGAAGGAAATAAGAACATCATTTCCATTAAGAATATAAGTTCTAAGAAACAATGCAACGAGAATAATACAACCCCTAGCCCCAAGATGCAAGAAAGAGGTAGGTGATTAATAGGTAGTAGGTGGGCCGCGCCCCAATTTGCTGGAAAGAAGGGAAGAGAAAGGCGTAGAGTATTGGTACATTCATAAGCGGCAGGTCAGTATGTATGTACGTTGAATGTCGAACTCCCATTAGTGCATGCAGCTTAAGCATGACCGTCTGCTGACAGCATGGTTGATGATTAGTCTATACAGGAATAGCGGATCGGCGAAAAAAAGTGCCATCACGTAAGTCGAAGGAGGAGTGAGCGAGCGAGCGAACAGGTGAGAAAAATCGGCTGAGACTGCTACATCATGGTCGCGTTAAGTGTGTCATTACCCAGGTTTTTGTTATCGACGCAGGAAGCAGAGTAGATGCAGAGCGTCTGCAGCTTACTTCCTTTTGCTCAAAACCTTGGTAATGGCATGACGGATGATGGTTCCTGATTTTTCGATCTCCTTCTTCGTCAAGCCGGTCGTGACGCATACTTTCAGAGCAGCGGGGACATTCTGTTTTGGTTCGAAGTTGTCATCGAGGCATTTGAGGCGGGTGATCAGCACACCGTTCGCGATGCACTTAAATCAGAGAAGACATGGTTAGTAAGTTAGCAAAGGACTTGAGTTAGCAGAGTCGTACCTCATCTACTACGTCTTGCAGGACGTATTGTTGGTCCTCATGACTAAGTCTTTTCGCAGCAACCACCTCAGGTTTCAACACGAGGACAAGGATCGGGTTCTCGGGCGCACTTGTACATCGAACCCAATCGCTGCGAGGGTCAAGCTGCGCCCACATTGCCTTTGTGAGGTCTCTCAGGTGCGAGATTGTCTCGGGGCTGTTCTGCAGGATGTTGATTGTGGCGCTAGCCGTCGTGGACAGAAGCGCAGGCAGTGCAGCCGAAAACGTGTACGCAGCGGCCGAGATACGCTGATGGTGAACAATCTCCTCCGATCCTGCACAGAAACCCCCTCCCGCAACCAATGGGCCGGCCAGCGAGCCCACAATCATGTCAACCTCGGCCGCGTCAACGTTCTGGTGTTCAGTGATACCACGTCCTGTCCTTCCCAGAACGCCAAACGACCATGATTCGTCGAGGATCAGTCGGAACTTGTACTTCAACTTGAGTTCAATCTTCACAGCTAATCAGCTATGTCCGAAATATTAAGGAAGTGAAAAGGAGACTAACGATCTTAGGCAAGTCACTCATGTCACCATACGACTCGAACAAGCCTTCAGTAATGATAAATCGTCGAGTGAGAGGCTTCCTCGCTTGCTCCTTGGTGATCTTGGCCAGAACCCTCTCAAGATCCTCCATATCATTATGCTCGTACCACCGGACTATACTCCGCGAGATCTGTATACCCTTCCGAATGGCGAAATTCACGCCCTTGTCCGCAACAATAATATCACCTCGCTTCGAGAATGCCGGAATCACACTTGATATGGTCGAAAACGCTTGGGAGTAGATGATACACGACGCTGTGCCAAGATAGGAAGCAACATCCGCCTCGGTCTTCATGTGGACATCTTGGGTACCATAGAAGCCTCGGGGGCCGCAGGGCCCTACACCGTAATTGCGAAGTGTCTGGATTGCCTTCTCCTTGATAGACTCGTTCGTATTGAAGTTATAAAAGTTGTAGGAACCGAGGTTCATCACTGTTCGACCGTTTGAAAGTCTAACTTTAGGACCAACGGGGCTATGGTCCTCTGAGAATCAGCATGCGAAAATGCAGGCAGGGACAAGTAGCTTCACGGTTCGTACCCGGCAATAACTGGTCTCTTATCTATCTCCATTTCCTCCAGAGCGGTTGGCTTTCCCACAAGCGGCTCCGGTGTCCATTCGTCCACTAGGTCATCAATTTCATCTTCCGAAAGCTGGACGACACCAGGCTTGGTAGAATACTTCGGGGCGAGCAAATAGCGGACGGCGAACAGGAATAGAAACAACTCGACGGCCGAGCGGATGGGGTCATTCTGGTAGCTAGACTTCACATAGCGCAGAAAGATTGCCGAACCCGGAACGCGATGGAAAAGATTCGCGAGCTCATGAAGATATTCAGAAAGGAGACGCTGGGTCTCCTGAACATCCATGGTGACAACAAATCAGCAATAGCGCACACGCTGCGCAGGCAATAAAACGAAGTTCTGGCAAAAAGGCTCAATCTAAAAATGATACCATCAACGCGGGAAAGAAGAGTGGATAAGGAACTGAAGGTGATGGAATGGGAAACTGCTTGAAGCCTGTACGGAGTAGCCTAACCATAATTCTTGCGCGGTCTCGAAGTCCGGGTAAGCCGGCACGTGACGCGGAGGTTGCCGTAATAATGTACTATTTGGATCACGATACGAGGTCCATATGAAAAAGATCAAATGAAACGATAACGTACGAAGTAGTAGATGAAAATTTGCTGGTCTAATAATCTCAAATAATGAACAGACAGAACAAGAATACACCTCGCGAGTACAAAAACAAGCCGATAGATATTGCATCCATTGAATCTCACAGGAACCGTACAAGTAGAGATTCCGTTGAGGAGAATAATATGGAAATAAGAAACATAATTGACGGGCTCAACAGCAACATCAACGCGCCGGATACTTTATACATCTTGTTCCCATGTTCCATATCAGAATATTGTAGCAGAATGTAGTTTGACGAAACAAGACAGCCTTTAGTTGTTTAAGTTCGTAAGGTACGATGACGGGGACGCAATAGGCTCCATGCCCTTGGGGACACCCGAGCCGGTATAGCTGGTCATAGTGTCGTTGTTGTTGCTGTCGAGAGGCTGCATGAGCTCAAGAAGGATGCCACTCATTTTCAGGTTCAGATCCTGATTTCTGGCAATGAGGGGTGCAATAAGGAGAACGAGGAACAGGATAAGCATGGCGAAATACAGAATAGCGAAACGGACCACACGTCGCTTACGAAGCTTGGACTGCTTAAGCGAGTAGATTGGAGGGCGAATTTGCCGACTAGATTTGAGTGTTAGAGATTAGGAATCCACAACCGAGTAAATGAGGGGTCTTACCTTGGGCGGAGCCAAAAGAGAATGACTGAGTGAAACTTGTCAATGTAAGGAACACAAAGAGCGGGCAGCATAATGAACAATAGGAGATGACCAATGACGAAGTCTGCTGAGAAATAGCCCAACTCCGTGATCTTGCAGAGGAACTCTCGGCCCGGTTGAGAGAGAGAGTGCCAACCCATGTTGTACCATTTTCCAGTCCACCATGCGATGTTCGACTGGTCATGCTTGAACTCTCGGGTAAGAGCGAGCGCGATAATAAGTTTGTAGACGAAACGTTGAATGGCAGCCATGGCGATCATGCCCATGACGCACCGGGGCCAAGACCAGTGTTCGAGGAAGAACATGACTTCAAAGATGACAAGCAAGATGATCACAGCAATCGCGTGGGCAATAGCCGCCAACACAGCACCGAACTTCTTGCAGCACATGCTCAGGATGGGACCCATGCAGCATGCCATACCAAAGAAAACAGCAGCAACACCGGCATTGATACCAATAGGTCCAAATGCTACAATGGCAATACGCAAAATGGCATCGTGAGGGTCATTGCCCCCGTCCACATCAGCGCTCACACCAGTCCGAGAATTGATGTAGAGGTATGGAACGAGGGTAACAGCAACGAGGACTAGAGGAGCGACAATTTCGCTGAAGAAAATGTTGGTAATACGAGCTCTGGGAACGTCACCTGATCCTTTCTCCGACGGCACACCGAGAAGCTTGCGCTTGTAACCAGTGATCCGAGTACGCGACAAACGGCAGAAGCCAATCCATGAGGATGCGTGTGAGCGAGAGTTACCGCGCGAAAGCCATCGGATGTAGTCACGGTAATCGATGAAGAAGTCGTTCCAGGCAAACTGGTGAGGGTTGAAAAGGAATGGGGAGATGCAAAGGGCGAGAAGAGAGACCCAGAACCAAATGAGAGAGGCAGTCCAGGTAGTTGAGGTTGAGAAGAGCAGCATGATCAGCAGACGGAAACCGGTGTAAATTGAAGGTCCCGCAAACCGAGAGTACAGAACGCCGAATGGGATACGAGCAGTTGCGAAACCACGACCGGTAGCGATGTAGCGCGCTCCACCGAAAGACAAGTTTTGGTGCACAGCGTTGGAATAGATTTGACAAACAAACACCTCGAACATGAAGGAGAAAGATCCGAAATGTTTGGCCAGACGCGTTGCCATACGCCAGAGTCCTCTTTCAGTCAATTCTTGAACAGCCAAAGGAACAAACGAAATGAAGAAAACGATGAAAATCGAAATAACACAGCGGTTGACCCAGTTGATGATAGGAGTGAGAGGCGCGCAGAACGTTGGCATAAGTGGATCGGTAATGGGCAGGTCGGAGTTGTAGTTGCAGTTGATGGTTTCGTGCTTCAGGGCCCCCAGGTTGATCAGAACAATCATGAACATTTGCACAGACAACATAATAAACATGTTGTTGATGTGGAATCCAGGGTGAGCATAGTAAAAGGACAGGAATCGGTCGAGTGGCAGTTGAGTACCCAAGTAGTAGTACTCTCTTGATAGCATTTGCTCACCCATACCAGTGCCAATCTTAGTGGTGAAATTAAGAATGGAACCGAAACCAAGATCACGACCCTTACCACACTGGAAGTACTCGCAGTGCTTGATGCGGCCACCACGAACCATGGCGTTCATACCAGCGTAGATATCCTCGTTAAGGTGTAGACCTTTTTGAGCCTTGGAGATACCACCTCTGGTAGTCATGAAGATACCATTCAGGAAATCAGGGTGACCATAATGGAGCTTTCCGCCAATCTGAGCAAGAGTACGAGCAAACAGGGTACCAAATGTCTGTTCTTTACCGGCGGCAACGTCACCAAGTACACCAATGTTCTCTGAGAAAATGTATTCACGGGCACCAAGGATAGCAACAGGAGCTTCAGAGGAAGAGGCAACGCCAGGAGTGTAAGGCGAGACATTGTCGGTGGTCAATTCCTCAAACTCAGCAAGAACGCTTCGGATTTTCAAGCACTCTTCGAGATAGTTGTCTTGGTTGGCATCAATGACCTGAATGTATTCACCGCGGTAGAAAATGATCGAGTGGTTTTGGTTGTCAGACTTGCCGTCACCAAGGATCGGGTTTCCGGAGAGCTGGATCCTGAACTTGGGCTTCCGCATGCCATTCTCGAGCAGCTCACAGTGTCCATCAATCAAAGCAGAGTAGAGACGCGGCTCTTCACCCTCGTTGGCTGGAGGTTCCTCATCGAGATAGGCAATCTGCAGGTCGGGGTAGGCTCGGAGGAGGAACTCTGTGTTCTCACGTTCTTCTTTTGTGAATTTGGCATACCGCTGCATTGAAACACAGATCTTGAACTTGCGACGGGCCATCCTCTCGAGCTCATGTTCCAGCTTCTCAGAATTACCACCGAACATCTGGACGACTTCCGGGTTCTCCACACGGTAGAGGAGCTTGATAGCTCTGCTATAGTTCATCATCCCGGATACAGTTCTGTAAAGAGTTTGCGAACGCAGCGAGGACCAAATACGGGTGCGAAGCGTGTACTCGGGAGCAGCAGACTTGAAACCGATACAGTAGAATGGCAAGTCATCAATCTTGCTCTTGGCCGCGTCCTTCTCGTTCTTTTCGTAGTCTCCATTGAACTGAGAGGTCTCGTCCGCCAGAATCTTAGTGTCCTTAACGAAACAGTCCCACTCATGGGGATGAAGCTGCTTCAAGTACTCCAGGAGAGTCACACGGGAGTAAGGCTCATCCTCGCGAATGATCTCACGCAAAGAGAGAAGGATCTTTTCGCTGTAATGAGGAATCAAAACGGTGAAGGTAGGCATGTTGTCAACAGGCAGCGGCTCAGGCATCGGGGTGGACAGCGACTGGGCAAAGAACGAAATACGGCGCTCTGCTTCGCTACCACGTGGGAAAAATTCAGTCTTGAATGACTGGTCTTCCTGGGAAACGAAGAAGGTGGGTGCTCGAAGGGTTCGCTTGCCTTCTTGCTCGGACGGCACTTGATGATAGAGTAGCTTCTGGACGTGGTCGATGGCGAGAAGGTGCTCCCTGTACATGGAGATAATTATTGCGTTCCAAACTTGTGAGATCAAAACCTTTGGCTTGTACTTGATCTCCATATCCGTGGTCGCAAGGACTTTTGAGTAGATACGTTTCGGGAGACGCGAAAAGATGTTTCGCCAGGGAGACCAAATAGAGACACCAAGGTAGAACGATCTAGCGACTGAGAAAATGGTGTTGCAAATAATGTACCAGAGATAACTGTCGAGGAAGAAGAGCGTCAGATCCATAAAGAACATTAGTCCAAGAAGAATCTGGGGCTGGTAGTAGCAGATCTTGTCTCCAATGTACTTGACACCCGCGCATTGGTGAACGTGGTATGGCGATAAGTACCGAATGGGATCTTTGATGGACAAGGTCAAGAAGAAGTATGACTCGGCCAATTTCGCACCAAAAACACAGACCCAAAGTCCATATGACATCCACATATCATTTCCTTTCAGCCTCGGAAAACTGGCAGTGAACGTCTGACTGGCAACGTACTGGCGGCCGTGTTTCTTCAGGTAACTGCCAAATAAGCCACCAAGTGGCATGATGGAGAAGAAGAAAAATGTGGCGAGGGCGATGAAGAAATGGACGATACCAACGACAAGCGGAACCTTGCCAGGAAGCACCGATGAAAATCCGAAGACAACAACACCAGGGGCCAGGTTGATGACGAAAACCAAGAGCAAGAAGAGCAGGCGTTTGGTAAGATGCTGAGCACCCGCCCAACGTCGAGGAACATACATCCATTCAAAGATAGTCGCCATGATCTGGATGAATGAGACCAAAGCTCCACCAAAACCAACAGCAGACCAGTAGTAAGCTCCTGGTGGTTTGTTGTTGAGCTGCTGTCTGTAGTTCTTAGTGTAAATGGTAGGGGCGTTATACGCGGTGAAAAACCAGAAAGCACCCAGATGGATGACCCAGATACGGTTGAAGTTTGTAACCAGATGGAACCAGGAACGTGTCTCCTTGTAAGTCTTGAAGAAGACCTTCTTCCAGTTCACCTCCTTGAGCTTGGTCCACCTTTCTGCAGTGGGAATGTCAACGAGGCGGGTCTTGTCCTCCAGCACGATACGCTCAATTCCCTCTGGGTACCAGAAGAGCTGATTCATGTCATCATATCCAATGATCTGGTTATGATCACGCTCACGGCGAACATACTTGCCATCCAAAATCTCATAACCCTGGTCACGGCAATACTGATACAGAGGAGTGATGATCTCATTGAGATATGTGAACTCTTCAACAGGTTCCACTCGGTTCTGGCACTCGGGCGAGTTGTAAAAGTCGTCGGCACATTTGAAGATAAAGCAAAGAGCCTCGGGCAAAAACCGGACTTGGTTGGCCTCGCCCCAACAGAGTAGGTACAGTGCCAATTGGCGCACCCTTTCATGCTGAGACATACGGTTCATCCGTGTCTTCCACCTGTATTCAGCGGCCTCTAGGCTATTGTCGCCTTCCAGCGCCTCGAGCGTTCCTTCGACGTCCTCTGGATTTTCTTGTGCCTTCTTCTTCGCAGCCTTACGAGCTTTTCTTGTTTTGCGGTCTGCTTTACCCAGTTTCATGTTGGCAAAACCAACCGCATCGTCGAGATCTAAATGGGCGGCGAAGTACCAACGGCGGTAGTTGGCATTGTCACCACCAATGTAGTCCGCATGAAGGGAGAGGAGCGCCTGGTTAGGAGTCATGCGGGAGGCACGGGAGTCCAACTGGGTCATTAGATGGTCGTACATGTTGCGCATGCTGTCCCGCTGAAAACCGAATTTGTTGACAAGGTCAATGAAAATGTCTTCGATCTCCTCCTTTGAAACCGGAACTTGGCCATCGGAAGCCCAGGCAGGGTATGGCTCTCGGGATCGCTGGCCTGCAGGCAAGCCATTGCCGTAATCCATTCCATACACTGGTGTCGACGCTCCAGAAGACCGGTTACCACCGTACGACACCTGCGAAGAAGGGGGGCGGTAACCGTAGCCTCCGTGTCCGTACTGGCTATCAGTGTAACTGTTGTACCGTTCGTCCCCGCGCCCATAGTAGTCCATGTCGGCAGCACGGGCTGTTTCAGACCTCATAGTGAAATCACTAAAGGTCTCCGACTCTTCCTCGGAGTCACGACCATGTCGTCCTCTGCCTTGACCTCCCTGGGCGTAATACTGATCGCCGTAGTAGTCATCGTGGTGGCCCGCATCGTAGTAGCCATCATGCTGGTAGCCATGATCCCCGTAGCCACTAAAAAAAAAATCAGCACAAATGCGAGGCATGTCTTTAGAATAAAGGGAAGTTACCCTCTATCGTAGTAGCCATCCCCATAGTCTTGGTTATCATAATAACCAGCTTGAGCATGGTGGTCATCTTGATAGTAAGCATCGCCATGACCCTGATGGTCATAGCCATCATCGTAGTTGCCGTGCTGATAGCCCGAACCTTGTGGGTAGCCCGACATTATGACAAGCGACAATCACCGAGGTTCTCTTGTTGCTGTTAGTTCTGAACCCAAAAAATGCAAGTAACAAGACAACCAAACTCACAGAAACAAAGGCCCATTAAATATTAGTCCGATCAAGCTTCAGTAATTATAGCATCGACAGAACAAATCAGCGGTTATAGACGAGCGAATCTAAAGATCATGCACTAGGCGCTTCGTGAAAACAGTCGGAGTTGGCGATCGCTCGAAGGCACCGGACCTGTCCGTCAACCTTGTAGTATTATCAAGCCCAATCGAAAAGCGACGATTCGTGAAGGATTCTTTTGTCCTCTTCTACTCGAAGAGGTTCTCGATCGATTCTGAAAAATTGTCAAACGAATGATGATGGAAGATAACGAGAGGAAACTCTTTTGACCCAACAGGAAGGGGCACCGCAGCCTCGCCTCCTCTTCTTTCCCCGAACAACAGGCACAAGGAAGGAAGGGGAGTACGGTCCGTGGTCGATAAGCTTCCGAGTACAAACGATGAAAAAGAGCGGACTGGGACTCAAAAGCAACTGAAGAAAAAGTGAAGCCTCGAAAAGAAAGAAAGGAAACTAAGAGAAGGACGAAGGGAGGGAGCAGACAAGTTAGTTGGACGGTCAGCGAGAGTGGAAAGGGAACTGATTGTCCAACAGGAAAATCAGACTGGCTGGCCTGCCGGGGAGGGGGTCTGTCACTATTTTGGGCGCTGAATCTGCGAATTTACCGTCATGGTACGCGACACCAGCTGCTTTCTGTGGCTTATGTGTCTTGAACTGTATCTTGGCGTACTGCCAATACAAGATTGCAGATTCCGCGTAATTTTATGCTGAACGCGACTGGTAGTATTTAAAGCAGTATTCTACTTGTTTTACGCCCGTTATCAGGTCAACATGGGCCACGGTCAATTAAGATTGAGGTAGGTGCTCAAAACTTAAGCTTCGTTGGTGGCTGCAGCTTGGTGTCCTCGTTCATGAGGTTTTAGGGACGTTATCTCCTCCTACCGCAATATAGGAGCAATAGATCCGCTGCCGCGCCGAAATGTGATACCCGTGGAGGCGTCTTGAGTCCTCTAAGAATATCTGCGTCGGCTTTTCAAGCCGCTACAACAGGATATACGGAGTATCGCAGTGGGTTGGTTTACCAACAAATAACCTGAAGCGCAAACGAATCCATGGAAGGCGTTGGGCGCCCCTGAACCAGACCCGCTACTTATCATCTCAGCCAATGAACAAAAAGTCGCATCATAAGCCGTTTGATGGAGCGTAACTGGCGTTACTAGCATGTTACCAGCGATGTCTGGAACTGGTATGCAGGGGCTCTCTATCATTCCTCACAATCTAATTGCCATACAACAGCATTCAGCAAGACAATCCATCCTGAGGCTGACGATACAAATAGCACTGCCCGCGAGAACTCGGAGTGTAGAAGTCGGACCGGCCTATTCTTAATGATGACACGTAGCGGTCGGCCACGTTTATACCAACAGCAGCTACCGGTTCATGCAGCTGACCTTTTAAGCTTGGTACTGCCACACTTATGGCAGTATACGGTCACCACCTTACTTTTGAGTCCTTATATTCAAGAGTTGATCGCTCGGCTTAGAACTCAATCCCTCAGTCTCCGAGTTGTTCTTCACGACCAAGCTCAAAAATATAGGGTATATTGAAGTCGGCCTGGAGCCATGATCTGGCCGCCTTCCCATCAGAGGCGAAGGCCTGTATTCAGAAAACCTTTTCAAGCCTTATCTTGATATGCAAATCTGCAACTGACTTCTGTTCAGAAACGGACATTTTTTCATCTTTATCGGTCATAGCATCAAGACCTCCCTGATCATCGTGCCGTTCAAACACGTCCGTCGTCGCCATCCACGCTGCTCACCTGCCTTGTGCAGGGATCGTGAACTATGATAGAGCTGAAATTAGAATAAACCAGGCGTATTTTTAAGAAAAGCCAATAAATGCAGCCCTCCACCTTGATTTCATGATCTCATCACTGCTGTGGCACAAATCAGGAGCGTTGCATGAAATTAAGCAACCCCACCGTTGCCGCCACCGGCTTTAGCCTCGGATGGATCATAAAGAGTGCCTTCAAATCCCAAAGTTTCCGTGTGATCGGCCATGCCAGTAAGATACTGTAGAAGTACAGAAAGCTGAACCTTCCCGCAAACGAGAGCAAGCCACGCAGCCAGGATAAAAACAAGATTGTTGTCTTGACGGTCCGCATCTGACGTAGAAGGGGATTTGTCAAGGGCTACAGGTGGCTGCTATTTCTTTTTCTTCTCCCCTGAACCCGAGTTGTTGTGATCCGGGTTTTGGGAGGTCCTAGGCCCCGCATCTTAGAACTGTCTAGATAGATGCAGATGACTGCTTCACTTTGATAGGATTCTAAGGGCTCGAGTCTCGGAGAGTACGCCAGAACCCAAAAAACCAACACAGTCTGCCACTGCCGACTTGCATACGCAAAGTAAATAGGTAAACAGGTCGACTAGTCGGTTGTTTACTCTGGGAGTCTCGTGAACGTCGCTGTCAGTCGGTCGGCCGTCCAGCTTCCAGCATCTAGATCTTGATCTTGATCTCCATAATTGATACATAGCCCCGTTCCATGGTCTTTAAATCCGCTTGTTTTGCAACGGATCCGTTGATGGCGTGGACTCCCACGTCAATCCTGGCCAGACCAGGACCACTAGTATATTATTGCGTATCACTGTATTGTTTGCAGACCGCAACCGTACACTGTATTATTGAGGTGCTCGGCCTGATTCTCGGTGGCGGGTATCGCCCGAGTCTACCTAGGGATGCCGACATTCTTCCGTCAGCCAGAATCTACCTGACAGCCATCGCCAGGAACTTGTCCCTTGAGTTCTCAGTGACGCTCTCAGACACAATACCTGTCACTCAGGCTCATTCGGGTTCTGGGTGAAAGACCGAGCACCGTGCGTACTTAATCCAAGAGAATCTGCAAATACGCTTTCCGGGGTAATCCGGCCTGTAAGCAAAAAGGCAGAGGGTGTGAAATTGAAGTGGTAATGATCAGTTGAGTTCAGTGCTCATTGGCGGATCAGGGCATTTCATTGTTTCATATGCAGACCTTGGACCAGTCCCGAAACGTGGGTGGCGGGCTGGTGGCGTGGACTTTGAGTACGTACATAACTACCGGTGGTCGCGATCCATGGGCCGGCTGGAAAGGGGCTGCGAACAGTAAACATCCCATGATACTGGCCAATAATGGTAACAGGACGTATTTTCAAGTCGCCCTAAAGATAGCTGCGGTTCCAAGGTTCGAATGTAGTCGCATTGAGAATAAACTAAACCATCTATGCCTCGAGCGGTATTATCACGTGCTTCATTCATGCATAACATAGAAAGACTTATGCAGCGGTTGAATTTGACAGTCACAAGTCGTGGTATCTCGGCATGGTCCATGTTTAATAACCTCCCAAGTACATGGGTTATTGAATGTCACGGGGATCCTGGTTATTTGGAGCCCCTTTTCGCGCTCATGCAGGTCTTAAGCAGTTTGAGCGACTGAAGACCAGTTGTACGTGAAACGATATGGAATGATTCCCCAAACAAGCTCGTCCTGAGTGGCTTACCTCGCCGGCCCGGCTGTCCAAGCCATTCTCTAAACTGTGGTCTCAGCCGCAGCCAAATTGCCATAGGGCCTAACCCTGAAGGCACAGACATGATTATGGTGCAGTCTCACCAGGAACAATGGTGGGGAGCCAACTTCTGAGTGGAGCAGCTGGAGCTGTTTCAGGTCGATCCCTGAGTCTGGAGTCAGGGATGCTACATCAAGGCTACAATGTATACTCTGGAGTACTCCAAGTATTCACTGAGAGCAGTCAAGCATCGAATGTCCCGTCTAGAAAACGCGGAGCTTTTCTCTACTTCAGATACCAAGAGCGCATCTGGCCGGGTATTGATGCCATAATGCATCGAGCCTGAGACAGGAAGCTGAACCAACAGGTATCTTGCGTTGCAATTCACGTAAATTCGCATTCCTGCCCTCTTATACCATCCTGATCATCTTGAACAGTCCGATGATTTTCCTCCTACGAGGAGTCTAGACCTTACTGTCCAGATGGCTATGGACGCCTGGAGTCGGCTGTGAACGCGAGAGCCTAACGGCAATCCCAGTCCCGAGCCTGCGATGAACTGACTATCCCAATGACCTATTTATATACGCCAGCGAGGATAAATAAGCTTTGCTTGGACCCTTCTCCCCTGAATCTCGAAGCCCGTGGGACCAGCTTGCGCGTTGTTGTGCCTCTTGATATCAGCGCATCCCGTCGTGGAGAAGTCTCACCGTGGTTTGCCAAATGATAACCTCCAGAGATGCACATCACCGAAAATCCCTTGCGATCAACCTCGCGAAATTCCACTACAAGCCTACAAGCACGCAAGAGTGGACATGGCTCACAGTGATCTAGCAAATTCGCCGTCGAATGGAGCGGCCTCTTGAGGCTTACCCTGTAGCCTGGGGTCCTCCGTCCATGAAGTATGAATTCCCTCTCTGCCCTGGCGCCCGGTCCCGATCTCTCTTTTCTCGCCATTCTCTCAAGAATCAACATTCATTCTTTTGCTCGCTTGATTGTTCTATCTGACTTTTAGTGCTATTGCACCTTTTCACTCACTTCCGCTTACTGTCCTTCGCACCTTCCATTCCTTTGTTAGTAAAGCTGGTCTTGCGCGCCACTCTTTCCATCAGTTACAGGCATACCACAACGAGTTCGGACCCTACGGTCGCATCTTCACTTGAGCCTTGCATGCTTAACAGTGTCCCAACATGAAGTTCTCCAGCATCCTTGCGGGCGCTGCCTTCTTTGCCAGCAGCGTTGTCACCGCTGACCTGGACCCTATCGTTATCAAGGTACGAGACGGCAGAATGCCACGACAAACTAAGCTAGGATGAGGCAGTATCTAACCTTGTGCAGGGCTCTAAATTCTTCTACAAGAGCAATGACACCCAATTGTACGATCTTCTTTCCATGAGTATCGACGGAGACTTGTACTGACGTGAAGCGCAGCTATATCCGCGGTGTCGCCTACCAACGTGAGCCCTCCTGACTTGGCCGTTGATGCCATAACCGAGCTTCTATGGCTGACCTATACAGAGGAATATTCCGGTCCAAAGTCTGATACAAACAACTACAAGGACCCCCTGGCCGATGTGGAGGCATGCAAACGTGATGTCCCTTACCTCCAGAAGCTCAATGCCAACACTATCCGTGTCTACGCAGTCGACCCTAAGGCGGACCACAAGGAGTGCATGAGCCTCCTCAGTGATGCTGGAATCTACGTCATTGCGGACTTGTCTTCTCCTTCAGAGTCTATCATCCGTAACGACCCCAAGTGGGACTTTGATCTCTACCAGCGCTACGCATCTGTTGTGGACGAACTGTCCCAGTACAGCAACGTTATTGGTTTCTTTGCAGGCAACGAAGTATCCAACGACCCCGAGACAACTGATGCGAGTGCCTTTGTCAAGGCCGCTGTGCGTGACATGAAGCGGTATATCAAGGCCAAGAACTACCGCCCGATGGGGGTTGGATATGCTACCAATGACGACTCATCTATTCGTGTGGATATGGCCGATTACTTCAACTGCGGTGAAGAGGAAGACAGCATTGACTTTTGGGGTTACAACGTTTACTCGTGGTGTGGCGACTCCAACTACGAGAAGTCTGGCTACAAGTCCCGCACCGAGGAGTTCAAGGACTACTCCATTCCTGTCTTCTTCGCCGAATATGGTTGCAATGCAGTCACTCCGCGCAAGTTCACTGAAGTCGAGGCACTCTATGGCGACAAGATGGCCGAGGTCTGGTCCGGCGGTATTGTCTACATGTACTTCCAGGAGGATAACAACTACGGTATGTCCCTCTGGCACATCTGCATCTACTTTCTAACAGAAACTAGGTCTGGTCTCTATCAACAACGGAAACGCCAAGACCCTTGAAGACTTCAGCTATCTCTCCAAGCAACTTGCCTCTGCAACACCCTCCGGTACCAAGAAGGCCGACTACAACCCCACAAACACCGCGCTTGAGTCTTGCCCAACCACCGGAAAGAAATGGCTCGCCGCCGCCTCTCCTCTCCCTCCTTCGCCCAACTCGGATCTCTGCAGCTGCATGGAAAAGAGCCTCTCTTGTGTCGCCAAGTCTGACATCTCTGGCAAGAAGCTCTCCTCCACCTTCAGCACTGTCTGCGGCTACCAGGGCGGCAAGTTCTGTGAAGGCGTTTCGGGCAATGCCACCACAGGCAAATATGGTGCTTACAGTGTCTGCACTCCCAAGCAGCAGCTTTCTTTTGCCATGAACCAATACTACGAGGCCCAGGCCGAACAGGGTAACGGACAGGACGCGTGTGACTTTGATGGCGCTGCCACGAGCCAGAGCACCAGTGAGCCGACAGCTGCTTGCTCTTCCCTACTGAGTCAGGCTGGCTCTGATGGAACGGGCTCTGTCAAAGCTTCGCCTACGGCTGCAAGCGGTGGTTCCGGCGGCAGCGGAGATGCTGGTGCCGACACCTCTGAGGGAGCTGCATTCGCTCTGTCCCCTGGAAGTGTCCATGTTGGTGTCTTCCAGGTTGGCGCGTATGTTACCACTGCCATTTTTGCCGGCGCTGCTATGATTCTCTTGTAGATTGATTATTCTTGATCTACCGTACTTACGCATTACACTGCAGCGCAACACTGTTGCGACTGTAATGTGGATGTGTACAGTAATTGTATCTTATGTGCCCACCAATCGTTATCATGTTTCGCTTGGCTGTTTGATAGATAACCCGAGCAACTAGTATTGTATAATTCTGCTTCTGCTCATGAAACATTCTTTGCTTGTCACATTACTACCTTGTAAT
The DNA here is from genome assembly GCF_000011425.1 of Aspergillus nidulans FGSC A4. Lineage (NCBI taxonomy): Eukaryota > Fungi > Ascomycota > Eurotiomycetes > Eurotiales > Aspergillaceae > Aspergillus > Aspergillus nidulans. The sequence continues at coordinate 3,190,082 of NC_066258.1, read as the reverse complement.
GGATTTTGAATCGGGGTTCTGCTGTTACCAGTAGTAGCCAGCTTTTTCGTATACGGCTTAAGGTAATGGAGACTTTATTGTTATTGCATAAAATACGTTGTGCGTTAGGTTGGTAACTTGGCTAGATTTTAAGAGGATTTCACTTTTTTCCCATTATATATACTTGCGCGAATATGCAAACACATACTTAACCTCTGGCGAATTTGGCTGTAGACTGAAACATGGAAAAAAATAATAAGAATAATAATAATAAAATAAACACCAAGCTAAAATATGAAAAGAGCCTTGATAGTATACTGTATACTCAGAGATCAAAGTATCAATAGCACTTATCAGAAGGCGATCCAGGATGGAGTGACCAGGTACAAAGTGGCCGACCTAGTGCTGCACACGAGCAGGTCCACCATCAATATTTGTCAAAATGCATTCGCACGAATTTTTGCTCAACCCATTATTCAATAAAAGCGTTTACTGACTGGCCGACTGATCATTGCATGAATGGTCGTTGGTTATCTGCCGATGCAGCGCGGGTCGCTTGTCTTCTTTGTTGCCGTGCCAACCGTAGTTTCTGTGGACAGCCATCACCTCCCACGGCGACGAATCTTCTCGGGTGGACTATTATTGCGACCTCGTATCTGAAATAACATCGGTAGCTGATTAGAAGGATAAGTTTAGAGGCTGGTCTCCAGATCGAGAACGGGCATTCTGCCATAAGCCACCATGGCGCGCCTCAACACCAGGGGCCAGAAGAAACAAGAAGACTCAGCAAGGACAAGACCGCAGCGTCTGACGGAGCGATATGTTTCTCCCCCGCCATCGACAATTAAGGAGCGCCGCGGAGAGCCGCAAAAACCGTGGACAATGATAATGCCTAGGGGGACATTATTCGACGAAGAGCCGGCAGAAAAGCCTCGATTGGTGCGAAGCAAGTCAACAAGGACGAGGGCAAAGACGTTCTCCGAGCAGAACTTTGATATATTTGCTGATAGCGACGGGACGACTGAGCGGGATACGCCTAAAGCGAAGAAGGCGACGCCTCTAAAGCTGGCACGCACCAATTCCATGATCTTACCCGTACCACAGCAACCTCGAGCGCGGACAAGCCGGAAATCAGAACTATACAATTATGATAAGGAGAATGACCCGCTGGAGGAGGAGCTGGATCCGGAACCTACTTCACTATCTAGAAACCCGTCTGATGCGTCTTCGACACGACGTTCGCCCACAAGGAGTCGAGCCGCGCAGCAATTTACGACGTACCGACAGTCGCAACAGGAATCAGAAAATGAGAATGAGAATGATGACAGCTACAATTCGCTCGATGACTTTATTGTTAGCGACAATGACGAGCCGAGCTATCATGAAACATCAGAAGATGAATCTGAGGAAGAGGAAGAGGAACGCAAGGTGCCTCCACCAACACAAAAGAGAAGGTTATTCCGGGGAAGGCGACCGAACCCTACGCTTGAGCTAGGGAATGCTTTGCGAGAGTCTTCACGACGGCCAGACCTTCGTCTTGAGCCGTCTGTACCGGCTGCGATTGCGGTACCGTCCCCGAAACGGAACAGTGTCTCAAGGAAACTATTCCAGAAAGAAGCAGACGTCTCTGAGAAAATGGATCGTTTGAATCTGGAAGACAGTGATCCGTCATCCCAGCTTCAAAATGACCTGTTCGGGTATGCCTCTTCCGGCGTCAAAGCCGTGCTTGCTATACTAACTCTAGGCAGGGCTGTAGCGGTCTCGAAATCACCATCTTCCCCACGGCCTAGAGACTCCCCCTTCCAGACACCGCCCTCCAGTCCTTCAAGGAGTCTCCTGCGCTCTCCCAGAAAGGACAAAGTTCAAATACCGCCGACACCATACCGTGAGAGTTCGGACGCCTTTTGGAGTCTGGAAATCACTAACAACTGGATCGACGAACACTCTCCACGGAAAGTAGATTCACTATTGCAAGAGTTTGATGAGTCTGACTACGACTCTCGAGCCAAGCCGAAAATATCAGGGGCTAAGCAACCGGTAAAAACCCCTAGTAAGACCGCACTGAAGAAAGCAGAAGCCGAGGCAAAAAGGGCTGCATTGGCACGCAAGAAGTCGTTTGACGACAAAAAAGCAGCACTTGCAGAGGATTTCCTCAAGGTTCTCGACGATGCCGTTTCCGGGGGCGAGGTTCAAAAGCGCTCTGCAGAGACCGGTGGTGTTCGTATCGTCTGGAGTAAGACACTTCAGACCACGGCCGGACGTGCAAACTGGAAACGAGATAGGTCCGTGACGGACAGCCGGTCCATGTCCCCGGCCAATAGCTCCAGCTCATCAGGCAGTGAGACGCCATCAGTTACCATAAAGCACTATGCCACCATCGAACTGGCTGAAAGAATTATTGACGACGAGGACAGACTGATCAATACCTTGGCACATGAGTACTGCCATCTTGCCAACTACATCATTTCGAATATCCGCAACCAACCACACGGCGCTAGCTTCCAGGCATGGGGAAGAAAATGCAAGGAAGCACTAAAAGACCACCCAATCTATGGTAGTCGAATTGAGGTAACTACGAAACACAACTACAAGATCGACTACAAATACGTCTGGACCTGTGTGGACTGCTGCCAGAACTACGGACGTCACTCCAAGAGCATCGACCCTGGAAGACATAGATGCGGCATGTGTAAGGGTCTACTGCAGCAGATTAAGCCCAAGCCAAGGAGTGTTTCGCCTAGGAAGAAGCCTGCTCCTGTTACTGCGGTAAATGACATGACGGCGGGCTTGGAGGCTGTTAGTTTGGATCCGTGACGTACGGCATTACGAGCGCTTCTGGACAACGGCTCACTTGATATGGTGTTTTTTTTTGAATCTATTGGAGTTCAATGAGTTAGCACTCTTTAGCGAGGTTGGGCTTTCTATTTCTGTCTCTTGTTCGGTTTCCCCCCCCAACAATCTGCCAATGCTTAAATACTTTATCAGATGTCGCCAGGACATGTACATATCCTGAAATAATAGCACACCGGATCTACCATAGTCTTATCGATAAAAGGCAAGAGAGTACGCCGGCCATGATGTAGGCTGTTTAAATTGTTTCGACTTGATTAAGTAGTTAGACATATACCGACAGGAGGAATTATATATAAGATATACTGGTCATTAAGATATTATGCCTCGACCAAACCCGCTCGTTTCGGTATATTAGTGCAGCGAGACCTTCTGCAAAGCCTCTTCAACACTGATAAGCTGATGCCCATTCGCGCCTGATTCAGGTTCTGCAGTCTTCCCATCTTCTCTTTCCACAATCCCAACCGCCGCGGCAGCAAATCCAGGAGCAGGAGCAGACGAATTGTTATGAGAATACTGATACTGATAATCCGGATGCAAGAACGTTGTGGCAACACCGCTACTTCCGCTGCCGTTGCTCGCACAGCTGCTAATACTATTCACGCCTTGGCTGTGACTGGACAGCGACGTGTCTGACGAATCGGTGAATGTATGTTTGCGGCCCGAACGGCGTGTCCGTGGTGGTTCGGGCTTTTGAGCTTGCTTGTGGCTCTGGTTTTGACCTTGGTTCGGAAGCTGGGCTTGAGTGCCGGTGGCAGTGGGGGTGATGCTACCTTGTTGCGATGGAAGGCGCGAAGGGCTTAAGCTTGCAACGGGTGTGCAGTGGCTGGAGAAGTGGAGGTGATGGTGGGTGGAGCGGCGAGGAGGCGGGACCGCCGGAGGCGGATTAGAGGCTGAGCGGCGGGTTGTTTTGTTAGTTGTTGGTGGGGGTTGTTGATGTTGAACTGGAGGGACTGGCAGGGCGTGAGTTTGACTATGAATCGTGGAGGATGAGTCTCGCCGTTCGATATCGGGGCTGAATTGATCAGAGGTAGTGATGATAGGTGTTGTTGTGAAAGGGCTAGGACTGCTGTTCCCCCTTTCCTCTGAAATGCTTGTCTTCGAGATAGGGGAGGCGGTTTCGTCTACTGTTGCCCTTCGGCCGCGCGAGCGTCTTGTCTTCGGGGGCAGCGGTTTTACTTTGTGCTTGGTGGGGCTTACTTGTGTCCTGGGTACAGGCCCGTCGTGGCGGCTTGGTGTGATCACTCCTGGCTTTTCGCGCTGGGACGCGATTTCGTCCACACTGAGGGAAGACGATGAGGCAGGAGTGAGGTGCATCCCTAGCCGCTCGATTTGGTTATGCTTGCGTGGTGTCTCGTCTGCAGATGCTGAACGGTCTCGGTCTTCGCCTGGAGGTGATGATAAGTCTTCAAGTGAACTTTCCCGTGTACTGTTTGAACCGATTGACTGGGATGATTCCAATGACGTCCCTATGTCGGCATCCGACAGGAGAGCGCTGTCAATTGAAGGGAAAGACAAAATCGAGCTATCCTCCCTTTGTGAGGGCCGGCTAGACTCGTGCGGCTCAGGTTCATCGCGCAGCCAGTCAACGGCGGCGCATCGAAGGACTAGCCTTCGAGTTGTTTCGTCGACTTCATCAAAGTGCATGATCTTTTCAGAGTCGGCAGCAGCGTCACCAGTCAGCTGACCTCGGACAAGCAGGCTAAGCATACGTTTGAGTTCATCGCGCTTGTAGTGCGGCGGTAATCTTAATTGCGTATGAGCGATCAGCGGATAGAGGACCCTGAGGTAAGTATGTCGCAAAGCCGAAGCTTCTTCCGGAAGGTCAAGAAGGTTCCGTATGAGAATATCAACCAAGACATGGAGGTCATTGGTGAAGAAATACTCATAGGTGCTTGGTGTCGTGAAGATAAGATATAGGAGTTTAAGAGTGAGGAGCTGCAACGAAGTCTCAGCTAGCCAAGTGTCAGCGCATAATATGGACGAAACGGCGCAACGGGCGAGATACCTTCTCTATTTATTAGTAGGATGATATTCTCTCCAAACGTCTTATACGAGTTCCCGTGCATGGAAAGGACTTTAATGACCTTGTTGGTCAAGGGGGTCAATGGCGATTGCTCCCCATCAGGGTTATGAGCTGATATCATGAACTGCTCATTAAGGACCAACTGTCGCGCAATTCAGCAAGTGACCTGCAGAGAGGCGGCAAAGAGGAACGTACCAGTACACGAATGACAGGATAGTGATATGGGTCATTGGCATCATACGACACATGCTCAATGATATCGAAAAGACCCCGCACAAAATCGTCGTCCACAAGAACTTATCATGAACATATTAGCAATTCCAGCACGGCAACAGATTAAAGCGTTGAAAACTCACTGAGGTCTTCAATTTTGATTTTCTGTATCCGTGACAACTCATACAAAAGGTCCATCAAAAGCCGGTGTAAATTCGCCGCGCTTTCATCGTCCATGCGTAGCGATTGCACTTGAAGCAACTCGAGTAACCGCGGGAACGCACCCTCCTCATTCATCATATAAAGTGGAATCTCATGGTGCCGGCCATCGAAGAGAAGGAAAGATGCAATCATATGAAGCGTCACGGGATCATCTTCCTGTCTGGAGTATGAATAGCGATTCCTCGAGAATAGTATAAACAGCGAGCGGTACCTGCAATAAAGCGTATATCATCTGCCGCCGGACATAGTCCTTATGAGCGACAAAGATTGCCGACGAAACCAGTGTGAGCGAACATGTTGTAACCTCAAACTCGGACTGGAGATATTGCTCTGGAGGGGTGCGGAAGTTGATTAGCACATGCGACGGACCGTAGTATTTGCAAAATAATGCCCGATACCTTTATATTTAGTCGTCAGACTTAGATACGCCCGTAACGCATCATCGATTAAGTCTTCCGTCGAGCAAGGGGCGGATACAATCTCTTGGATGCCTGCGCGGATGCGGAACAGGTCAGTTCTCAGAACGGAGACCACAAGCGCAGAAAATACGGGAAGCACAATCATACTGGTCCAGAATTGCTGCTCATTATCCACGGAGACCTCAAGCTCCATTTCCCACAACTCGGTCGTTGTCCTCGGGCCTGTTGGGTCTCTGCTTCACTCATCCCGTCTTGCGCCCGTCACACAAGTTGGTCGTGGGCTCCGTTTGGAGGAAGAGACGCAAAAGCGATGATGTCTCCTGCGTGGAAGAACACAAGATTGAGAATAAAACTGGGAAAAGAGCGAGCGGGAGAGGGAGAAGAAGAACGGGAGAAGTGAAGGAGTGGCAGGTTGCCCGATTGGCGATGACGACGAGAGCAAGACTGACTAAATAAAGCGGGCTGAAACCCACTCAAGGTTGCTCTAGTGCGGCACTACTCAACGTCCTTTCTATATTTACTTCAGAGCACCGAGGATCAGAGATCTTGTTATACAATGCAATTATATACGTGCTGAAAGTATCTTGTGGAAAAGGATCACTTTAAGGACAGAAAAGATACAAAGAGGTTCCTCTGGCAAGCTCAAATGGTACAGCAAAATGCAGCGATACTGTCTTAATGGTATCAATGCTTCTACACGCGGAGCGGCCATGTATAGATACAGGCTAAAAGATCATTTAAATTAGTACTTCAGTACTTGGGTCGCTTGAACGGATGAGCCTCGGTGTTCCTAAGGGAAAAGTCAGCATCAAGCAGTCGATTAAGTCAAGCATCACTTACAAGACATATTCGTCAAGGCTCACCAGGCTTGGATCGCTGAAAAGAAGGTAGAAGTATTTCAGAGTCTCCGCAAGCCAGAATGATTCCATACTGTCCACCGGGCGTGGATTATCGACGGTTACGTCGGAAATGGCCGAGTTCGCCAGCTCCGTCTTCGTGGCTTTGTCGACAGCCTGGAACATCTTCCAACCCTTTTCGCGCCAGGAAGGATCGCCCGTGAGGCGGAACATGATGAAGACAGACTCGATCGCCTCCGGGCGAAGGAGGTACTGCCGAGCCGAGATCCCTGTCATGCCCGGCGGGAGTCGGTCGTTGAGGATTTTTCCCGTGACGAATTCCTCGTGCGAGAGCGCGCCTGCCCCGGTAGTTGTACCGGTGTGTCGACCCTCAGTAGTGGTTGATTTCTGTGTTTTATCTTCCTGGGGCGAAGACGATTCGGCTGTGGCGACGACGTGCCAATTCCCCTTTTCAGGGCCGGCGGAGCGTTTGTTATGTGATATTGGCCGCTTGTCGGCATAAGGATCCATGGCCATGTAGTATGCGTCCTCATCCCATTCGCATGGCTCGCCTTTCTTACAAGGGACCAGTTGGAATGCTTCCGGCATGATTCCGGACTTTGTGGCTTCATATGCCCAGACACAGCCGTCCGTCAGTTGACTACCCAGCTTTAGATCCTTATCAAGCCCAAACAACTTGGCGCCAATGGCAAGCATACCACCAGCAAAACAGGTGAGGTGAGTGCCTTCGTACGCGAAAGTGGTACGCCCCGGAGGGTTTGCATCAAGGCTCTTTGTCATACTAACTGTCGCTAAGAAGCGGACATCGCGATTATTCTTGAGCATTGGCTGATAAACAAGATATTCTCGCACTGTGTCCATGGCCTTCTGATACATGTTGAGGTACTGGTCGTTGTTACCGCCGAGCAACATATACTCTTTCGGTAAGTACTCGTACGTAGAGTCACCAAGGGCTCCGAGTCCGAACTTGTCAATGCCTGAGAGCTGATCGTTGAGGCCTCCGGTGCAATCTTGCTTTGGGGGAGGAGTCCGAGTATCGACTGATACAGGAAAACCCGTTTCAAACGAATCATTGTCATGACGGACAGGCTCTCCGCCCTCATGAATTTGTCTTGTACGATACGATACCGAGCTCGTCGAGTTGATCTCGTCAGAGGACCATCTGACTGGCTGCCCAGCCGCAGCAGGCTCTCGCGAGACGCCGGGAACTCGCCTGCACCCGGATGCGTCCAGGTTGAGAGGCCACAAGCCGGGAAGCTTTGTCAAATCCTGATACTTTTCGAGCTCATTTGTGATTCGTGCAATTGCATCGTAGTACTTGTCCTGTTTGGTCAACTGCGCCAAACGCGTGAACTCGAGAGAGAGAGAGCCAAGCTCGGCGAGAACAGCCTTAAAGTCCCCCCGGCGAAACTCTGAAGCATACTCTGGGCTCCATTTATAATAGAGGGTTGGCATCCGGTTCGGTGTGTCGAAGGCGTCCATCAAGACATCCGCAAGCTCAACAGACTTTTCCAAAAGTATATCGTATTTGTGTCCCGAAATATCATAGGCCCCGAGCATCCCGCCTAGGTAGCGAATAGTGGTTTCAAAGACCGGAATCTCTTTCTTGGTGCTGGTGGTAAAATCGATTTTCTTGACGTAGTCGACTGCCATGGAGAACTCCTCTTTGAGATCCATGATCCACAGGGTATCCAAGGCGTCGACAAGGGTCGCGCCCCAGCCATTGAATGTGTCCTTGAAACCACCGCGCAGAGGTCTAACCTCATCATGACCCATGGCAGAGATCTTGTAACCGTTCCACGCATGTAAGAACGCCGACTTGATAGTGTCAAGTTGTTGCAGCCGCTGCATCTTGTCCGAGGACGACTCGTCCTTGAACTTAGCTTGCAGTTGGGGGAGTTCCTTTGATTGCCCGGTTGGCAGCTTGATCAAAGCCTCCGGACTGACTGGATGCCGTTCGGGCATCGGCTTCCAGTGAGAAATTGGGACAATATCCTCATCATCTTCATGTTTATTTTGGGTCTGCGCACCCGTCTGAAGTCTGGCGGCATCAAATTCAGGCTCCTGAGATGGGACATTGCTCGGGGTGTCCAGGCGTTCTTTTGACGGAGTTGGGCTGTCATCTGAATCTGTGTAAAGTGGTGGTCGTTGGTATTCTTCTGGCTCTACCAACGCAGGCGGAGGAGCCCCACTGCCGGTCGCACTATTGTCGTTTTCGTATGGATCTTTGAGGTTCTGGTCGGGGAAAGGGGGATTATGGTGATCGACGGGCGGCGGAGGTACCTGCAAGATTGCAGGCTGATCGTAACTGCGAGAGCGGCTAAAGTGGAATATGAGGAGGACAAATATAACGGCAAACACCAGCGAGATGCGAGATCGTCGTGCACGAAACATGGCCGGCGACTTCCCTGTATTGGAGGCGTAGGGAGGAGCCTAATAATCAGCAGTAGGAGAGGTAGGACCGTGGTCAAACGTAGGCAACGAGAGTGAAGGCGCCGCAGCGCTGGAAAGAAGGAACGTCGAAGGACAGATCACTCGCAGAATGCAGAGAATGATAGTAATGGAAAGGGGGTTCAATTTCTGATTTTCATGGCATCTCGAAACCTAAGGCTGTGGTCGCGCGAGGTCGCGCAGGTTAACGAGTTGCGGTAAGGACAGGATGCAGAGGGCTGAAGTTCTGGGGAAATTCAGCTAAAGGGTTGATCAAAGACGCAGAGCCAGCTGCAAGGCTTAGAGGAAGAAGAAACGCTCGCGCTCGGGCGTTTTCTTGGTTATTCGTCTGTTCGTGCAGGCGATTTTGATTTATAGCGGAGCTGCCCAGACCCTTGTGGCTTGACGGAGCGGAGCTAGTTGTATCATATCAGGGCATCATTCTCCGCACAATTCAGTGCCCAAGGGATTCTTTTCGAGAAGTAAAATACATTCATTGTCATTCAGAAGGTACACCGACATAGATGCTCGCATCTCATACCACGCCCAGCGGTCTGGGTTGGTTTGTATCTGATTGCCCCCGCGTTCAGGTATATCGGTTCCCCAGAATTAAGGGTCTCGACCCTGAATCGTAAATTACGGCAGGATGTGGCCAATCGATGGCCCCTGAACAACGGCCCTAATCATGACGAGAGTGTCCGAGTGCAATCGCTAAATTTTTCGATCAGCTGCACAAATGTCGGGACTTCACATCGTTGATGGCAGGTGATCTAGGGTCCGTGTAGGGTGTGGCCTTGCTCTGCGCTTATTCGATTCTATTATGGCCTTACTAGCCCTGTCTTGTGACGTGGACAGCAGACAGAAGAGTTCTATGACCTGTACTGTTTTTTATATAATAATTGACAGAAGGTCTCTTAGAGTCCAACAGCTGCACGAGGTCGGTTATCCTTATTTACCTTCTGGAACTGCTGAATCAGTCCAAGAACCCCTGCGCCCCCTACTACATCGTCTACATTTTCCTCTGCGTCTTCGTCATTTACTTCGCCACCTGATTTCATCCCCCACGAGTCTTCGACGTTACTGTCGCCAGCGCCGAGAGCTTCGCTTGACCCAGAGTTTGTATGTAGTTGCCCTGATTTTCGCCTAGGAGCAGGGCGACGCGCGGCTGCGATAGATGGCTCATTATCATCGATGATAGATTCGGACACAGGAGCTGGTGGAGGACGGCCCAGACGTTGACGATGATGTGGTGCAATGTGGTTTGTGGCTCGGAACCCTGATGCTGATGGCTGATGTTGCGGGTCGAGGAGGAGCGAGGGGGCAGGAGATTGAGTGTCACCGACGCCGAGAGCTCCCAATCGAGTGGCACCCAACATTGATTGCTGGCCGAGAGCTGCAGAAGCCGTGTTAACGCGAGCCTGGATCGGGTCCTGTCGGTTCCCGATGTTGCTAGCGCCGACAAATGGTGGGGATCCCAAGGACGGGAACGTTGGCGGAGGATGGAACGCGCGCTTGTTTGCATTGGTAGCACGAGGATTTCCGCCGTAATTATCCAAGAAACCGTAGTATGAAGCGAGCATCTTGCCATCTTTTGTAGAGAAATAGTCCACACGAGGGTCCTGCCGCGCGTCGCGCTGGTTGATATGCCCTTGCGGGATAACATTTGTGCCCTTTTTGAAATCGAACACAGCGAAAGAGCAAAGATAGCCCATGCCGTCGACGTGCACAGTGAACTCCCGGAAGAAGTCGATAACACGTTCGCTGCATTTGGGCAGACTGAACCACAGGATGAAGGGCGTAAAAATCATGCTCAGTATCTCTTCCATGAAGATGATGATCTTCATCTGATACAATACAGCAAATTCTCTCCGAACGTCATCGCTGTGCAATTTCCCTTTCCAGTGGCTTGGGAAATAGTGAGTGAACTGGATGACTTCGAGTAGAGCATACTCCGGATCGAATACAAGCGTTTCCTCTGGCACCATTCCCCGAGCAAACGCCCAGACAGAGCCGAAGACACCAAGATAAAAGAGAGTCGTCCGATCGTGCGTTAGCTCGAATCCAAGAAACAGCTCTGGATCTAGGATAGACGCTAGAGCTAAAACAGAGGCCAGCGCTCCTGAAATAAACGCTACAAAGCCAGCAACTTGGACGGTCTTGTCTTTTGGAAACTGGTCCACGTAGCGGGTCGCATACGGGTACGACAAGTTGATTCGCTTCTCAAAAAGATGCCATAGCTCGTTGAACTCACGAAACTTCCATTCGGCGAGTGGCGTGTACTGGCGTGAGGAAAGCTGTGACGGGGAGTTCTTGAACTCGTTGAAATATCGGAAGAAATAATGCATCATGAAATAGACGACGATGAAAGGCGCTATGAAGATATTCAAGATGCCATAAAACCTGAAGCGTCGTCGCAAGCCATCACTCAGGGCTTTTCGGTGGGTATCCTTCAAGAACAATGGTCGTACCTGGCCTTGTTCATTAAAAACATAATCCATAATGCATAGATTAATATTCCATTCCAGGATACGGGAAAATAATTGTCTGTTCCGCAGAAACGGTATTGGAAGCGTTAGATCTAGAATATCCTTGTTGATAAGAGCGATCAGATAGTTTTCTTTGCGCATCAAACGGTTTGCAATGTCGTGAGCATCCATTCGTTGTTTGGATTGGCTGCCCAATAACCGCCGATTAAATGCTGATACAGCGCCCGCAGTAGCGGGGTTGGCGTCTCTCAGCGTCATAAGACGACTGACGACTTCTTGCCAGGAGATTGTCTGAATCTCCGCGTCGGATACCCCGAGCAAGTAGTGGTAGAAATCGTGCATGTTCTTGAGCCTCCTGATATCCAATATTAATTGGAAGATCTTTCCAATCCAGAAAAGGCAGAGCAACCAAAGCAAGAAAGTAGAAGATGCGGACATGCGGCTGGTACACTTTGAAATCAGTATTTGGTCTAGTGATTTGCTGGTGCGAACGAGACGATAGTCGATGCAGTTTGTAAGAAACGTTGTAAACCCCACGACGAATGCGAACGTTCTACTGATCGTCAGCCACAGAATGAATTGTCATAACCGCAAATGGACGTGGACGCACAGAATGCTCAGTAGCCGGTTCAACAGGATAGACCAGATTCCATTTCCCAAAAAGTATGTATAGACTTCTTTCAAAAAGTTATCCAAGTTCTCCACATTCGCCCACATCCACATTGCTTTCTCCTTCGGATTTACCAAAGCATATTAGGGTGGCCGGCTGACCAAAGGCTTCTGAGTTGGTTCCGTCGAGGAAGATCGTGTGACGGCCGTTGCTCCCTGGTGTTATCCCACCGAATGTGTTCGCGACGAGGAGAACGAGCAGAGCGAGAAGGCTGCGGGTCGGAGAAGTGATGCGAAGGCGGAGGAGGAAGTCGCGTCCTCAGATACTCATCGTCATGTTGGCCTTCCATCAGGAGAGACGCGGGGACATCGTCATCGTGGTCATCGTCAAGGTCATCCTCGACAAACTCGGGCCGCGGTGTTACTGAACGCATGAACCTGGGGTTGTTGGGTTTGCGCATGCGAGGCCCGGAACTAGCTGAGCGTTCCCCTCTTTGTGCGATTTGAGGCGTCAAGAACGTATCGCTCGGGCTCGAAGATCCCTCCCGAGTAGCATCAGCCATAGCTTCTTCGAGTTCACGATCGCTGAAGCGATTCCCCAGGTTGACATCATCATCATAAACCAAGCCAGCGCGTTCCTCTACGTCCGAAGCATCGGAATCATTGTCATGTTGACGTATCGTCTCGTATACTGACTGGCCAGTTTGGGGAAGCAAGCGAGACAGGACGTTCGAGGCCATCATGTTGGGCTAAAGCCTTCCTGCGCAGATCTTCCTATCATCAGCATAACAAGACAGTATAGATATATGTTTGCGGCCTCAAAGCCAGAATCATTCTCAGATGGCCGTCATCAAACGATGTAGATGGTAGATAGCGAGCTGCGGAGATCCGACAAATGGAGCTAGTCCAGAGGGTGACGAAGGTGATAGAACTAAGCGTTGGGAACGGATGAAGGGTTGCCTCTCCGGCTTTCAGAGACACCGATGGTCAAATACTGTCCGTTATAATATCGTGACAGGTAACAGCAAGTGGCAGCTGATAAGGCTATGAGCAGCCTTGATCCCATGACATTGATAGAAGCTCGGGAGCCGCAGCTGTGGGCACGCGGATTATGATGCAAGCTTTAAGAGCCTTATAGCCTGAGGCATAAACAATCATGTGATCTTATTTTGGGTTACTACGACGACCTCCAGGAACGGTTACTACCATAGACCTAGTTGCCCAGTAATGTTACAGTAGTGTTGGCTCCTAGAGGTCTCTGGTTTTGGGCTTGCAGCTATGTGGAGTGTGCTGCAGGTCTATGAGGTCAATTTTATCCGTTCAGGGACCAGGATCCTAACAAGCTTTACCGCTGTGTAAATACGTTTACCGCTGTTTAGTACGGGTGAGGGGTAAAATTACAAGAATATGTACTCACAGCGCCATATCGTACGAGACATTGGGATTCTTCGATGATTCTACGTGCAATTCGAATGGAAGCAAGGTGCGTTTGGTCTTTCTAGAAGGCCGGAGGACCGCGAGGTGCCGAACTCAGTTTACTGTTGACTCAGTCATCACTTTTAAACCCACCGGCCTGAATCATGTTTGGCGGCCGCAAAAATAGGTTTAATCGCATTCATAAACAAGCGGGAACGGCGGTACCGTGATTTTGTTAGTAGTAGAGGGGCCGATATTCGGCCGTCAACAAATCCACTCTAGTAGACTACCCCAGCAATCCCGCGATGACTTGCAGGTTGCAGGCATCCTGATGATCTTAAGATGCACTGGCCATCGCTGTTGGAGTCCAGTATGAGTCCAGTATGAGTCCAGACCAGCTAGGAGACTAGGAATTGAGCCTATCCCTGTCCAAGCTGGCGATAGCATCGAATAATAATGGTTGTAAGCCGAGACTTCTCCGGCACGACGCTCGGAGAGAAGGAAGAGAAACAGAGTTACAGAAGTGTGGGAGCTTCTCTACAGAAGGCGGCGTGATTCGACCGCCAGCAGGAGAGAAAAGGGCCCTTGATAGAGAGTGGGCTCCAATGAGAGCGATAGATCTACTCTTTCGACACACCGACTCAGGTGTTCGTTATGGTATCGTCGCTTTCTGTTAGAATAATAATTAATTCAAAAGCACCATTCACTTTTTGTCCTTGGTCGCGGCAATTAGATCGTTTTTAAGATCGTAGTAATCAAGAACAATGCGAGGCTAGCATACTAGTACAGAGAATGAAGAATCGAAAGGGTGGATTCTCTCCGTACATGGAGAACTCGTCTTGCTGAGCAGTCTATCCCCACGACTCATTAGTGGTGTCGCTATTCTGCGCCCATCTCGTTCTCTCCAAATCCTGTCGTCTCTCTCCCTCATGATCTTCCGCTCCTCCCCACCTTTCTCTCCTTCTCATACCCGCGCCGTTTGTGTCCTCCTCTCGCTTACCCAGTACCCGATAACCGAAACCCTCTGTTGTACAAAACAGAAGAAATCCTGAAAGTACTAACTCCAGAAAGTACCTTCTAGGTACTTCCACCCCAGGATTTCGTTCTGACGTACGCCGTACGATCTGCCGTCCTCCCAACCCGCGCAGTGACGACGGAATCGAAATCGATCGAGCAATCTTCAGGCGTAATCAATTAACCTGGTACGACCACACGTTGGGCAAAGGCCAGAGCTGGCTGAAGAGTGAACAAAACAGGCAGTACGGTCCCCTTCTCCAACGGACAGTCCAATGATATCACGCTGCTGGCGGGCGGTTGAACCAGCCCAGACAGACCGTCCGCCGTGCTTCCGTACCACTTTTTCTCTCCTCCACACTCTTCCCCTCCCCAAGAAGCTAATCCGCTCTTCCATAGCTATCGAGCAACAACACCGCCATGCGAAATTGACTGTTCGATAACATACTCAGCCACTTCAACGTTGTCAACAGCTTTTGCATCCGTCGCCTTTTGTATAGTCTGACGATTCGCCTCGCTGCCCTCTTACCTCAGCCGATACGACGGCCCCCTGAACCTACAGCCTCCCGGTGGCCCGTGTCGTTGCTTCAGCTCCCATCTGTACCCCAGAACGTCCGGCCTCGACCGAATGTGCGACTTTATCAATCACCCCCTATCCGGACTCCATGCGTTCATCTAGCGACCCATTGGACGACCAACGCTCTCAATTGTTCGAGGTCGGCTGCGCATTTTGTGTCGGGTCCCAGCCTGCCGCTGCAAGGTAACGTAACCAGACTATACTAGATATATGTGCTTTCGCCTGCTTGCGTCTTGTAGCGACTTCTCTTGGAGCGTCGCTGCCGCCCGCGGATAAAGATGGAGTCGGAGAGCTCGAACGGGTACAAGCGGAACTCAATGCACCAGGGAGCTTACAGCCGTCCGGTGGAACGTAGGCCGAGCAAGAAGTCGTCCTCCAAAGACCGCCACGGCATGGTATACCCGGACAGCTTCAGGGAAACAACCATTCGGACCGTGACCCCTGACTCCTCGGAAGCTGGGAACAATTCGCCTGTATCGGAGACGGAGCCTCTTCCTTCCAGTGCTGCACCTTCACCGCGTACCGCCGCTCGAATAAGAGGCCCTGAGCGAGAATCTCGACGCGACTATAACCTGTATTACTCCACAGGGGATGAAGATGACACACATTTGGAACTGAGGAGCCAGCGGGCCCGATCCCGCACTACAACCCTGGACGACCAACGAAGCGATATATCGTCAAGTTCCTTTCTTGCTCGTACGCGAAATCGCCTGGGCTCTATCAACACAACTCCTCAGCCTAAGAATGCGGAGGATCAATCGGCATCTTCTATCGGTTTCCCGTCTATACAATCTCCCGTATTCTCTCCCCGAACCCCCAGCCGTCCACGGTTGAGCAGGTCTCCTGGAAGCTCGGGATTAGAGTCTTCGTCTTTGTTAAATACGGATAGCTCCAAAATATTGCAGCTTATGAAGACCACATGCGGAAGAATGCATGGCATTCTCTCTTTCCGAACATCATCCACCACTGCTTGGTCTTCAGGTTACTGTGCTATCAATGTCGCAATGGGCAGTCTGATTTACCAAGCGAAAGGCGAGCCAGCTCTGGCAAAGACGCTGATCCCGGACTTACGTGGTTGCCAAGTTCGTTCTCTTGTGGATCCAGAAACGCGAACGAATTATCTCAGTGTTTCTACCTTCACATCAGGTCTTGGAGTTGAATTGCGACCTCACGTGAGTGAGACATTCGACTCCTGGCTCGCGGCCCTACTATGCTGGCAGCCAATACGCCCCAAGGGCGTGCAAAATAAGATGACGAAGCCGCAGTCTGTTACGATGATCGACCGTCGCGTGGTTGACCGTCGGAGGAACTCTGAAAGTACTGTTCAAAAAGACGCCGCCATCATAAAAGTAGGGAAAATGCTTCTTTGGGATAGGCCTAGTGCCTCAGGTGTTCGACCGTCTTCTGGTCGTCGGATCTCAACTTTCCGGCAGCAGCGCGCTCTATCCTCGTCCTGGCAAAAGGTGAGCTGCACGCTGCAGGAGAATGGCGCTTTTCGACTTTTCACCGAGTCCGACATCACGCTCGTGACCTGCATCCAATTGTCTCAGCTGTCACGCTGCGCAATCCAGAAATTAGAATCTTCTGTCTTGGAAGATGAATTTTGCATAGCGATATACCCGCAATACGCAGTGCATTCTGTGTCCGGATTGACCCGCCCGCTTTATCTCGCGTTAGAGTCTCGAGTACTCTTCGAAGTGTGGTTTGTGCTGCTGCGGGCCTTTACCACACCGGAACTGTATGGCCCGGCGAATCCGCCCGAGGATGACACTGTAAAGACACCAGGCTCAGTTGACTCTGGCAATGCCAACACAACATCCCTTACCGATATGTTCCGAATCGAGAGGATGCTAACCGTCAAGGTAACTGAAGCGAAGATGTTCGGTAATAAAGGCGTCGATGAGACGCCTAGGAGTCGTAAACAGTCGCGGTCTCACTTTAATGCGGCCGCGGCATCCGCAACCAACGATTACTACACGGAGGTCCTTCTAGATGGCGAGATTCGGGCGAGAACGGCTGTAAAGTACCGTACATCCAATCCCTTCTGGCGAGAAGAGTTTACTTTCAACGATCTTCCGCCGGTTCTGTCTCAGGTTTCCATAATGGTGAAAACTCTCAACCCAGCACAACGTGATTGGTCGTTAGTGGCGCATGGTACATATGCTTTGAGCCAGGACACAAATCCAACGCGTCTATTGGATGATGTTGAGGTATCTTCTCAAGACGCCATGTGTGGAAGGGTGGATATCCGACTCGACGACCTAGAACCAGGTACGGAAACCGAAAAGTGGTGGCCGATTCTGGACGATAGAGATCAATGTGTCGGCGAGATGTTGATGAAAGCTCGGATGGAGGAGACAGTTGTGCTCATGTCTCAGGAGTACGCACCAATGTCCGAAATTCTCCACTCGTTTGGTAACGGCCTCACTGTCAACATGGCTCAGATTATGTCTTCGGAATTGAATCAGCTGTCTGAAGCACTTATAAATATTTATCAAGTGTCAGGGTCGACGGTCGAATGGATATCCGCGCTCGTTGAAGATGAGATTGATGGTATTCACAAGGAGTCCACGGCCAACAGACTTCGGTATACATCGCGGCTCCATTCCAACGACACCAGAGAGCACGGTCAAGATAGAGAGGTCCTAGTTCGCGATCTAGGACGCACTGCAACCCTAGAAGCAAATCTCCTTTTCCGAGGAAACTCGCTTCTCACCAAAGCTCTTGATTTCCACATGCGTCGGCTGGGCAAGGAATACCTAGAAGAAACGATTGGTGAACGTCTTTACGAAATCGATGAAACCGATCCTGAATGCGAAGTTGATCCGTCTCGGATACATCGGGCAGACGATCTCGAGCGCAACTGGAAAAATCTGGTCAGCCTTACTACGAGTGTTTGGAAGTCCATAGCTAGTTCAGCCTCACGATGCCCGGCGGAGTTAAGACTTATTTTTCGACACATTCGAGCTTGTGCTGATGACCGTTATGGCGATTTCCTCCGCTCAGTCACGTACAGCAGTGTATCTGGATTCCTCTTCTTGCGGTTCTTTTGTCCGGCAATCCTGAATCCGAAACTGTTCGGACTGTTGAAAGGTAAATCTACATTAATTTCTCTACGGTTGTAACACCTTACTGATGCGCGTCTAGATCATCCCCGACCGCGCGCCCAACGCACCCTAACACTGATTGCCAAAGCCCTACAGGGCCTAGCCAACATGACAACATTCGGAAGCAAAGAGCCGTGGATGGAGCCGATGAACAAATTCCTTAACAGCAACCGGAATGAGTTCAAGACATTTGTCGACTCCATTTGTGCAATCCCGGCCGATCGCCCGACTCCCATCGTCACGCCATCCTATGCCACTCCCATCCAGATTCTCGGTCGTCTTCCGCCACCGTCGCGCGAGGGATTCCCCAGCCTTCCTTTCCTGATCGACCATGCACGAAGCTTCGCCAATCTGATCAGAATATGGCTAGAAGTTGCGCCAGGCAGACTTTCACAACTGGAAGAATTAGACCCTGCAGTTATGAAATTCCATGAGATTGCTATCCGCTTACAACAGAGAACTAAAGAATGCTTAAGCAGGGCGGAGTTGGCGGAGCGTCCCAGCGGCAACCTCGAAGTTAAGTGGGAAGAATTGGTTGATTCTCTGGAGCGTTCTGTGACACTTTACGAAGAAAGCTCATCCAAACCTGCTACTCCGGCCGCGGCGCCTTCTTCAGCGCCCATCTCCGAAACCGTTGTGCCATCAGCGGCGTCTTTTACCGGAAGCCACCGCAACTCCATCGGATACTTTGCCTCTCGGCCGTCCCTCCCGCGGCGTTCAACTGATTATGCTCCTGAAGCCGATGAGGAGACCCCTCCGAGTTCCTCTTCTGCCACTTGGGACCAGAGCCGAGTACCTTTTTCAATACCAAGGTGGTCTGAACCTCGGGATAGCACGGGGAGCTCAAAAAACTCTTCAACATATTCACTTGAATTTCCCGATGCTGCCAAGTCCCGTAGGTCTAGTATGACTAGGGAGACAACGAGTAAATACCGGAATTTCTTCGATTTCGTGCCTGCACCCTCCAGGCGCAAGGGCAAAGACCGCGATGCCAACCAGCAGCAGTCACGCGAAGAGCTACGGAATGAATTCTGATGACGATCACCATCCTATAATTACAATTTCTACAGCCAATGCTCCGCACTCGCCCCCCGCCGCCGCTGATTGAACCATTGTGGGTCACTCAAAAGCATAAACAGGAAGACAGACCAACCTAGAACAGGTCTCCGTTAACTGTCTTATAACATATGGTGGCTTAGCACTTGCTGTTTTTCGCATCTTCTGGTGTATATGTTTGCTCTAGTTCTCGGCTAAAGGGCATTCAGTCCTCAGCCGTTGCCGTTTCGCATCTCTGCCATATATGCTCCTCACGATTAACGCTCTTTCTTTCCTTGTCGCTCTCCTACTTCTACTACTCCTCTTTCTCTTTTGAAAGCATTTTCTCATGGTGTTGATACCCTGTTGTGATGGCTATTCTGTCTATGTCTGTGTCTTTGTATGTGAGTGTCAAATAGGGATAAAAGAGCCCTTTTCTTGCATGACTTATTCTTGCAAGCGGAAAAAAAGGGAGCTGTGAGGTATCCGTTTTCAGGGTCCATATGAGTGATCCCAATGCTCTTTATTGTCTCTTTTGGACACTTTGCTGATTGTAGACAGCGAGTGGGTGGCTCTAGATCCTTTCTGTTGTTGTGTAAATAGCCCACGAATTCCCATTGTTGGCATAGACGAAATGAGCATTTGACTTATGGTTAGACAATTTATTTCCAAGGACTCTTTTGCCGCGGTCGGAGTTAGTATTTTCGCTACGCTCATTTCCGGAAAGATAACGTTAGGGTTGACGGAACAGTAAAGATTTATAAAGCCCAAGTCTTTACAAATATCCGAGTAGACAACTCGATAGACTCGTTCTCTTGAAGATAGGTCTTGTACGGCCGGTGACGATATATTTGATATATACTCATTTTACTCTAGTTTCTACATCCTGCCAGATCTAACGCGCGGTAAGTTATGATAGTGAATTTTTTGCAAGATGAAAATACCGTAAAGCCCTTAAGTTCCAGGATTAGAGGTACGGCTTCCAAATCTTCTTTCTCTCCTTGCCTTCGCGATATTGCCTCCTGAACCTCTCAAGCATCCCGTCCTCCCCTAACAATTTACGCATAGCCCTCCGATTATCGGGGAAATCCCACCATGGCTGCTCCGAGGTCTCGCCCGACTGACGCTTCACGAGGTCTTCATTGCGCTCGCGCACGATACCCTCAAGTATATTGATCGTGCCGATGTTGGGCTGCGCACCAGTGACTTCCATCTCGCGGCATAACGCAATGACCTCGGGGAAATCATGCGTGACGCGCCAGTGGAAATAGAGCATGTCATTGAAGAGGCTAGTGGTAAGGCCGAGCGTTGCGGATTCACGGCCAAGGGAGGTGATTGTTGCGCGAAATTCGCTGATGAGATGGGAATCGGGGAAGTGGAGGTTGAGGAGAACAAAGGCCGTGCGTAGGACTTTGGGGTAAATTGCTACCACGACGGGTACGATGGGGACGCAGGCGGGGAATGAAAGCGGCGATGGCGATTCAGTTGCAGTATCAGACTCTGTGGTGGTAGTACGGTCGGCGTCGTGATGTACAGGACTTGCATTATCTGAGCATGTCGCGGATGCAGACGCAGCGCCCTCGTTACTGCTTAGGTGCCGGACCAAAGAGAAGACTTTTTCCTGGCATACCTTCCAGAAGGCCTCGTCTGTCGTGTTTTCAACCGCGGCGTGAAGGGTCGAGTCGATCTTCGCAGTCTCCCGCTCAGCGACTAGTTCAATGGCCCTGGCTAGGGTCAACTCGTTTGTTCGAAGGAGCTCCGCCAGCGCATCATTGGTATCCGGTAAGTGGCGCTCGCTCTCCTGGGTCTGCACGGCATCCCTAGGTAGCTCCCCAAGTCGGGCTTGTTCCCTTGACGCTGCAAATGTATCAAGACTCTGTTCGGCTTCACTTCCGAGCCTTTCTTTGCGCCTTTCCGTTTCCTCCCTCACCGCTCCCGTGGCCTTGTCACTGGCTCTGTGTTCGGGCGGACCTTGTAGATTCCTCACATCCCTCAACACTGCGGCGAATATGGCGGAGATTTCCGCGTTGGTTTCCTCCGGCTTTGCCTGGGCTGACTCTTCCGACGATCCAGGTTCGTGCGCCAACTGTTCTGGGGTCGGTCGCTTCTCAGGGTCAAGCTTTGAAATGAGGCCGGCAAGCGCTCGAGTCTCGTGTGTAGTTAAAGTTGGTTTTCGACCCATCTTATCCGGCCGTTCTTTCTTTCTCCATCGTCCTGCCTGGCTAGCAGGCTTGGCTATGATTTCGGCTTTTCTCCGTAAGAAGCTCCTCCGGGGAGCAGGGGTAGAGGCGGGAGCGGTGAACCGGACTTCTTCGTCTGCGCCATTGCTACTGGATTCTGGAGGTTTATCACTTTCGGCGTGGGTGTGTGGTTCAGCAGAATCAGAGCTGGGGTTATCGGAGGTTGAATAGCTCGAGCCGAGCTGAGGTCGGAGGCGCAATGGACGAGCAAGAGTACGTGTTCGGTAAAGGAAGGGAGCAGGAGAATTGCGAATTGCATGAGCCTGGGCCAGCCAAGTCAAAGCTATGCGATGCTGTAAGTTCATCTTCGGTCCTGTCAATAGTTGGGACCCCGATGGACTTTTTCCTGAAGAACAATTTAGATTCAGTATTTGCACGTGACCACGTGGTTGCCTGTACGCGTTTTTCGCATTTTGACTCTCCGATGACTGAACAACTGGCATCCCACTCAATACATCCTTTCGCAGTCGATTGACTCTTCTACACTGTCACCATGGTTAAGGAGGAACTTTCCGAATTCGAGAAGCAGCGGCTCGCCAATATCGCCGAGCGCGATGCGCTTCTCAAGAAGCTCAGCCTCGACGCGCAGTCGACAGGTGTCTTTACCTCAAATATGCCGAGAGGCACATCTGCGAACCAGTCGAAGCCGAAGAAGAAGCCCGCGCCGAAAGTGAAAAAGGAGGAATCGCTACTTCCTCGTCGTACATCGTCGCGATTAAGAGGCATTGCGGCGGACAGCGAGATTGCGAAACGCAAGGCGGACGAGGAGTATGATCGCAGGCAAGAGGAGGAGAGAGCGAAGAGGGTTCGGAAGTCGGACTCTTTCTCTTTCAATGATATATTTGTGTCGGGCCAAAAACTGTCCGGAGACGCTTTAATCGGCGTGGATGTAGTCACCAAGGGAGTCGCGGTCCCGTACCAACGGACGTTTGGAGAGGAGGACATCAAATCCACGGATGACAAAGACTTGAAGGCGCTGAG
Source organism: Aspergillus nidulans FGSC A4 (assembly GCF_000011425.1). Classification (NCBI taxonomy): domain Eukaryota; kingdom Fungi; phylum Ascomycota; class Eurotiomycetes; order Eurotiales; family Aspergillaceae; genus Aspergillus; species Aspergillus nidulans. Next base: position 3,167,621 of record NC_066258.1, on the reverse strand, counting down.
AAAAGAGATGAATAGTCTAAGTCTTTGGGAAGCATGGGAGCCTAACCGTATGAACTCTTCCTGCCAGCTTATTAGACAATTGCTGAAGATGGACGAATACAGGCATTAAGATCACCCCTGAGCGAATCTACTCTATGACATTTCACCCGTCAGAAGCAAAGCCGGTAATATTTGCTGGAGATAAAATGGGCCATCTAGGGATCCTCGACGCATCTCAAGAAAAGCCAACATCAGCCGTGAAGAACGAAGACGATGAAGACGATGAAGACGATGACGACCCTGATCCGGTACTTGTTACGCTCAAACCCCATACGCGTACCATCAGCTCGATGACCGTTCACCCTTCAAAGCCCACACATCTCTACACTGCAAGCTATGATAGTTCTATCCGCGAGCTGGACCTCGAGAAGACATCATCAGTTGAAAAGTATGCACCTGAGTCCACGTCAGACGACGTCCCCATCTCCGGCCTCGACATGGCCGCCGGTGACCCCAATACGATTTACTGGACAACCTTGGATGGCGCATTCGGCCGGTACGACATGCGCACAAAGCGACAGAGCTCCGCGACAACCTGGCAATTATCAGAGAAGAAGATCGGTGGTTTCTCCCTATATCAAACACACCCGCACTATGTCGCAACGGCCAGTCTCGACCGCACTATGCGCCTTTGGGATATCCGAAATCTCTCCCATACCGATCCTACGCCTGTCGGCGAACACCAGAGCCGCCTCTCGGTTTCACATGCCGCCTTCAACTGCGTCGGGCAGATCGCAACGTCTTCTTACGATGATACGTTGAAACTGTACGATTTCAGCTCCAAGGGTATCTCGTCCTGGAAGCCGGGACACATACTTGATGAATCGGAAATGAAACCCGATACTATTGTACGGCATAATTGTCAGACGGGCCGATGGGTTACTATGTACGCTCTCTATTTACTCACCAGTACTGAGACCGTGCCACCGTCATGCTAACATCTAATCCAGTCTCCGCCCGCAATGGCAACTCAACCCGCAATCGGCCATTCAGCGATTCTGCATCGGGAACATGAACCGCTTCGTGGACATTTACAGTGGCTCTGGCGATCAACTTGCGCAGCTGGGAGGCGATGGTATTACAGCTGTCCCCGCGGTGGCGGTATTCCACAGAAGCAAGAACTGGGTTGCCGGTGGGACGGCAAGTGGGAAGATTTGTTTATGGATGTAGAGGCGTGGAGAGGCTTCTTTCCCTTCATCATACTGCTCTACGTGGCGATAAACCATGAATTAGGGTTGGCTACTTTATTTTTGTTCAAGCTAATCAGTGCTGGAATTGAGGCATTGCATTAGCTCTAGTGTTAGCCAGAAATGCGAACCATTGCCTAAACGCGAAGACAGAAAATGGATATAATATACAAGCACAGTCCTCAATGCTCAGTCCACTCAAGGTGGTACATACACAGATACATGGATTCCGCCAGCTTTAAGCCGCGGATCTCGGTTTAGATCTTCAACCCCCAACTCCTTCCCAGCCCAACAGCCGTTGACCCCATGAAACCAAGGCATTGCTTCGCACCACTAAGTTTGTCCCCAATGGCCTTGCTATCCTCAACCCGCCGCGTAACGAACGCCTCTGTTGCCGAGAGATCGGGGCTCGAGTCCCGGGTCATTATTACTTCCGCGGATGCGTAAATAGCGCTGACGGAGAGACGTTTCGTGTACCAGGATGCGTCGACCGAGGAGTCGCCAGCTAGGTGGAGTATGTCTGAGGAGAGGGCGTGGAGTTCAGAGAGGGAGAGGGGAATGTTGGAGGGGTAAGACATCAGTGCTAGGGCCTTTTTGCTAGTTGTTAGACTCATTCCTAAAAGATAATGAAAACGGAGAGACGCACGTCCTGCCACTGATGCCGTATATCTTTATTCATGCGCAACCGTTCCATGATCAACGCCTTTGTCTTATCCTCCACAGAAACTGGGCTTGCCGTCGTCAGAAGGCCACTCTGCTCAACCGCTGCACGGAGGAGACCTCGTCGGCTGGCAAGCCAAAAGAGGATGAGATCGAATTCGCCGCGCGGGAGGAGCTGCACCGAGACGTCTAAGAAGCCAGTGTCGCGAGCACCAAGCGTAAGGGCATCCTTGGTGAAGCCGTGAGACGGGACATGCTTCAGAGCCGCAGCGAGAATAGTCGTTTGGGAGTTTGTGTATTCGTGGGGTGGGAGTTCAGGGTGATGGCGGGAGTGGTAAGGACGGTGGGCGTGAAGACGGGATCGGAAAGCGGCGGGTTGACGGCGGTGCGGTTGCTGGGAGACTGCGGTGATTGTTGCCAGAATGGACTTTTGGAGTGAGCAAGAGAAGACCGGGTTACTGCATGCGCGCAGAGGCTGAAGGATTGGACGAGCCATGTTGGTGTGGTGAGGTGTTGGTGGTGGTTGTAAGAGTGTTCCGGGTTCTGAAAAGGGTACCATCGGATGATTAGACGGTTCCTGGGACGGCTCGCCTCTTTCTCTACATATATACTCTGCAAGCACTCAAAACCGATAAACCGCTGAGACACGTACTCGCTTTACAATAGCAGCATTATTATGATCAATACTATATGCCTATTCTTGTATAGTTCAACACCTCGAAGTTGATGATGTAATTCTAGGGTAGAGCTCTAACAAAAAAAAAGATATTGGTAAGACTGGGGTTCGAACCCAGGTGACTCTCGTCAGTGGGGAATTTAATTTAGTGTTAACACTTAAATCCACCGCCTTAACCACTCGGCCATCTTACCAAAATGACACCCTTTTCGGCTATGAATGCCATGATATGGAACATTCTCCTTCTATCCTCATTTCTAACAGATATTTTACTTTGCCTGCAAGCCCAGCTGAATTGACGACAATTGGCTTTATTTCCATGTGTTGATATCTAATGATAGATGTCTTCGTTTGGAGACTATCGGTTGGTTGTTGTCTATGCAGACAGTCAGAGTTGCCTGTCAATGTCCCCTTCATTATTCCAACACAGATTAAGAATCTTATCTGGCAAGCTTTAAACACTCCAATTTCTCCAATTCCGAACCATCCACCTCTTCTCTCCTCTTCTCCTCGCCAATTGGATCTTTCTTTGTTGTGAGTTGCGGGAGGATCAAGATCCCAGACCTTTTCTGGCGTCAAATCAAGCATCGTCATCCGTCTTTCTTGTCTCTCTCCTCCATCATCTCTCTTCTTCCTCCCCTTCTGCCCTTCAGCCTCTCTGTTTGGACACCTCCGACCGCGTCTTCAACATGGGTATGTCTGCATCTTCCCTGTGTGTTTCGTCTTCTTCATTCTTCTGTCTCGCGTCGCATCCATTGTACCTACCTACATATCATACTTTCTGCTCTGTTTACATCTTTTGGTTCCTCCATTCCCCAGCCCATCCCCCCCCCCCCCCCCACCCTCTACTAATTGCTGCCCTCTATTATAATTCTCCCGTCTTATTATTATCCCCCTCCTTCTAAAGGCTTGGCTCCATCGATTCTCATCGAGAGCTGATGTGACGGGGACCTTGGGCTGCATTCGATCCTTCTGCGAATTCCTCTCTTTCTCTCACTCTCTCTGTGCGCGTGTGATTCTCATCATACATACTTTCGCCCACCTGCTCTTGATCATACTATTCCCAGCCCGTCGACTCCAACGCAGCCGGTCACTTTACTGCTGCATCTCGGATTCCCACGGGAACACCAATCACACTTGTGGCGTGCGTTCTTCCGAGCTGTCTGTCAGACACAGCTACACAGCTCGACTGTAGCTGTGCTTTCTTTTTCGCTGCCTTCCCCTCCCTCCCCCTTTCGCTCCCCCGCTATTCTCCTCGTTGCCTCAATTCTTTCTCTTCTCCCTCCTCTCCTCTCCTTGCCTCCCTTCCCGTCCTCTGCTCCGTTTGTGGTGCTGTGCGTGTATTATCCTTACCACTACATTCCTTGTTATTCTTATGGTCATTCTGCGGTCGCTCTGTTGCTCTGTTGTCTCTGTTCGAACGCACTAGACTAGTGGCTTACATTGAAGTGAACTCCAGCCGACGTCTATCGACCATACCAAGTAAGTTACTTCTTTCGTTCTATCCCCTCTCCCCTTGGCATCACTCTTTGTGTGTTTCGTCAATATATTGCGACATATCTCTTCATCCCTCCCCGTTGCTATCAAGGACGCGGCTGGCGACGACTTGGTCAGGGGTGGCGTTACATCGAGTTTCCCATGCCACGCGCACTGGCGGGCAGTGGCCTCGATTAGCGCTTCTCTTCCGCGGTCTCCATGTGCTTCCCCTTTGTTGCAATCGTACAGTTCGGAACCTCTGCGCTAGGGCCGCTTCGGATGCGCCCTATCCCCCGGGTCCTCCTGCACCTCACCATTATGGATCTCCTGCCCCATTCTCAGTCACATGACTTCGACTTCGAAATCGCGCACCCAAGCTTTACGTTGCGCAGATCGAAGTCGCAGATTCGCAGCTTCCAGTCATCCTAGCATCTTCCACACTCGATTCTTTGTCTCTGGTCCTTTCTTTGATTTATCTTCATTCACCTGACCTTTATTGTTTCGCCGTCTTAATGCCTTACGGCGACTACGAGTACGATACTGACCGCGCACAGCGTGAGAGGTCTCGATCCCCTCGTCGTCGATCTCGCAGTCCTCGACGCAGCCGCCGTTCGTATTCGCCGCGCAGTCGATCTCGCAGTCGCGACCGCGACGATTACCGCCGTAGCGATCGCCGTTCTCGCTCTCCTATGAGTGCTGCTCAAGGCCCATCAGGAGGTCATTCAGGCTCGGGATACAGTGGACGCGGTGGTAGTTACCCGCCTCCACCCAGGTCATTTGAGGATCGAGCAGTCGCCAAAGAACAAATGATGCAATCTGTGCGCGAATCGTCCCAACAAGACCGTCGGGTCTATGTTGGAAACCTTTCCTACGATGTCAAGTGGCATCATCTAAAAGATTTTATGAGACAGGGTGAGCAGGGTCATATCGTGCTGGCAGGGCATTTAGTGTTTTATGGGATTGGAATCTGTGGCTGACTTTGGGGGTTTTTTCCGCGCCATTTTTACAGCTGGAGATGTCATCTTCGCCGACGTCTTGCTTCTTCCTAATGGAATGTCGAAGGTGGGCGCCAATGCGTAGCGTGACTGGTTCTTCCTTTCTTTCATTTGTTTCTGGTTTCTTTTCACCCCCGTTGGTTCGATTTGCTTGGACTGTTTGGGTTGACGGGTTGGGCCTGGCTGTCCGGGATCATTGTAGGGATGCGGGTGAGTTATGCACCGTGACTATATCCGGGTGTCGCAAGCTGACCATGCACAGGATTGTGGAATACGCTACAAGGGAGCAAGCGCAAAATGCCGTCAACACGCTCAGCAACCAGAATCTCATGAACCGCCTCGTTTACGTCCGCGAGGTAATTGCCCCTTTTCCAGCTTCGGCTTACGGAAGCTAATTCTCTTCCTACTGTTAGGATCGCGAGCCTGAACCTCGCTTCTCAGGTGGCCCTTCGCGTGGAGACTTTGGTGGCCCCGGCCGTGGTGGCTTCGGAGGCTATGGCGGTGGTCCCGGTGGCGGTGGAAGACAGCTCTACGTCTCAAACGTAAGTCTTTCCATCCCATTGACTATGCATTAATGCCATCTACCGGGCATAATTATTGATGTTGCAATCGATAGCTCCCTTTCAACGTTGGCTGGCAAGATTTGAAGGATCTTTTCCGCCAAGCAGGTAAGACTAGGATGCAGGTCTGATTTTGAACAGCCTTGGCTGCTGCCTGCCATCTCCCTTCCTATTCAAAGCTCAAACTCGACCTGGTATTGACCCTTACGTTTGATGCAGCCCAGCAAGGGACCGTGATTCGTGCCGATGTCCATACCGACGCCTCTGGCCGCCCCAAGGGCTCTGGTATTGTTGCCTTCGAGTCGCCGGACGATGCCCGTAACGCTATCCAACAGTTTAACGGCTATGATTGGCAAGGCCGTACCCTCGAGGTCCGTGAAGACCGGTTTGCCGGCTCAGGACCTGGCATGGGCCGCGGTGGCTATGGTGGCTTTGGCGGCCGTGGTGGCTTTGGTGGTCGTGGAGGTTTTGGCGGCCGTGGCGGCTTCGGCGGTGGCTTCGGCGGCCGTGGAGGTTTTGGCGGTGGTTATGGCGGTCCTCCCAGCGGTCCTGGGTTTGACGCTGGGCCCTCGGTCCCCCCCAACCCATTCACCGATTATGCTACCTCTGGTGGTGAGAAGAGTAACACTATTTATGTCCGCAATGTGAGTATCGCGAATACAGAACAAAGCGGCCTCACCCACTGACATGCAACAGCTACCCTGGTCCACATGCAACGACGATTTGGTTGACCTGTTCTCGACTATCGGGAAGGTGGAGCGCGCCGAAATCCAGTATGAGCCTAACGGCCGCTCTCGTGGCACTGGTGTGGTACAGTTTGATAACGCCGATACGGCAGAGACTTCAATCGGTATTTATCTCTCTTTATTGTGCTTCTAGATTACACTAACATAGCCGCAGCCAAGTTCACGGGTTATCAGTATGGCGGCCGCCCCCTTGGCATCACCTTTGTCAAATACTTGACCCCGGCCCAGGGTCCGGCCGACCCCATGGATGATGCCCAACCTACCGGTGGACTTACCCAGGATCAGATCATGTAATACTAGCGTGTTTCCCTGCTTAGCTTCAAAGGAGCTTGAAAGGTTCAAAATGTCTACAATATGCTACTCTGGCTTTGGGAATTTTGACCAGTCATCGCGATCTGTTCTTGAACTGCTCCACCTGCTTGTTGTTGTTATTTATCCATCTCACTATGCTCATTCATTTCATAATGCTCGCTGTGTTCCGGGTCGACTAACTTGTGTGGTAACTGGGTTATGTATTTGCTTCCATTGATTATTTGATGTCAGCTGCCAGTATACGTAACCTGCCAAGTTTCGGAATCTCTCTCTACTTTTGTTCTCCCTTGTGCTTCTCGGAAAGAGTATATTAGTAGTGAATTAGAGACGAGTGTCTCGAAGGGTTACTCCATAGGCCTTCACAGCAACTTGGCCCCAAATACCCTTTGAATGCTTCTCATCCAACCCTCTCCGCTCCAAGACACTAGTAACAACCCGATTCCAGCGGCTCCAGCTAACAAGGTTTCCACCACCTCCTATGTTGCAGACCGGCCAGTCAGAACCGAACATGATCCTCTCAGGGCCAAAGGCGTCGAAGACAGCATCCGTCCATGGCTGAAGCTTGTCGATCACGGACTCAATATCTGACTCGAAGCCTGGAGAGAGGGGCGGAAGTTCTGAGAACGCGCCCGAGAGCTTCATATATGTTGCCGGATACTGAGCCATGGCTGTGACTTGGGTCTTCCATTGTGTGAAATCGGGGTGTGTTGTGATCGAGTCTTCGGAAGTAGGCTGGAGACGAAGATTTGGTTTACAAAGATGATCTGTATAGTACGTTAAGTCAGCAAATTATCGCAAGGCACCAAATCAAGACTCTGATTCCGACGGCGAGGTTTGACGTACTAATCACAATCGTGACTTTTTTTTGCTCCTCAACGCCCTCGTAAACCCTTCTCATCATCTCAACCGCCTCCTCAAGCTGCCAAATCCCACCCTGCCTCGCATCCACGCCCAAGTCGAAAGTCAAGCCTTTCCTCCCCAACCATTTCAACCCCTCAATGAATGCTGGCTGCAGCATAACCCCCGCTGGTTTATCCTGCACCAAATACCGTACGCCTCGTATCTTACGCCAAACCTCCTCTGATCCTGCTCTCTCCTTCACTAGCGCCATATACTTCTCCAACGCATCCGGTCCTCCAGATACAGGCGCCCACGGGACTATCCCCAGGCAAAGATCGCGATCTTCAGCATTGTGCCCCTCTCCCGGAAGAGGTGTACCGCTTGCGATTCGTGCGAGGAGCGAAACTTCATCGAGGGCATGGGTCCAGCCATGCTTTCCCGTCTCCGACTCTTCGACCGATGAGAGGCGGTCAGTTTCAAGAAATATAAAGCCGCGTAAAGATGTGGAGGATTTCACTGCAGAACGATATTCGTCGACTGAATGTTGAGATGCCAGTGGATTGTCAGGTGTATACCAGGCTAGTGTGGGAAGGTGGGATTCAGGAAATAGATGGATGTGCGAGTCCACAATAGGGAAGGCCATCTTGAGCGGTTACGTGTCCAGAGGTCCAGAAGAGGATTTATTTCTGGTCTAGACATGGTGAAGAAGAACGTCAGGATGCCATGACCATATAAGAGTGAGATATCGGGGGTAAATTCGCGGTTGATCTATATTAGCCGTTGCCGTCGGGTGATTTCAGACCGAACTGGCCATAGGCATTACGGCTTGACATCATTGGCATAGACTTGTTCAAGAAGGTTCATTATATAGTGAGTGACGCTTGGAGTCCAGGGTACTCACTTCGACGCGATATAAAGTCAGACCTTGTCCTAGACATCGTCGCGGTCCTGCTATGGTTCCTCCTCCTGGACCCCGCGTTTTCCCCGCCATCACATCGACAATTCGACACCAAGTTCCGCAGTGTTTCCGTCCCAACCTTGAACCTGTCGGATCCCATTGGCGAAGACCACATTACGAACACTCTCAAGTCAGCTAGTTTACTGTTACGGACTCAAAAGACTATGAAACGCGTCTTATTTGTCTACCGTAACCGAGGCTGTTCCACCACGGCACCTCCTCGGCCGCCGGCGCCCCTCACGCTGCCTCGAGACTGATTGGATGAATCATGATACCACGTTCCATGAATGCGATATTCTAGCTTAGCTGCGTCATGCTGAAACTTCGCTCTCTCAGACTCCTGCTTTGGGCTGGCCTAAGGCCCACTGCTCTCTCCTCCTTGGATCAGCCACTCTCCCCTCCCTGCGGAGATGCCCTTTCCCCTCATTTTCATATCAGCAATCAGACTACCTGACTGCTTCTAAGGTTATGGTCAGGCTAGAGATGATAGTCGACTTGGCGTTACGTTGCTCTGGTCTGGGATAGCCATATAAAGAGAGGCTTGTCCTTCCTCTACTTCTTTCACCTTCCCACATTTATCTTATCAACGATACAAGAGAAGCCCCGCGAAATCTGTCAGAATGGCTGCTCCTGAAATCCCCAAGAAGCAAAAGGCTGTCATCTACGACAACCCCGGTACCGTCTCTACCAAGGTCGTCGAGCTGGATGTACCTGAGCCCGGCGACAATGAAGTCCTGATCAATCTGTGCGTGCCCTGGATATACCTGTTACCTTGGAGGAATGGGATATCCAAGCCGAGTCGAGTACTGGCATGTACCAATTACTAACGTTATAACATTGTAGCACTCATTCCGGCGTTTGCCACTCAGATTTTGGTATTATGACCAACACGGTAGGCACTTAGTTCCTGTCCTGGAGTCTCATCAAGGGCGAACGCATGCTAATGGATGATACAGTGGAAGATACTACCCTTCCCTACTCAGCCCGGACAAGTCGGTGGCCATGAAGGCGTTGGCAAAGTGGTGAAGCTCGGCGCGGGCGCTGAAGCATCAGGATTGAAGATCGGGGACAGAGTCGGTGTTAAGTGGATTTCCAGCGCCTGTGGGCAGTGCCGTACGTACATACACCTTAGACGCATTTTAACCAAAACTTGCTAACAACGCAAAGCTCCATGCCAGGACGGCGCCGACGGCCTCTGCTTCAACCAAAAGGTATCAGGTTACTACACCCCTGGCACATTCCAGCAATACGTGCTCGGTCCTGCGCAATACGTTACCCCAATTCCCGATGGCCTCCCATCAGCCGAAGCGGCGCCCCTTCTCTGTGCCGGTGTCACAGTCTACGCTTCTCTTAAGCGCAGTAAAGCCCAACCAGGTCAATGGATCGTCATCTCCGGCGCTGGCGGCGGCCTTGGCCACTTAGCCGTCCAGATCGCAGCCAAGGGCATGGGCCTGCGTGTGATTGGCGTTGACCACGGGAGTAAAGAAGAGCTCGTCAAGGCGTCAGGCGCCGAGCACTTCGTGGATATCACCAAGTTCCCAACGGGCGATAAATTCGAGGCCATCTCCTCGCACGTCAAATCGCTTACAACGAAGGGTCTTGGTGCGCATGCTGTCATAGTTTGCACGGCGTCCAATATTGCTTACGCTCAGTCTTTGCTCTTCCTCCGGTACAACGGAACGATGGTCTGCGTGGGTATCCCCGAGAACGAGCCGCAGGCTATCGCAAGTGCGTACCCAGGCCTGTTTATCCAGAAGCATGTGCATGTCACTGGGTCGGCTGTCGGAAATAGGAACGAGGCGATTGAGACTATGGAGTTTGCGGCGAGGGGTGTCATTAAGGCGCACTTCCGGGAGGAGAAGATGGAGGCCTTGACTGAAATTTTCAAAGAGATGGAGGAGGGGAAGTTGCAGGGGCGGGTGGTGCTTGATCTTTCTTAGTAGCTCTTAGCTTGGATGCCCTGCATGGCCTGACTTGTTATGTTTATTTCAATGTTAACTTCTCTTGAAATATGCTCTTGTTAGTCAACCCGTTGTCTTGTTCGAGCCCATAGCCGTTGTGCCTAGCTTAGGTCCAGGAAAAAGGCTCAACCTTAGCTGCGCAGTATATGCAGGCAGTATATGGGCCGTTTACTATATACTGAGTCTGGAACATTGGTTAAGGTATGTCAATTCGGTCAAAACCAATCACATGTCTAACGGTCTTGTATTATTCAGTCATTAAGTGGGCAGCGAAGAAATAACCCATGAGTTCTCTAAGCATTGTATCTTATGCACATGCAGGGTATCGGCATAGAAGCACGATCAGGTGCGCAGAATGATTGATCTACAGCAACTGCCAATTCAGCGATATGCAGAGTAGCAAGTTTCATCTAACCCTCTTTCTCTCGCTCTCATCTCTCTCACCACTCCGTTTCCTAGTGATCCCAAATCCCATATCCGTCCCCCCCTCGGCAACACGAACAATCGCCACCAATTTCATAATGAACCCTCTCGGGGCCCGATTCACCTCAACCCTCGCTAACACCGCACTTAACCTCTCCCGGAACGGATACAGAACTTCTCCTGATAAATCCGCCAACGCATCGAGGACAAAGTGACCTTCCTCCTCCTCCTCATCCGCAGATCCAATAAGTTGGTGGTATAGGTTGCGCGAGTCCTCGTCGTCTTCGCTGTGCGCAGACCAGTTGGCGTTGGCTGGCAGAAACGAGACGCAGCCGTACGGATTGCCGGCTAAAGCGTCTTTATTGCGTGTGGAAATGTCTTCGAGGATGGCTATGAGTGCTTTAGCAGCGCCCTGGAGGCCGTGAGGGGCGCGAACGTGGATATTTTTGTGGATTTTGAGAATGTTGGACCTTAGGGTATGGACGACTGCAGCCATACTCAACGCTTTGCCTTTATCTTCAGTTTCATAAGGTCCTCCTAGTGTTTGGCAATACGTATCGAACTCGGAGAGAATGCTCCTCGATCTCGCGAGCATTTTATCGAAGTAAATCGCCGCACAGGCCCCCTGCGGCATAGCTTTACAGAGACTCGTGAAGACGTTGTCGTCGTGTACGGCGAGCTGGAAGATGGTTGCTTCCATATCTCCCTGCACCACGCATTGCTCCGGTGATCTCTTTTTCTTCGGCGACAAGCAATTACATTCCGTATCTTCTGGCTCAGAATCAGACTCGACGGGTTCAACTCGAAACTCTTCCGGAAGAATCTCTGTGCTGAATGCGGATAAAATATCGCGTACCCTCTGTGTCCGACTCATGCCGCCTTCTTCGACTTCTGAGCAGACATACGGCCAGTCATAATGCTCTGCGAGGCCTTCTAGGGTTGTTATGGACTGGTTGGAAAGGAGCTGCTCAATGCGCGGGAAACCCTGCGCATGCCCGTCGCTCGAGAGGACGATCTTTGGAGGAGCATAGGGAGAAGGAGAGTGCGAATGAAATTGAGCCCGGACTTGGTCCAGAAGCCACTATAGGCCATATCAGACTCATTAGCGAGCCAGATCTTTAACAAGAAACGAGCCCTGACTTGCTCGCCGGATGCGAAATAAGACTCACAAAGATATGCTGACAAGCGACAGCATCTCTTCCCCGGAAAGCGGCGCAGGTGCACGTATAACCATCACCATTGCCATATCCGCTCGTAACGACATCATTCACTTCACCCGAAAAGTTCATCTGAGTCTTGCCCCAACCCAACAGCGGAATCCGCACGCGCGCCGTCTCTGCAAAAACAAACTCGTAGCCCGCCCTTTTCCTCTCACAAAACAGCACCTCATAGGCTGTCGTTAAGCCAAGGAGCGCCCTAGCCTCCGTCTCATGATCAAAGCCCGAACCGCAAAGGTCATACAAGAGGCCCGATGAGGCCTTGACAGCGGCCATGTCCGTCATGTTCGACGACTCTGCTCGTCCTAGCCCTTGCCCTCGCCCACCTCCACCATCCGATGCAGCCTTCGGCTCTATTTCTGAAGATCCTTGAATCGAAAGAGCGGAAAACTGCCCCGTAGGCGTGGACATTGAGGAGATCCGAGCTTTGCTTTGCTTTGGGTTGTGCCGCTAATAATGCGTAGCTTATTTGAGGGTGCCCGGACGGCTCCAGCGTACCAGGGCCAGGAATAAAATACCAGAGAAAGAAGGGTACGTTGTAAGGTTTTGTGAATGATATTCCCGAAGCCGGTCAGGAACAGACAACGCAGGGACAAAACCAGAAATGCGGCCATGGTGCGTGCTGATGGAGATATAAATGAGTCGAATCTTCCTCGTCTTCAACCCCAGCTGCTTCCTCGCCGCAGCTTCTGTTCGTACTCAAGAATCATGCGGCACTATCGAGAGCTGAACACAACAGCGCCATTGATGCTTATTGACAAGCTGAGAGGCACGGCTCGTCTTGTGTGGTTTCTGGTGACAGCGGCGTTTGTCTTTGTGCCGCTTGACGACATTTTGCTGGAAAAAGCCAGAAGTAATTACGCACAGTTGAGTTGCCGAAAGGAGAATGAATTCTTAAAAAGTTGAAGATGTGGAAAGAAATTGAGGCCGCAGCAGGGCGCACTCGAGGCAGTCTTGTAATCAATAGTAGTGTGGAATGGTGGAAAAGTCCGTCTTTCGCTTGAGCTCTACCGCAAGTTTGCTGCGGCACAGGCGGCGCAGTTTGTTAACTTCGTTTTTGACCTCTGCACTAAGATATTGGTTTTGTGCTGTCGCAAGTCCACTGGTTCATATAGAACGAGAATATTAATAGATTAATCATTGTGTCGACTATAAGGTATGCCCTAACGATCTATACGGGGACAGAGACAAAAAACGTAAGAAAGACAAGTGCATCGCCAAAGGTAAAGGGTATAAGAACATAAGAAATTCGTGAGTCATAAGCTACACAACCTTGAGAAATCATTCCTTCGCCACCACAGACGCCGAGCGCTGCCTTGCCGCATTGCGTTTCTTTGCGTCGTCCAACGCCTTGCGCAGCCGCTCCCGATGCTCTGGGTCTGTCTCCAGCTTCCTCGCCGCTATGCCCAACGTACTAGCAGGCCGAACAGCAGGAGTAGGTAGCGAAATGTCATAAAGTTGGCTGGCAGGAATGACATCCGCAGGAACTGGCATGTCAGGGAAAGGCGTTTTCCCTAGCGTGCGCAGGGCGTCGTTAATGGCGACCGCGATCTTGGCAGGTCCGACGCTAAAGCTCTGTAATTTGGTACGGACATTATCCTGGATCTTGGCATCTTCTTTCTTCTTCTCAGCCTCAAGCTGGCGGAACACCTCCGGCTCTGCGTTGGAATAACGCGCCTCGGCCACGGAGACGCTATAGTCTGCGTTGTTGAGAGCCGAGTCGGCAACGCCGAAGCTGTGGAGAATGGACTCGGAGTCTTTGCGAAGGTACTCTACTAGGCTGTGGACGGATTTGAGGATCTGCTCAACTTCTGCCTCTGGGAGGCTGGATGAGCGGATGGCGGTGTCGTTGACCTGAGTCACTTTGGCTGATAGCTCGTCGAGTAGACTCTGGTTCTCTCCTAGCCCGCGCATGATGGCATCGTCGAATAAGTCCATGAGCTTGTTAGCCCGCTCATCACGAGCACGCGCGGCTTCCAGGATATTCTGTTTCTCCATTTGATCAAACTCGTTGTCTAGTTTCTTCAACGCCGCAGAATCACCCATAAAAACGAGAGGCCGTCTCTCAGCTTTCTGTCGCCGGCGCTCGCGGTCCAGAGCAATCTCCAACCGCTTGTGGTGTCTCATTTCGAGTCTGTGGTGGATCTCGTTCACGATCTTCATTGTGTGAGATATGCTGTGCTTGCCTGCGCCTTCTTGCTTGTTGTTGTTCTCGCGGTCCAGCTGGCTGAGCGCAGAGTCATAATGAACTTGAAGGGCAGATATCTCTTCCTCCAACCGCTTATCCAATGGCCCGTAAACATTGGAAATAAAATCCTCAAGTTCCTTTCGTTCCTCCTCAAGCTGGGTGCGGGCCTCTGTTTGTCGGAACTCTTCCTCCAGGATGTTGATATCCGCATAGCCAATTTCCTTTTCATTAAATAGCGCATCAATATGACTCTCTGACTCCTCTTGTCTTTTAATGCGCTCCTGTTCTAGGCTCTCTTTGCGAGCCTTGCTGGCCATCTCCCAGTTTCGACCTGTCTCACGGACAAAACTAAAGTCGTTAGGATACTTCTCAAGGTCTTGCCTAACTGTAGTATGCCACAGGCTTTCCGACTTTTTATAAGCCGGGGTCGAAATAATAGTGCGCAATTCTTCAAGCGGATTAGGTGGTTTCCCCTGCCGGAGAGATGGTGGCAGCGGCGGAATTGAGGTCTGGGAAGGCTTCGTGCGATAGTTGACGCTCTTTTCTCTGATTAACCCGACGAAGGTTTCATCTAGATCATTTTGGATAGATGCCCCGGATGTAGCCCGCTTCCGGTTACCTTCAGTTGATGGTGCCGTGTCCGCCATTACACGTCCGCTTTCTGCCCCCGCCTGCCGCAACGCAGAGTAAGCTTGATACGCGGGGCGGTCAATCTGTAGTTTGTCGGAGCCTCTCTGAGGTCCTTCGGTGTATCGGAATGGCGTGTAGATCCGCTGCGGGGGATTTGTTGTGAGGGGAGAGTACACTGGATTGTTAGGCGGTACCGAGGTAGAGCGCAAGCTATGGGCTGCCACTGCGTGGCTTGCGGTGTACTTAGGGCCCCCTGGGTTAGACGCTGACCTATGGAGTGCTGCCGACTGAGGGGTATGAAGCCTGGGAAGGATAGGACGCCCGCCTGGACTATAGCTGCCATCTTCTACATCGTCAATATTTGGCGCAGAGTGGTTCTCTTCAGTTTCTACTGGTATCAACCCTGATTCGTCTGGAGTGGTTGTCGGCTTATTATTTGGTTCCTTCGCTGGGGTTTGAGCATCAGCCGATTGCTGAGGAGCCTCTGCAGCAGCGGTGGTCTCATGCTCGATACTGTAGAGAATTTCACGCAGCTTCGTTTCTTTGGCCATAAATGTTGTGAAGATCTTAAAGCGCTCCTCGTCAGAATCAGCAACAGCTTCTTTTCGCAACATCGCCACATAGCGTTCCAAAGAGGACTGCGACCAGGAATCAAGATCTTCGTAGCGATCGACCTGCCTAGATGGCGGCCGAGGGGATTCTGTCGCCGCCCTCGCCGATTCATTGACAGCATCTTTCGTTTTATCCACTAAGTCGACGCGAGTTTCATTTCCAGGTGCTGTAGGTTCTGGCTGTTTTGTTGGGACGGATTCCACAAGACTTGAAGTCATATGAGGAGAAACTGGTGCTTGTTCAACTTTGGGACTTTGCTGTACCGGCGATGGCTTGTCATCCGCCGAGATTGGCATATTCCATGCCTCGATAACACCGTCAATATTTTCGGAGCTCGCAACGAGAGAGTCCGTGGTATAATCTGATCCAATTGTGTCCATCCTAACTGGTTGAGCGGGCGGCGGAAAATCATGCCGAGTCCCTGGGCTAGTAGGTGATTGAGTCGAGTAATTCTGGGATGCCTCGCTCACTGTTGGTTTTCTATAGTCCAGGTCCGAAAATGACGGTGTTGGCGAATGGCCGCTTCCAGTCATGCCTGTAGTACCACCTCCATGACTCGGACTCAAATCATGCGTCGCATTTGCTGGTGCGTCTATTCTTGGTCTGAAAGCAGCTACATCATCAATTTCACCTGCGGTAGGAGAGAGATGCTCCCAATCAGAAGGGCCACCTGATCCCAACACGGAAGGACCAGCTTTCGGAGGCACAGGCGGAGCAGCTATTGGAGACTGTGACGCAGGTCCTTCCGGCGAAAAGGACGCCGCTGGCCGGACATCTACGTCCTGTTGAAAGCTGGGCGCTGGAAGGGCTGAAGTAGGGCCTGGATAACTGGCGCCAGTACTTAGAGGGTGATATTGACTCGGGGTAATATTGGGATACGATGGTGGTGGCGGCTGGTTCCAAGCTTGCTGAGTCTGTGATACCACTGGCACTGATAGTGCAGGATTGTGATAACTAGACGTGTCAACCGTGACCGGCGGTGGAGGTGGGGGAGGTGGGGGAGGTGGTAAAGAGGTCGCAGGTTGCTGAGGCGCATAAGTAGGATTTGATGCCCATTGCTGGTGATAATCCCCCGATGACACCCCTCCTCCATAACTCGGAATTGAAGACTGGTGGTAATCTGCGGGCGTTACGGTCGGTGACTGGGTATTTGACGGCTGACCAGAGGTACTGGAAGGCCGCGGCTATGATAGCGTTTTAGCAACAGAACTGTACATTGTACATGAATCCAAGCTCACCGGCAGCGGAGGAGGAGGCGAATGCATATAATTTTGTCTGTTGTAATTCACACCCCATGTCGCCGTATTAACGCCCGCAAAGCCAGTAATCGGACTGTAATTAGGACTTGGGCCGTAGTTACCAGTGGCTGGGTTATAGGACGGAGGTGGCGGCGGTGGTGGTGGTGGGCTCGCAACTGGACGACCTGATGGTCTCGGGGGTGCCGCCGGGACTCTCCATTCCGGGGTAGGGGTGGCAGACGTCGGTGGTCGGTGAGAATGATGTGAGCTGGGCATCGTCTCAAGATGAGCTCTCGAAGCGCTGAAAGCGCTGGAGCCTTTGATGACGTTTAGGGGAGCTCTGTTGAGGCAGTGCGGGGAAGAAGAACTGGATCGCTAAGCGACAGCGATGAAGGACTGACGTTTGGAAGCTTTTCCGTGTGAAAGCAGCTTATTAGTGCAAACACAGCCCCTCGAGGCTTCGTACGACCCGGGTTGTCTCGAAAGCAGGTGGAAAAAGAAGTAGAAGTGGCTGCTCTAGCAGAGGGATGATGGGTTGAGGCTTAGCGGGTCAAGCTGGTCGTTTCTTGTACTCTCCACTCCAAGACCTCCTGCTGATCTTAGTCTTTGTTAGTCAGGCGCATTAGTTAGTTCACTACTGACAGCTGGGTCTACACTAAATTTCTCTCTATTATAATATGCTGGCATCGCCTCTTGAGTCGTGCACATGTCATGGATGGATGACTGGCGTCACATGAGACACTGTTTAATGCCCAACATGACTTATGCCATCCAGAATAATCCATGCAGGATAAGCTGCGGCTTTATAGAGACACGTTTGGTTTAGACAGAATTCCCATTTCATTATATGCATACAAAACATACACTCGAAAACAAACAGTAAAGTACAGGTAGATACAGGAATCTAACTCGCAGCATATGGAGAGCAGAGACCCAGACCAAGGAGGAAAAGAGAAGAGCATTCAGACCACCTGCTCTCTGAAAGGGACTTTATCTATGCAGCCACCCGCAGCCGCCTGCCCAGTTTCTCGAGCTCACCGATCACGCCGCCGCCAGCCAGCGTCCACTTCTCACTAGCCGATTCGTTGCTGACCGTCTCCCGAAGTAGACCGCTGCGTGCGAAGTATTCCAGGTAGCCGCGAGCTTCGTCTTTGGTCAACCCACCAAGTTCCTGCACGTCCAGCATACCCTCCTTAGCAGCTGTAGGTTTCGGCGAGTTGAATGCCTCGAGGACGCGCGGGTCCGGGTTGCTATATGGTCGCGGAGTAGGGAATTCAGAAGACGAGGGGTCTACTCCAGCGTGGCGTGCTGCAACTTGCTTGAGCGCGACATCGAAGGCGTAAATGGACGGGCTGTTGGAGCTAGACGTGGCATAGAGGAGGGCTCCACCATTGGGAAGGGTAGACTTTCCTTTGCCAGGCATCAACAGGTTCAGGAAGTGTCGCACAAAGACAAAGTCGTGCGCGTGGATAGGCTCGTGTTTGGCGTTGCGGTACGCGGAGTTTTGCATCCAGTGATCCAGACCGTCAACGGTCACGAGCGTAGGGGGGCGAGGTCTGAAGTTCTTTTCGAGGCCTGGCACCGCAGATGTTGCTGTAAGTTCTGCCCAAAGAGCCTTGAAAACAGGCCACGCGTTCGCCTGGTCCTGAATGCCAAGTTTCGCAAGGTCTTCCAACGTCATGCCGGGCTTAACCGCTGAAAGAGCAGGGTGATGTTGAGAAATATGGAGCGCGGAGAGGACCTTCTGATTAGCAGTGACAGTGCGAGATAGCAACGCTGCCGTTACCGCGTTTTGCACGTATGCGTTGGGCTCCTCTTCAGACAGGGGCGCATAGCTAGTGGTTCCAGTAACTAAATCCCGTGCTAATGATTCAATCAGCAACGATTCATCTGGAATGAAATCTAGAAAGATGTATGAGCTCACCTTCCGGCACAGTAATAACTACCCACTCCTTCGTGAATCCCATCGCCATTGCCTGTAACAGATGGACGCTTTTCCCCGTCTTTCTCTGTCCGGTGATAATCTTCTTCACAACAGTTCTACTGCCTGCAGCCTCACCAGAGATGTTATCAAACAACCGGCCCATCTCCAAGGTCTCCCGTCTCAGAACTGTCCCTGGACGGCGGAAGATCGACCAACCCTGACTGGTCTTGAACGCCTGTACAGCACGCAATTGATCGATCATCGGCACGGGAAGGGCGAGGACTTGGCCACGAAGACGCGAATCCACCATCGTTTCGCCGTTGAGCTCCTGCATACCTTCGACCTCGAGAGCATTCGGGTTGCTCAGAATGATCCGCTTGCGGAGGGCTTTGCGCTCTCCGACGGCGGGGGGGCGTGACTTCTCCATCGGTTTCTTCTTCTTGATCTTGACAGCTGCTCCAACACGATATTTGGGACCCTCATGTCCTGAGACTTTAGGTTTCTGAACTGCCCGGTGGAGAGCGGTGGATGTGTGAAATGCCGCTCGAGATACTGCTGTGGTTGGTGGTAAAACGGCGCGAGGTCCCTGGCGAAGCCGCGTCAGGCATCCTGAGCAAAAGGAGGAAGCCATTATGATGCGATACACCGGCGCGACGGCCAGTGTTATTTGATAATGTTGACGAAACGGCGATTGTGGACGCTGGACCGGGGGTACGCCGCAAGACCGGGAGAGAACTGAAGGTCAGAGCACATTTTTGGTCGTTCCTCAAGATTCTGTATACGGTTAGCGTCGCTGCCGCTTTTTGGAGGCGGTCTAGGTGCGGGAACCACAGCCAGCAAAAGCAGCGCTCCTAAATTATCTCCGAACTTTTTTTCTGTTTTCCCGCCTTTGATAATCTGCAACATTGACATTTTCATTACTGCACTGTAACCATACGGTTCCTAGATAATTATGGCAA
This sequence comes from Aspergillus nidulans FGSC A4, assembly GCF_000011425.1. Classification (NCBI taxonomy): domain Eukaryota; kingdom Fungi; phylum Ascomycota; class Eurotiomycetes; order Eurotiales; family Aspergillaceae; genus Aspergillus; species Aspergillus nidulans. The sequence continues at coordinate 3,148,020 of NC_066258.1, read as the reverse complement.
ACTCAGAGACAGAGGCCAAGTCGACCATCAAACCCAAGCCCGAGAGACTGTGAGTTCAACCCTGCCGAAATAAATTTCATAATACATCCGCTCACATAAAGCATCACAGCCCTATCACTGTCTCGAAGCCTACACCATACACGTTCGACCTCGGCCACCTTCTTGCTAACGATCCGAATCCTCTCGAGCTCCCAAAATCAGAGCCTCTTAATGCATCACTAAAAGCCACCGCCCGTGACGGCGTACAAAGCCTCCTCAACCAGCTCCTAACTACCTGCCCCATCACCTCCTCGCAACAGGGCGTCCTCCTTACTCTCCCTGCCCCCTCGACGATTCTTCCACGACACAAGCCTCTTCCGACACCCAAGCCTCCCACCAAGTGGGAGCTGTTCGCTCGCAAGAAGGGCATTGGCAAGTACAGTAACAAGCCCGGGGCTGCTCTGGCGGATAAGGAGCGTCGCAAGAAGCTGGTTTATGATGAGGAGTCGGGCGAGTGGGTACCAAGATGGGGATACAAGGGGAAGAATAAGGATGATGATCAGTGGCTGGTTGAGGTAAAGGAGAAGGATTGGAAGAAGGAGGAGGAGGCCGCGGCAAAGGGCAGCTCGATTCGTGGTATGTCGCGTGCTGAGCGCAAGGAAAGGATACGCCGCAATGAGAGAAAGATGAGGGCGAATGAGCGGAATTCCCGGAAGTCCGGAGGGAAATAATGGTTCTGGTGAATTTTTCGCATCAAGTTAAAACTTCCGCTTGGGAATTATGATATCTGGTGTGCTGGATTTGTCTGGGCGTCTGGAGTGGTATCAGGTTCTGAATTTATACGTTGTCCTGATTTTAGGGCTAAAAGCAATATTATCTCCACATATGAGCATGAGTGGCCGTGGACCATGAGTGTATCTCTTACTCCTACAAGCACTTCAACTATCCTTACACGACCATTGTGCATTGCAGCTTAAAAACCTCCAAAGAAGGGTGAAGAGAATTGTCCAAACAAAAGTGGATTGAATGCTATAAATTACCGCGACATGGCTTCAAGGGGAGATGATAGGCTGGGTTCGGCGGCTCCGAAACGCATACATGCAGCTATAAGAAAACAGTGTGCGAGATATCCGACAGCCAACGCTCAAGGCAGGCAAGCAAAAAACTCTAAAGGAGAGGAATGGAAACGAAACAGAACCATAAGGTAGATAGTACGAAAGAGAAACAATCTTTACAGCCAAAATGAGCTCAGAAACAACTGACCAACGAATAACCGACTCCAAACGCGCCAGGCATGCAATCTCGAGGATTAGGAAAACACAAGCTGCAACATAACGAGAAAGCTGCTTGAGAACTGACGGGATGCAAACATAGGCAAACCCTATGGGTAAAACGTCCGCAAAAAAATAGCAAAAAATTATCACACGAGACGTTAATGTACAATCTCGAATCTCAACATGGTAATTGATCCACGATTCCTGCCGAGGATCTTGTACGGCGCAACCTCGACACCGAAACAAAGAATAATGAAGGATAGGCCAGCCTATCGGTTTCCGACACCGACTGCTTTGCCAGGGTGTCCAACTTGCAGAAACGAAGTCTGCTATGTCGTGAACAGACGCATGCATCGCGCCTATATTTGAATCGGAGAAAGAGGGGGCCCGAGCTCAGGGAGCTGAGATATGCTCCTTGTATGTGAGGTGTCAATTTTTCGGGGCTTCTTCTTATGGTTTTTTGGCGTCTCTGGACGAGAAGGGGCTTCATAAGTGCTGCTTTGGCTGCTACCCGAAGACACTGCTCTCTCATCGGCAATGAACGCTTGCACTTCCTTCTCTTCAGGTGCTTTTTCTTTCTCATCCATTTCCTTTTCGCGCTGAAGCCACTCTTTCTCTGTCCAGCAACCTTGCCAGCAATTCTTCCAGTCGCATACCAGAAATTGAAAACAGAATGCATCTATTTTCATGCAGGGTTGGAAGCAAATGCAAAGGTTGCGGTAATCCATTTTGTTTTGGTCGACGTATGAGTGGAGAAGGTTGAGGTGGCAGGTTATAGCGAAGAGAAGGTAGTAATGATAAGGGGGCAATTTGGAGAGTTCATCCTTGAGCATTTGCGGAGCGGTGGTAGCACCCTCGCATTTTTCAGCGATCATGGCTTGAGTCTCTTTCGGGAATAGTTCATCGGGTAATTCACGAAGCCAGGCTTTGAAGAGCGAGCCAATGGTGTTGATGTCATACAAATCTGGTTCATCAAAAAGGCTTATGTCGAGTTCTGCGGGTTTGGTGAGCACATGGCCGGATTAGGATAGGAACGTGGCACTCACCTGTATCAAAGCGTCTCTGCCAGTGCTTCACTTCTTTGCCACTCCCCGGCACACGATAGAGGCCTTCCTCCTCGCAACCCTTGAAATTGAGGTAACTGGTCTCAAGTCAGTAATAAGAGCTTCATCGCATCTTCTAGACTCACTCTATGCAACGGTACGGCAGGGCAGGCATCCAGAACTCAGTCTTATCCCTGCAGTCTTCGAGTCGCTTGGCAATGCGTGTCCGGCGTGCTTGCTCGATCAGCGGCAGATTTATCACAGAGCAAACGTAATTATCATCTGCCACTAGCTCACGCTCATTCGTACTTCCACTTCTCGTGATCTTACCAAAGAACCCTTTTCCAGCCTTTCCTAATCGATCCGCTGCTCCGCTGGAAGATTGCTTAAGATTGTTAAATATGGCAGCTGAAGCACCTGACACTTGGCTCAGTGATGCCGACGGTACCAGTGTCCCCTTCCGTACCGTCGAGCTGTTGCCAAATTCCGTAGGCCGTTCGGCAGCGGGAGTCCGGATTGTACCGTTTGCGGTGCCTTTCACACCACGCTCCTGACGGAGTTTCGCGGATTCTTGCGTATCTGGCTTGCAATTTTCTTCGAGTTTCAGAAGGCTGGTGGACGGACGCCTATTCGGTGCTCGGCCCATGGCAGAGTCGTCCAACCTGATCGACCGGGAGCGCGATAGAAGATTGGCGAAACGCGGCTTCGTCTTCTTAAGCGTGTTGAACCCTTCCAACTCCGTACCCACCTTTTTGAGCTCTGTCGCCTGAGTCTGAGAAGTCTTTTCGTCGGAAGGGTTGCCGTCTTGGCAAGGATTAGCTCTGAACAATTTCAGACACCCAAGGCTCAACTGGGACTTACCTTTTTCTTGTTGGGCGATCGTTGCCGGGAGATCGGGAGACGATTCGTAAAGCTTCGACGTTATCTTTGTCCTGCGATCCCTGGAGCTGCCACGGCTTTTCGGTTTCTCTGCATAATTCTCCGAACTGTCCGACCTCTGTGCATGATGCGAGTATTTTGGTGCCTTAAGACTGGCGAAGAAAGACCGCGAGGGGTCGCGAGAGTGCTTGGGGGACTCTCTAGGTGATGGCGGGTACTGTGGTATAGCCGTGAAGCCTGGGGTTGGTGGTTCCGTGGCCGCACCCGGGGAGGTAGGGAAGGCAGGGCTATCGGAGGTCTGGTTTGAGTCTTGCGTGACGGGTCGTATTGTGGCCCCTCTGAAGAACTGTGAACTGGAGGAAGACTTGGGAGAGTGCGGCGTCAAGGGGCTGAGACCATCGGAGCTCTGGGCACCAGGTGATAGTGGTGAGTTCTTCGCACCCGCCTGCAAGGTGGATGGACTCAGATCCAAATTCGGAATGATTGAGTGTCTCGAAGGCATTTTAGCGATCGCTAGTGTGGAAGTATTGGTCGGTGGCAGACAGTTCGAATTGATCGCGGATATCCAGTGCGAATAAAGGGATCAACTTCAGAGGAATGGTTAAACAAGATCAGCCTATTCAAAAAAACAGTCAGCAGGAGATGAGTTGCCGGTATGAGAGCAGGAAACCGACCATCAACATTCCGCTAGTTCCAGAACTCTTCCTTCGGTTTCCAGTATAATCTCCAATATCTCCAACGCTCCAAAACGCAGAGGAAGCCCGATGTCCGATTAATCAGTCGTTCAAGGTCACGGCCAGGATGGACTGGGCCAGAACCAGCCTTGCCGATAATAAGGTACAGATGAGTAATGGTGGGATGCTGTTTGAGTTCTCTCGGTTCGTATGAATCTGCAGTCAATTGCATCATATGTGTTAGTGACTTCTCGCGCAGACTTGATTCAACGTGCAGTAGCGGTTGCTTCAAGATCAACAGATCCTAAGCACAGCAGGATAATGAGATCTGAAACGAAGTGGACAAAGATCTGATGCATGGATCCTTGGTGGGCTTTTCAAGTTGCAGATAGGGCGATTGGACCCAGCCCCCAGACTTGAAGAAATCGTTTCAGAACACAATGAGTGTCTGATTAGAAGTCTGAGACCCGTGCCGCCAGGAGTGTAAACGGGGATGAGTATGACAACATACCAAACCGCGCCGCCCATGCTAGGGGCAGAGGGCTTCCAAACGTCTTTTCGCCTTCAATCTGTTCTCAGTATTGCCGATGATAATTGTCGGTCGTTGAGTCGAGCACCAGGGGCGGTTCTGCACCAAGTATGATCGCTGGTCTTCCGGGCGGTCGGGGCAGTACGGTGGGAGTGTGGCAAGACGATTGACAACGCTAGTGGTTTCGCAGAAAGACAAAAATAAAAAAGACAACAATGAAAGACCAGGATTAAAGCAGCAGAGCGAAGGGAATAAGGAAAAATCAGGCGACAAGGGCTCGGTGGGAAGAGAGTTATCGACGGACACAGGAGAGTGTGAATCCCGCACGGTTCTGAGAGTGTCCAGGACTATCAGGACTAACAGCCGTAGCGACCAGACATTCCTTGATAGCGCGATGCAAGCGCGGCTGTGTGTCAGACTAAGTCACTAAACTCCGTTAAGGGGGAACCACCAGTGGAGATGGCGGAGAACTGTTTCGAACGAGTAGTGGCTTGCTGAGCGCTATTCCAGCCTATCCGAGCAGCTGTTGCAGATATGCTGGCAGAGAAGCATATGCCATCTCATCAAAATCTAAATGAGAATGGCCACGATACTTATATAAGAGCATTCTACCTGAAGTACACTACCCTACTAGAAATCCAGCCGCAATAATACAATCTTAAACGGTCCATCCCTGGCGTCGAATGCTAGAAACCAGCGCTTCCATGGATCGGGCTGCTGATGTCTCGGTTGAAGCCACCCCGCTAAATCCGCCAGGCGCTGTTTTGAAGGATTCATCAGCTCCAGAAAAACAGATTTCAGTCTGATTGAACGGAGCGCTTGACAGTGGCGATGATTGACGACTGAAGATCGGGGGCCTCGTAAGCTAGAGGCTGTCAGACTGTGCCCTGCATCCTGTCCCTGACTAGTACTGTACAGCAGTAACTCGGTTTCATAAGGATGGACAATTAGACATTCTGGTTCAGGTACCTTTGTGAACCACACTTTGGACACCGAGAGTTTGGCAACACCCAAGGCGGGACAACGAGTGGCTAGAGCAACGCATACTGGGCGGGATGATATCCTTAGTGCCAGCTAAGACCTACCGATGGAGCCCACGGATTGGCTAACCGAAGAGCGCCCGAGGGGCATCAAAGGACTCCAACAAATCATCTGCGAGAACGACACGAGTACCTGGCGGAATGACGAGGCTGAGGAGGTCAGAGCATCATCCGAGCAACATCACTCTTAACCCACCACTGCCCTAGGGCTGAATTATGGTCTTGCCAACAACTCGACGACTCGACGAACTGGTGTGCTAAGATTTTGACGAATGATAATTATTGGTCGTCGCTGACAGCCATGGTTGCTCTCGTGGCTTTACAACACCTGACTGAGCCCCTCTGATTGTCTGATCTGTGGACCACGGTTCTAAGTGCCTTTTGACGCGCAAGTGGGGTTGATTTAGAAAAAATTAGATCAGGCTACAGCTACACCGACAATATTATTGATGAACCAGAAATTAAAAGTAATAATCAGCAATTATTGTCTATTGATATACAGTTTTCTGCGGGATTCTCCATAGGTTCTCCAGGTCATCAAGAGAAATAGTAAATCAATTGGCCGAATTTCCGGATACCCAGCGTCTATCATTTTAGGATTTGTCATATCGCAAATCCAGCACAGGCGGCCATTCTGATCATTCTCTCGAAGACACAAGTAAGCCTCTGAATATTGGCAAAGTAGGCACAGTTAGTACGTCTACGTACGTCTACGTACTTCTAAAGAGCTGAGGTGGCGCATGATAATGGAGTAGCATCTTTTCATCTCGGTCATTTCTGTACAGTGACTGTACAACATCTGGAGGAAACGTGGGAGGTCAGAGTCGATTTGCGCCTGTATAACCAAATCCCCTCAAATGACCGCTGGTTCAGAAGTACTGGGTCGATGCCTTGCAGCTTGACCAAAAAGGAGAAACATGGTCACATATACAACCATGACTCTGAAGTCAACATCTAAATTTTTTGCTTTGGGAGCACACTGGGCGGAACTCGTCACAGTACATCTGATGACTTTGCAAGTTAAATACCTATCACTAGACTCAATTTAGACCTTTCTGTCCCCGTTAGTTCTGGACTATTCTTGCTATCTGAAACATGATCCACTTGCTTATGTGATCCACGCTATGTCACGTGCCGCGTGCCCTCGCGACACACAATCCCTGTCGACATCCCTGCCAAAAACCTCTCGAGTAGTCTTGACACGTGCCTAGCTCAAGGCTACCACCACGTCTGTGGCGCACCGGGGCTCTTTTTAAATGCCAACGATGTCATGCTAACCTGAAATACTTGCCTAGGCGTTTGTTTTAACTCGGTCTTAGACCAGAATCCTTACACTTGTCCTCTCACGGCAATTATTGCTATTTTGGACTCCGAAAAGCTTCATTTTTGTCGACTACTAACTTCATACTTCTGCGCCAATGTCTTTGGCTTCGGGTCCTGGCAGGGCCGCTGGGACATCTGTCGATCTGAAGCTATGCGTCGAGAAACATATTGACTATATCAAGAAACTGGATAGCGTGCGTCGTCCTTTTTTTCCTACCGTGCCACTTCTCTTCACGAGGAGACGGTTGACAGGTGTTGGTAGCGAAAAGATGAGCTGGAATACTGGCTCACAGAGCACCTGCGACTTAATGGAGTCTACTGGGGCTTGACGGCTTTGCATCTCCTTGGATGTCCTGATGGCTTGCCGCGCGACAATGCTGTCGACTTTGTCCTCTCGTGCCAGCAAGAGAATGGTGGCTTCGGCGCTGCACCGGGCCATGATGCGCATCTTCTGTATACAGTCTCTGCGGTGCAGATTCTGGTGACTTTGGATGCTGTTGACGAGTTGGAGAAGCGCGGATTGGGCGGCAAGCTGAAAGTCGGTTCCTGTAAATATAGCCCTTATCACTTCGGAGAGGGTTAAAGAACGCATGGCTAAGTGTTTTCAGTCATCGCAGGGCTGCAGGACAAGGAGACTGGCTCTTTCATGGGCGACGAGTGGGGCGAGTTGGATACAAGGTTTCTTTATGGGGCGCTCAACGCCTTGTCTCTCCTGGGACTATTAGACTTGGTAGATGTCGCCAAGGCTGTCTCGTATGTCCAGCGATGCGAGAATCTTGATGGAGGGTACGGAGTCACCCCCGGTGCGGAATCGCACGCCGGTCAAGTCTTTACCTGCGTAGGAGCACTGGCCATCGCTGGGCGGTTGGACCTAGTCGACAAAGACCGGCTGGGAGGTTGGCTTAGCGAGCGACAGCTCGACCATGGCGGACTCAATGGACGGCCGGAGAAACTCGCAGATGCTTGTTACAGCTGGTGGGTTGGGGCGAGCTTGGCCATGATTGGCAAGCTCAACTGGATTGACGGGTCCAAGCTCGCTGCCTATATTTTGCGCTGTCAGGTTTGTTACTCCATTCTAGCGCTAGTGCTTTTGGCTAACCCTCCTTAGGATCCAGAGGCTGGTGGCTTTGCTGATCGTCCTGGCAATGCCGTTGACGTCTTTCATACGCATTTCGCGATTGCCGGCTTGAGCCTTCTGGGGTACGAGGGCGTTGAGGAAGTAGACCCTGTCTAGTGAGTCAACGACATCCCAACCGCACAGTTCCGTGATAACTAATCATGCCACTTAGTTGTATGCCTAAATCAATTACAAGCAAGATTTTGTCTGCGTAGCATGATTTCCTATCCTTGGCGTTGTCCTTCGGGCGAATTGTCCGTGCTTACCTCCTGCAATCTAATAACCCATATCTCTTTTTTGTGGTTTATGGGATACAATGCGGGAGAAGATTGGAAGTCAGGCACTGTGACTTATTTCCGCTTCACCCCTCTACAATGGCCTGACCGTCGGCCGTTAAGACACAGTGGCACAATTATGAAATACTTGTCTTCTGTAATAACAATATCTACTTTTTGTCGATTGGTATCTGGGATGCTGTTCCAAGGCTTTGGAATGGTTATAATCGTAGATACGTTGCAGGTAGCCTGTGGTTCAAACCTTCAAAAATGGATCAACGACACTTTTAAAATTGTTTCATGCTCATCCTCTGCCATCGTTGGTATAACAGACGCCATGCTAGCAATCATACTGGCCTTTAGCAAGCAGCGGACAATAGACTGTCTTGCAATTGAACGACGGGACGAAGTAGAAGTCCACCAATTTACCAGCCCAGAATAGTGGGTGCACACATATCGCCGATTGTCAACGACGGAATCCTCGCCCTAGATCAGAGCCACGAAGGCGCAAGGAGCCACTGTTCTAACGGGCTTCCACGGTAGATCCAGTATCTATTCCATGAAACCGCAAAAGCTCTATTCGAGGGTGGGTGAAAACTCAATTGAGCTAAGATAGTTGTATTTATGGGCCTATCCTTTGTTGCTTTCTCCCGTCAGGTTGGGTATTAGCTCAACTGCTGTGACTCCTAAGAGGCTATAGTTGATCTGCTGGAAGTACGTGTACGCGCTAACTCATATTGGATTTGCTTATGTAGGTAAAGAAGAAAGACATTTCATCAAATGGGGTGATAACTCAGTTGGTATGAGTGCTAGACTGAAGATCAAACTTCATCCTAAGCCTGTTCTAGGTATCTAGAAGTCCCCGGTTCGATCCCGGGTCATCCCAACATTTTTTCGTTTTATTTTTTATTCTTTTAGAATCTGTATTTCTAGAATATAGTTCGGGCGTAATCAAACGTAAAACAGGCTGTTGATTGCACCTTGCGCTTTCAAGATTCAGTTTATTAATGACATGTTTAGAAGCATTGAACAAGTATACCTAAATCTCGAGTACTGCTGAATATAGCCGACTATCATTCTCACGGTAATATTTATAGGGACAAGTCCGATATACGTATGACAACATGTAGTATCAGCAGAAGTCTTACCTCATTTTGGACGAGAAAGACAAGCCGAATTGAGGCTTCTACAAGGGAAATTAGCCTTTTTCCCCTTTTCTGTTCTCTTCTCTTCTCTCCTTTTCTTTTCTTTTCTTTTCTTTTCCTCTTTTTAAGGACCTTAGCCGAGAGAGAAGCGACGAGTGCCCTTCCTGACATGCAGGACCACTGACGAGTTGTAATTCTGGAATATATACAGTGCTGTACCGGGTCTGCCAAATCCAACATTCTCAGATTGTACAAATTAATGTATGCAAGATCGAACTCGGGATCCGCAATCAGCTTAATGTATACATTGGTATCTAAAGCTGCCCTGAGAGCGCAACACAAAATAGCTGTCTCGCGACTTCAAGCGTCGAGTACCTTTAGGGCAGCGGATCTTTAGAGGCACCTAAGTGACAGATCGACAAGCCTACGACTTTCCAAGATTAAGAAAAATCTTATTTCGGCAGACTTTCGTGACCGACGAATATTTCAATGCTGGATACCCTCTGATATGAACTGTGTCTGAAGTAGATCTCTCGCCGGCAGTCGCTCGCGAGGGTCCATTCGTAACATAAGTAAAAGGAATGATGCCAGGGCCTCCACATTCTCAGCACCAAAGTTATCCGGTAATCTATCTCTCAGATGTCCTCTGAATTTCTCATTCCTTAAGCTGTTCGAATCAAGCCTCTGATCGATAAGAGAACAGTGGTTGTTGTCTATAACATCGCGTGCGAGGCCGAACGTATCGAGGGGGAACAGTGGCTCATTCGTTGCCAACTCAAATAGCTTGCAGAAGGATTAGAACGTGAAGGCAGGTTCCAACAGAGGTTTAGCATACTAAACAACCTAAGGTCCAGATGTCTATAGTATCGTCTATGGCTGTGTCTTCGGTATGTCGTCGTATCAGCTCAGGTGCACGCAACGCCAGAGGTGTGACTGGTTGCTGGTTACGGTGGTTGATATATTGAGCTGATATTGTATGCGAAGTCTTAGCAAAGCTGACCACACAAGATATATGAATAGCTACATCTTACCTCCGCCCAAATCCCCGATCCTAACCTCGATTGTTGAGAAATGCCTACTATCCAACTGGCCCCGGCGCCTTTGCGTAGGGACTAAATATTTGGGGGCGCTGTCATCTTCAGTGACTCCTTCTAACCACTTGACGGGACTGAATTCGGGAGGCTGTACTAATTCCTCCATGTTCGTAGTTCCGGAAATTGAAAAAAGAATGTTTGCTGGTTGAAGTTCTGCATTAAGCCGTAAGACAGCTGCTTACATCACCTGAGAGCTCCGGCATACCACAATGGACGATGTCCAACTGATGAAGAAAGTTGAGGCCCAAGAGAATTTGACGGGAAATGGCTCGAATATAGCCTGCTTCGTGCGTATTCCCACAGATTGTCATTCCCTCCCCATCGGATATCATCACCGGGAAGATAAGGCACAAGTGAGTTCCATTCGGTCCTGTATGGTAAAAATAATCGAGTAGTTCAATCACATGTCTCTTTCCAGGGTGGCCCATGCCAGAATCTGACAGGGTTAGAAGGATAGAAAGCTCTCTATTGTTTTCGGACGCTTCTGCTTTCAATATTTTCAAGACGACCTGTTGCAGGCCGCTTCAAAGTGCCTGCTATTCTTATCCCAGTACCGTATTTCATAGGAAAGAACTCACGGCTGTTGGTCCTTTGCTAGCCATACGGTTGAATGTTGGCCGTAAGCTAGCTTCCCAATGACCTCGTATCTTTGATGAAACACGTCATGAAGGTGCACTGGATGGTAACCACCAAGACGATACTCCTCAACGGGCTCTACCACGTCGTAGATTCTTTCGAAGCGGCGCATCATGAATGCCAGTGAATTATTAGTGAGAGAGAAAGCGCAATTGCTGTAGTTTAACCCACAACGATGTAGTAAGTGGGAAAAGAGAGAGTTCCCTGAGTACATTTCATAGCAAACATAAGAAGTCGGTCAAGTCATGTGACATACTTCTTTTGTGTCAGCGATCCATCTGATTTGGGTCACCGCCGTTGGTCCAGAGGACTTTGGAGTAAATCATCTATTATGTATCCACCGACTCTGTCTCCAGAGATACAAACGATTGGTCAGTTTAACAGGTCGTATCCATTTTGGCCCCATCTGAACCTGACCGAGCCTCTCCATCCTGCGTTACCATTCTAGTAGGACCATCAACAATGAGTTACCGCTGAAAGAAAAAAAAAAAAAATTTTTCAATGTCAGCCTCCTTCTTTACTTAGAACCTTCACTGTCGAGAATGGCGATTGTCTCAGTAGAAGTTACTAGTTCAGCCGACAAACGCTTTCTACTCTGCGAAGAACTCCTTGAGATGGTTAGACCGGGGAGTAAAGCGGCAGATCTGAAAACTAGCCCTTTGCCTTGAACACAATTCTTATCCTTCCTGGTGACGAGTTGAGGCACCACGATGTTACGTTGTTCCTCACAGGCTTCTCAGACATCAAAGGTATCAGTCAAACCTCGACACATGGGTACATGGGTATATGTTGAGGGCATACAATAATTAAACCATGGCTGTATTTCCAGTATATGCTGGCAATTTCCATTGACCGGACGTGCTTTAATATGCATGCACTGTTTGAAAGGCACTTATGGTCGAACTGACTGCAATGCGAATGTTACTACTACTACAGCTAATATGTATATTTGATGTTAATCATGTCACTACTTTTCAAATGATTTATGAGCAGACTCATAATTGTTCGACCACCTTGGACCTCTTTGACGAAACGACGGGCTATGCTGACTATTCCAACTCGAATGACAGGAAGCTCGTATTTGGTCGTTGTGTTTCTGCCTGAAATCTAAGCCATAATTACCTTTTAGACTTGTATACACCTGTGTGTCCACTTGCCATACCTGCCACTTGCTGTATTCTATCATTGCTTTGTTAAGTGGGAGGTCAGGACAGCAATTCCTCCAATGATACTGCGGGCTTGGTACGACAATAAGGGCGGAGAACCGGCCGATGCCGTTGATGGCTAGCCCGCGGAGACAGTGTTGGAAAAAAATTTGATATTATAACGGACAAATCGACTGGGCTGAGGATGATTAGGAGTTTTCATTCCTATTCAAGCCATTGTTACTCTTCTGAGAGTTGTCTCGAGTCTCATTACATATGTCTTCATAGGTCTCAAAGCCAAGTCCCTTTTATCATAAGATTAATGAGACGCTTTAGATAATGTGTCCGAAGCTTGTGATATTTCTTCCTACAGGAACCTGATTTCGAGCCTGGGTCTCTTGCTCTTGCCTTTGCCTGGTAGACTGCTCCACGTTATTAGCTGATGCCACAGCAGTGACATTATCGAGCCGAACCTGCTTGTTCTGGGATACTCTACGGTGTCCAACGTCCTCAAGCTTTCGTTTGAAGTCTTTGTCAGAGCACACTTGAGGCTAACACCACGTCCCGTTCTCTCATCCTTGAAGGTGTCCGGTGGTCCTTTGAGGTGACCTTCCACTCAATCAGGTAGTGAATGCAGATCTGACCATCGTACACATTCATACAATACAAATATTAACAGATCATGTTTCTCTGCCACTATATAAGGGCTAGCATCCTGGCAGTGCCTTTGAAATACGGTAGTAGTATTTCAGACTGGATTCCAGAGTGTGAAGCTGATTTCACAATCAACTGTATAGCGCATCTAGGTCGATTGTTTCCCAGCCTCGTTTTTCTTATTAGATCCACGGACTCTCAGAACCCGTAAGACAGAAGACAATGAACAACCAGTATTCGTCGCATATATTGATATTACCAACCCCAAGAAAAGTCTAAATCGGATAACAACCCTATTTTAGATCGGATGAAATGGATAGAGTCTATGTAGGCAACCAAAAGAGGACAAATAAGGAATTAAATGAAGTCAAATCATGAAGGGCGTGCATGAAGGTTAAAGAGAAACTAATCCGTCCGCGAGTTGGCGATGCTCAAAACCAAGATATCCGTCGCGCCAACCTTGGTCAACTCATCCATCACTGTCGCAATCTGCTTTTTCTCGACCATAGAGCTAACGGCCACCCAGCCGTCCTCCTCCAGCGCCGTTACAGTTGGTGCGCGCTTGCCCGGTGTGATACTGCTGGCGGTCGAGAGGCTGTCGCGGGGGATATTGTACTGGCAGAGGACGAATTTCTTGGCGGCTGGTGGGAAACTTGTTAGTGTGGCTATTCATATGAACGTTTGCCTGAAGGAATGGGCCATACTAATGACACCGCGGATACGAGAAGTGATCAAGTCAACAAGCGGGTTCTGGGTGTTACGGTTCTTGACGAGCACAGCGGTGCTCTCGACGACGGTGTCGATAGCCTTTAGCCCAGCGGCGCGCATTGTCTCGCCGGATTCTGCCTTCCTTAGCTTCATAGTTATTAACAAGTAACTGGAGGGAGAAACATACCAACAAGGTCGACAATCCCATCGGCAACGCCGAGCGCACAAGCAGCTTCCACACTGCCCCCCACATACTTGATGTTCGTCTTCTTCTCCGCAGGGCCATGCTCCTTCTCCAAGCGGGAAAAGAATTGCTCGCTCAGCGCAGTGAAGCTTGTCACAACGTTTTTCCCAATCAGCTGCTCGACTTTCTGGACGTCTCCCTTCTCCGGAACCTGGACCTGCAGTTTGCACCCGCCAAACCCTAGATCAAGGATTTCTTGCACACCAGAAACTTCGCCCTCTGGGAGGCCGAGCTGGGCATCGTGCTCGGCGACCTGATCGCGGCCGGTGATACCGAGATCGACGCGGCCCTCTCCAACAAACGTCGGGATGTCAGCGGCGGGGAGGAAGATGAGGGCGATAGGCAGGTTCTTGACCAAGGCGATGTCGAGGCGGTTTTCACGGCGGAATTGGATGTCGCAGCCGGAAAGGAGGTCGAGGGTCGATTGTTGAAGACGTCCTTCTGTACCCCTCGCGAGTTTGTTAGTCGTTCAATTTCTCCTGGAGGTTTGCGTCCCAAACGAACGAGTCAAGCGCGAGTTGGACGAATTGGCTTGGGGGACTTGCTCTTAGGGACTGCGAAGAGGAGTCTTCCTTCCAGGCTGATGGTTATTAGTACAGGGCACACGCAGGAGCCGTAGATAAAGCAATTGACTCACCTGTTAACAAGATCCATCCTGTTTCGTGATTCAGTTGACCGCGGGGTATCGGAGATTTTGGATTGAGGATACAGCGGCAAACGGAGAACAGAGGGGGCTGAGTTGCGCTCAATTAAACGATTGGTCTATAGTATAATCCCAACTCTAAAAAAGATAATGCGCGTGTTAAATTCTTTGAGGAAGAGGATAGTAGGAGAGAACAAGAGACACCGAGAAGACTGAATGAATCACTCAAAGTTAGCAGCGGGGCCATAAGTTGATACCTTAGGCATCTTGTACCCACCTGCAGGTAGCCGACTCCATTTATTCCGTTTTTGGCGCGCAGCCAAAGGCTGCAGAAAATATGAGGCCCTGAAGTCGGGGACTGCAGTCAGGTACCGGGGATTGCAACTCGCAAGGGCTGAGCCATGACGACTGTATAGCTCGACGAGCAGCCCTAGGATACTTCTTAGCACTTATTTATAAGTGTCAAAAAAAAGTTCAAAATAGAAACGTTCCCGGTGAGGATCGAACTCACAACCTCTCGATGACCGAATGATAGTAACAGTCGAACGCGCTAACCAATTGCGCCACGGAAACATTCGCTGTTGTTGTAATACTAATCATTGATTTCATGAGGCAGCAGTGTACCATGTATAGTTATTCTCCATTCGTAAGTAACTCTTAGCCGAGAATGGTGATAAGAAAGCATCATGACTGTACTTCCTCAGAACCTGGACAAAGATTCTGACTCATACATCCAACCGGTGACTATAAAGTTAAGGATACTTGCTGCGTGTTTGGTGGTTAGTGAGCCATTTGGCAGCTATATATATGTCAAAACATCTAGTTGCGGCTAGCCGGGTATCCTAAAAAGTAGTAAAGTGTAGGTTGTAACTCTTTCCGTAAATGGGTTAGCTATTGAACCTGCGCTCAGCTACAGTGCTTGGAAGGTAAGAAAAAAGCTGCACAGATAATGGATGCAACGTTTCCCTGGTGCACAACTCTATAAGGGGCGGATTATAAAACCTGCTGCTTTAGAGGGAGGTATCGCTCCCAAGATTTTGAGATTCGCGATTTGGCCCTCCCCGTCCACTGCAGCTGTTGGATTGCGCTCAAGTATCTCGATATCATTGATTCGACATCATCAATCCCCCAAGGGGCAGAATGCTACCAGGGCCCGTGCCGCGTTCAGCCTGGAGGAAATGCCTTCTGTTGCGGTTTCTTTGATCGAGCAGCTAGTTCACTTCAGGACATTGCCGGGTACTCGAGTTTGCTAGTAAAACATGCTTAACGATCTGTCTGTGAGCGAGACGTGTAATTGCGCGGTGGGAGTTGCCGTGCTGTGGTTGCAAGCTAATGTCTAGGAAGGCCTCCAGCATGTCCTGCCGCCTGGGGCATGTGTCTATGCTTATTTGGTAGATGTGCCATATAGAAGCTCGTCTTTCTTTGCCTCGACTCAACCGATGAAGCCTGCCCGCCCCGGACAGGACGCCTAACCTTGCTTGATCCCACAGTCATAGTTCGACTGCGGATTACCAATCTAATGGCCAGTAGCGAAAAAGGCGAACACACCACACATCTAAAGGACCTGATTCCAAGTTCTATACGTGCCTGCTTTTAGGGCAAGTACCATGGACTTACCCCGGAGTCATCAACATAAGATGCCCACGCCAATCCAAGCCAGATGGGTTGTTCGCTAAATATGTACTCTTGATATAGTTACAGCTCCTCCATACTGCTAACCAGCCGCTCGATTACACTCTCATCGGCCTGATTCGACTGCACTACCGCTCCAACCGCAGCAACAAAACCAGCAAGTCTTCGGCGACGAATTTTCTCCTCCAGCTCGGCACTCTTCTGCTTGGCCATCTCCAAAAGTGGCGCAGGCAAGTTTGCCAGCCGCGCAACATTAAGCCCATAGCTACGATGCGCGACACCTTCTCCAATCTCATAAAGAAAGGTAATGTCTTCGTCCGCGCCAGTCCCCGACTCGCTGAATCGCATGTGCACATTTCGCAGCTCGCCATCAGGAAACGAATGCACCATGGCAGAAAGATGCTGGTAATGTGTGATGAAGAGGGTGAGACTGCGGATAGACCGCACCATGTAGTCGAGAACGGCCTGTGCAATGGCGACTCCATCATGGGTAGACGTGCCTCGGCCCAGCTCGTCTAGTATTACTAAAGAGCGGGGCGTTGCTTGCTTCAGTATATCTGCCGTCTCGGAAAGCTCAACCATGAAGGTAGACTCGCCTGCGAGCATATTGTCGAATGCGCCCATCCGGGTGAACACCGCGTCCAGCATACCAAGCTTTGCGGCCTGTGCTGGGACATATGAGCCAATCTGCCCCATTATTGCAATAAGTGCCACCTGGCGCACGTAGCTGGACTTCCCACCCATATTAGGGCCAGTCACAAGAAGAGCGCGCGTCTTGCTGCTATCCAGGTTGATGTCATTGGGCACATAGCTGTCTAGAAGGAGTTGCTCCACCATCGGGTGACGCCCTTGCTCGACATGGATGCACGTCTCTTCCGTATATTCAGGTTTCACGTACCCCGGCTGGCTGGCTAAGGTGGCCAATGACACCAGACAGTCTAGCGTTGCCAGGGATTGAACGCAGTCACGTAGCGCCTGGTAATTGGTCGCTATCTCGGCCTGGAGGGCCAAAAACGCCTTATCGCAGGCTGCGGCGAGCGCTTCTCTGTGTTGGTCTCTCTGCCGAATCATCTTGACAACCTCCGGAGTGTGAAATCTTGACACCTTTTTTGTGCCGCTTATTTTCATCCATGATGCCGGCACTCGCTTGATGGCCGGCGAATTGTTCTCGACTTCCACCAAATAGTCGATGCCTGCAACCGAGACATAGGTGACCATTTTCTTCCCTAAAGCTTCTCCGGCTACAGGACGATGCTCCTCAAGTTCATGCTCAACGGCCCCAATTCCGAGTTTGTGCTCGCTAATTTCCTCCGTCTCTTCTTCTTCGCGGAAGAATTCGTACTTGTCATCATTTCGAGCCGCGTGCATGTTTATTTTGTTCAGGAAAAACACGACATCTTTCAAAATTGTAGGCAGAGACATGATTGCTTGGCTGATGGCAGGTGAGGAAAACCCGGTATCTGCTGGTGACTCGATATCGGCAAATTCCTGTGCTATCATCTGCATTGTTTGCAAGATGGTCAAAAGTTCCGGCCGGGAGCACTTTCACTGTTAGCCACGTCAGACGAGGGTCAGTGTTACTCACCTTTCCATAGTATATCCGGATCAGGCCTTTCTCTAGATCGTGCTTGATTTTACCAAGCAAACCTTTGATTCGTTCGACCATTACGACATTTCGGAAGTCCTTAAGCTCTTCTACAGCATTGACTCGATCCTCAAGTTGACGCCTATCCAACAACGGTCGTCCAACCCATTTTCGAAGCATTCTTTGCCCAAATCGGGTCTGTGTCCGATCTAGAGTCCAAAACAAACTGCCTTTGGACGAATAATCAGTCTGGTTTTGGTATATCTCAAGGCTTGTCAGGGTGTTTCCATTGAGAAGCATATGAGAGCGTGAAGAAAAATGCTGGAAATATTTTGTCAGCTGTAAAACGTGTTCCAGGCCATACTCAGTCATATGTTTGATCATGGCAGAGAGGCATATCGTGACCTGGTCCGGCAAGCCAAGCACCTTCTGGAGCAGGTTACTCGCAACCTCATCATCCGCAGCGTCTGCAGATTTCATTTTTTCAGCGTAGAAACTCGAAACATGGCTGTGCGATTCGGCAGCTGCAGTCTTCGCTTTGGGTGCTCTCTCCACCCGCACCTTGTCACCGAATACATTCATCTTGCTCCCGGAAAGATGCTGCACAAGCTTCTCCGTCGCTTTCGATAGCTCACCGACTATTAGCATTTCGCAGGGCGCGATATGGAGCAATCTTGTTTCTATCTCGCTCCGCATGAAGCCATCATCGAACTCATCGTAAACGATATCCCCGGTAGTCGGCTGCACGGCAACAATACCCACATGTACTTTTTCGTCATTCCCCCAGCCCCGAGCGTTCGTCTCCGTTATGCAAAGAATATATCCCGTGGCCGATGCACCAGATGCCCCAGCCGTAGACCCTTCAAGGCTCTCGATATCATCAATATAGGTGCTTTTCGTGTAAACATTCGTCAATTTACGAACAAACGGTGCGTTGCGGTTATCTCCAGCTGCTTTCAGCGCAGCAGTTTCCAATTGCCTAACGACGCCGACCTTGTGACCGGCAGCGACGAGACGCTTTACGTGAACATGAAGTCGCTGTACAGGTATGCTCGCCGAGGCGAACCGATCAAGATGGGCTTCTGAAGGATCTGAACAACGTCAATAATCCAACCACGTATAGAGTACGGGTACTCACGTTCATCATATCGGAACTTGCCAGGAATGCATACAATGCTAAGTTCCTTTGCAGCGATTCTTGCATCTTCACCAAAGAATCGAAACTTGTACCCGACTTCGATAAGCAGGATTGTGTCCATGTGCTTTTTCTTGATCTCAATGACTTGCTTTTCCATCGGAGTGAGTTTACCTCCACCCTTCTTCCCTGCCTTCCCCTTTGGTTGTACTGGTTGCGGCGTCTCATCGTCTTCATCCCCCTCTGCAGCCTCCTCAATCGATGTTGTTTCGCCGACGCAATTACGACCAATTCCCACCAGACAATCCGGCCCGCCGAGTTTTCGGACGAATCTTTGATGCAGTTTCTCCCTCTCCTGCTGTCGGACTTTCGCTGACCCGTCCAATTCGGTCGCTTCATTTCCCTCCGTCTCAATAGCAGGAGAACTGGCGAATTTAGAGAGCTCGGTCCGTTGGCTGCTTTCCTGCTCCACCCGCGATACGGACTTCGCCTTGGGACTCTGTGGCCGGTTTACGGTAAGAGACCCATTTGATTTTGTCCGCTTCGGAACAGGGGCAACTATATCCTCCTCATCGTCCTCCGCTAACTTGTCTGTAATTTCGGAATCGTTGTCGATCGGCGCAGGGCCTTCGTTCGAAGTGGATTGCTTTGGCGCCTGTGGTTTTTTCGTGAAGAAGCTGGAGATAGTGGGTTGCTTCCGCTTTAGATTTGGAGAGGAGGATGCGGACGGCTGGGATGAGGGTAAAGGCATATTTGTCTTTGGGGCTCTCGTAGATAAGGCAGGAAACTCGATGTCGTTGGGTCAAAACGGCCTTCGACGGTGTTTGCGAAGTATGTGCAAGCCTTTTAACGCTCCAGGGGCCGCAATATTGCCGTCATTATACTGCGGTGTAAGTAACGCAAGATAAGCTAGCTGTAGAGCCAACTGTATGGAGAACAGCGTTGGTTCTCAAGCTCAACGGCGGAGCTTAACGCGTGGGAACCGTAGCGCGTTGATTCGCGTTTTAATAATATTACCTAATCAGGCTTCTACCTCGGACAGCCCTATCACCTAGCTAAATTCGTATTTCGTCTAGAACTTCCTGGATCAAGGACTTTAGTTTTGAACTTCCGGCATGGAATTGATTAATAGTGTTTCATGCTCTTTTCCTATACCTCTACCGAAACAGATAACAAATAACAGAGTATAACCCGCTCAGAAACTGCTAGGCTGACCTCGACAACCTAGCCAAGATCCATGCAGTATAACAGCAAGAGCAACATATATAAGGGGCAATGGTGGTATCATATAATGGGAATAATAGTCTCGATGACGCTCGACCGAGTAGGGGTCCAAGATTAATGCTTTGCACACACACACCCCCACCGACCGCTTCTAGAAATGCAGCAGAACCCGTTTAATATCAACACGCTCTGAGCATGAAGAAAAAGGGAATCAAGAGCTTCCGTCCATATATAGACGATCAAAATCATCGTCTGCGACCTCGGAAATTGTTGCATCTGGCGAACTGACACGGGCGGTGGAGGGGCCTTTTAATACGTTCTCGGATTCGGCTGCGTATATCGGGTTTTCCTCTGTGGCCATCCTCGTGAGGGATCCAGCCAGTGGGTTGAATGAATAGCCCGTTGGGCTCTCATGGCAGTTAAAAGGGCTGTATCCGACATAATGTGCGTCTCCGAAAAGATACTGGGGTGATATTCCTCTATCGGTCCGCTTCATCGCAGGTGAGTGCCAACCAACAAGGGGGTCCATTCGACTATAGGCGTTCAGCATTTGTTCCAGGTTCTCTTTGTCCACACTGCGAGGACCTTTTTCGATTATGTTCAAAGAATGAGCAGCGGTATGAGGAGACTGAAGATCGTCATTTATTGCAATATCTCTTCTCAAGAAGAGTGGTTGCGAGGCAGCTGTCTCCCTTTGAGGAAACCTATGCTGATCCTCTGCCCTAGACTCTCGTGAAACTGACATGTCTCGGAATACAACAGGTTTGTTGTGCTGCTTCAAGTCATGGTCACGAAGTGCCAACGCAAATTCCTCCATGTTGTCCCCGACAGAGATCTGGCCACCTAAACGACCAAACGCTTGGACAGCTCGTTGAGGAGTATATAAACGTTGATCTATATCGGCCTCATGGGGGTCGCAGTCTTGCTTGACGTTCTTCCTAGCTCTTTTCCCGTCCGGCCCGCGTTGAGTGTTTGGGTCCATCTGAGCAAAAACTCGCTTGGGGCGGGTGGCTCGCTTCTTTGGAATCGGCGTCTCACCTTTCAGAGGACTGCTATCTTCAACGTTGCCCGAGATCACGCGCTGCTTCCGCAGGATGCCGGTAGGAGAAAATACCAGTTCAGTAGGCTCCACCCCCATCGACGTTCTCTCCATCATCTTTAGGACGCTCTCGTCCTTCTTCTGGTTGCGCTTTCGTTTCATTTGCTCCGTGGCAGAGTCAAAGATATCCATTCCGGGCCACAACACGCCCTTGAGCCTTGAGATCTCATCTGCTCTCTCCTTGTCCATATCGTTAGCATTCGAGTACACGAAGCTATCTTTATCGTCGACGAACGGATCGTAGATAAAGGGCCCATTCGAAGATGGGGCTTCCTGGTCATCCCTTGACCGGAGAACATTGGGCCAACATGGTGTAGCTTGCGTTAGAGATGTCCGTTCGTCTCCCGAATCTTCCTCGTTATCACGCTTCCACCGCTCGGGTGCAATACCCATGGCCTGCTTGTGCCTTGATGGCGTGGATGCCTGTTGGTGCACTGTTCAAAAGCAAGTCAGCAAGTGGGATAGAGGTGAAATGGCAGTTCCCTACCTGCACTGCTTCCTGAGTTCATGAAAGGGTCCGAGAGCCGTGGATCAATGTAGTCAGGAAGGCTGTTAAGACAGGCCGGCAGCGGCGAGACCTGATACCCATTGTCCCTGTCGGTTGGTCCGGCTGTATCTGGCGCGGCATACTTCCCCTGTGACTTTCTTCTGCGTGAGTCCTTGGACGACATACGATCCGATAGGAGTTTCGCAAGGTTGTTGGACTTGTACCACTGGTTGTAGTCGTCGAGCAAAGCCTCGGCTTGTGGCTCCTGGTGGCTGCGTACTTGAAGCTTAAAGTAGTGGGAAAGGTGAGCCTTAGAAGCGACGTGAGTTAGCAGATGCGATACATCGCTGAACTTGGGGTGTTTCGGGCAGATGTTGCACAGCAATGCTGTTGCATCCATTGTTGGCAGGATCGCCTCGAGGCTCTATGTTAAACCACGCTGGCAAGTAGTTTGGCAGCAGCTGGGGAAACAACAGCTTGCAGGTCGTGGCTTTCACGAGAGGATGGTGAGGCACGAGACGAAAAACCAATACAGAAAGACTAAACCTGGAGATAGAAACACCGACTTCCCCGGGAAGTGGAAAGTGATGAAATTGAGCAGGCCATCAACTGGCCGGGGACTTGCTTGATGCCATTGCCACCATGACAGGCAGGAAAGAAAACAACGTCGGAGAAGAGGCTCTGTGACGCTTTGAGCAGGCGCAACCGTCCGCCCAGGGTAAGGCAAGTGCTTGTACCGGCCTCGGCCGCAACGACCGCTTCTTTCCATGACACGGTAACAGAGTGCTAGGGATTACCAAATCATAAGTCACAAAGGTGATTTCCGCTTCCGCTCATGGTGACTGCACAGTCAGAGCATGTCAATGTTTTCTTCGATATCTACTCGGCATTGCAGTTGTGTTGTCTTGACTATCTCAAGCCTAGTGACAGGCTGTACTCGATTTGCGTCACGAGTCAATGGCTACCATAACAGTTTAAAAGGAAGCAAGATAGCATGAGTTTATAAATTCCGATAGAGGTGACAGACAAGCGGTCGAAATAGCCAGGGTGGTAGGCCTCCTCTAGAGACACCTAGGACCGGCGTGAGGCGAAAGGCCTTGTCTATAGTTTTGGCTATAAGGTGCAATGGGTCAATCAAGTCTTGGTGAAGTTGATGTTGTGTATAGCACCGGGCACATGGGCCCATGACAATGATCGACAGTTATTAACTACACTTCTATATCTCGTCAATTCCACCACCTGCACACATGAAAACATACAAAATAGACGAAAAAAATTTGGCTGGGATGACCCGGGATCGAACCGGGGACTTCTAGATACCTAGAACAGGCTTAGGATGAAGTTTGATCTTCAGTCTAGCACTCATACCAACTGAGTTATCACCCCATTTGATGATTTGGTGGTTTTTAAATGTTATATATCAGGCAACAAGTGCCCTCTGCCACTTTTTAAATATATTATTGGACAGCCTCGGAAGATCTACATTATTCGCTAACATTTTTCTCGACTTTTATCTCATTGAACAGAATATGTCACTCACCCCATACGCGCCTGTGAAACTATTAGCCTAGTACAATACAGTATTTAATATACCAACCACATGCTTGACAAACAGTGCCTACCCTGCGTTCCCGAGTTGATTAAACAGCGCAATGCGTCTCAGGGTACGGTAGAGAGACCCACTACACACCGCAAATGGCCATCTGTATGAAGCTTCTCATTAAACCTTAGTATCTTCAAAGATGTCTATTATAAGTTCCAGAGGATATATCTTGGTGATATTTCATAACTGCGCCACGTTCCCATTGATATAGGGTAAGGGAGGCAAATTGACACTTCTGTCACAGGCTATGGCCTGGATCTTGGTTGTCGGCCATGGCCTCAACCTGGTTCTAAATAAGGTTTCTGCAACATCAGTGTACAGCTTCAGAAATTGCGGCCTCGAGGCTTAAGAAAGGAGATCCGTTCTCATAACTTTGGAAAAGGGATCCGTCGGCATACAGGTCCGGGAAGTCAGAAAGGTTGATAAAGGGAGGAGAGATATCTGCGCTTCTATCTTTTGTTTCTTTCTCTAAGCTTGTGATACTCGTTTATACAGGACAGCCAGTTGAAAATAATACTGCCTACGCCCGTTACAACTTCAGTTCCCAAGCGTGTCTCTTGTCCCCCCAACAAAAATCTGCCCACTAGCAGACTGACAACGAGACTTGCATTGGGTTGTGTTAGCTTGCTCTAATATGGACGAGGCTCATAGGTTAAGTCCAATGGCTACATGTAAAATGATAACAAAGGTAGTAAGATAATTTCCAGCCTATTAATGACCAGTTGCTTTTAGGGACCAGGCGCGTTAAGCATTGGGATTTTAATCTTTTTTTTTTTTTTTTTTTTTGGTAAACCAGTACATGCGAGATATTACCTCATAGATGGGGGCTAACTGCGGCCACCGCGTAATGTTAATGACCTAGCCACGGAAGACCTAATGCATAGACCAGCAGGTAGTATCTAGATAAATCCCTCTCATTGCAGCAGCAGGAAAATGAAAAGCACTACCTAAGAACATGACACAGTTACAGAAGCCACGATTGAATCCCAGATTTCAGCATCCATAGGGACTTAAGGATACAACTTCACATTTGCAGGGCACTCCATCAATAGCACAGCCCCTGCTTAATATAGACCTGTCTTCCCCCTAACCTTTCTGCCGCTAGCACACTTTAGAAAGGAGTCTGCGGCTTACCAATTGTGTCACAGGACGTCGTTGAGGTCTACTCGTTGGCTAAAGATATGTGCGCCATGCAGTGGGTGTTATTGTCAAGTACAAGGGTTTCGAGGGCAGTGACGTGCCTCTGAAGCGCTCGACACGAAAATAGTAGTCAAGTGACGATATACTTCATGTGAATGGGGTATATGTATATACGTTTCTCGCAAGTATGTGTATGACGACAGGGTGGGTATCAAAGCAGTAAAAGACTTGTCCGAAAACACCAGCATCACCACTAACACCAACATCACCACTAACACCAACATCACACCTCCAGCCAGTAGCCACTGCCAATGAAATAGACCCGAAACAAGCTTTCCAGGAGTATATTCAAGAACAAGATCGATCGATTATCGATTAGCTCGAGTTCATGGCCCCGATTCCCACACCTTCCTTCCTCCCCTTAACCAACGCCTTCAAACAAGCCCCTACACCTTCTAAATCACCCAACAACCCAATATGTCCCCTATCACTCTTCACAAGCCCGCCCCTGATGACTCTATACCCCGTCGGCAACATCGCCGCACTGGCAAGACACACCCCGTCACCGGCCGCAAAGGCTAGATCGTCATAGGCATCTGCGTATTTAATACTTTCACGGGAGTTCACCCGAGCGCCGTAGACTGTGGGCACTGACTTAGAGTACAGGACTGCGAAGGGCGGGTACCTGTTGCTGCTCTGGTGGTCTTCCCTATGAAGAGTTTCGCGCTTGAATGCCAAAACCTCAGACAGCGTGCGGGCGAGGTAATCTCTTGCGGCGGCCGCAGGAATAGTTACGGGCTGAGTGCTGGGCCCTGTGGTGGAGGAGCCCCTGGGATCTGTGGTCGGGCCGGGGAGAATTTCGCCTTTTGGTTTGGGGGGTTTAATTTTGGAAGCGGCGGCGGCGGCGGCGGCTGAAACCGAGTTGGATGTGCTGTGACCGCTAGGAGTCGGCGATTGGTCGGATGTAGAATCTTCCGCACCGATGCTGTCATCCGTAGAAGAGTTGGAGAGCATGGTAGAGAAGCGTTTGCGCAAAGGTAGATTAATGCTGGACAAGCCTGGGGCAGGCAAAGGCCGGTTGATGCAAGGGGAGAGGCGGAACTCATCCCAGACTGCTGGATCAAAGAAGTTGAGGCGGTATTCCTCCTTCGTGCGCTTGTTGATGAAGCAATGGCCCTCTTCTGGAAGAAGAGCAAAGCTTGTTCGAAAGGTGAAGTTGACCTGAGCGGTCAGCACACGGGAGCTAAGAAGGACGTCGTCGCCATGGCGAAGAGGCCCAAGAATGTTAACGCAGTGCTGTGGGACACCTGCGTATAGAACACCCGCGAAGAGCTCAGGGCGTTGATTTACTGCATGCCGGGTGATGAGGCCACCGAGACTATGCGCAATGACGTACGCGCCTCGCTTGTGCGGGGGTATATCCGGGGAGTTGCAGGGAAGGCCCTCAAGGTATTTGATGAGGCGGCGGGAGAGAAGATGCGGGCTAAGACGCCAGTCATAGCCGTAGTTGTGGACGCGCAGTTCGCCGCGGACAGCATTCTCGCATTTCTGCAGCCGCTTGAGGAGCCGTCGGCAAATGTCGACAGGGCCAACGTGCGAGAGAACACCATCCGGAATGACGGTTTCTTCCATGCGTTCTTCGTCCTCAGGATTCAGACCGACCTCTAGGTCTACCTTGCGGAGATTCAACCCGACTTTCATGGGCACCCAGAGCTGCCGATGTGGTGGCTTAGCAGATCGTAGAATCGAGCCCCTGTAGCCACCCATGACCACGACATCTCCGGTCAATTCGCTCATGGCCTCAAAAAGGACAGGGTATGTCGCAGCCGCGCTCTTGCGAGTCGACTTCGCTCGCGGGATAGCGGAGGGTGAATGCACATTAGCTTCGGGCGGCGAGGTTGTCGAGATCAGTGCGTCATCCGTCTGATTTGTCTCCGTCCTGCGGTGGTGCGCATCAGAAAGAAACTGCTTGTACCCCCAATCGCTGCGCAAATCCTGCAAGTGAAGCGTCGGCATGCTCAAAAGCCGGCTGCTAGAGTCCTGTAAGGTGTCCTTGATGGCTTTAAAGCGGCTGTTAGTCTGCGAATGGATATGCTCGTACTGAGGACGATGCTCGAGTGAGGACGCGGTGGACGAAGCCCGCAGGTATAACGATTGGTCCGAAGACGACCGCCGCAACGTCGGGTTCGAGCCGACAAAGGAATGTTTGCCGCGAGTTCGCGCGGACGGAGCCTGCAGGGGGCTCAAGTCGCCGATCGGGTCCTCCACAGGCGCTGTGCCAGTAACCAGCGTCCCATTCGAGGCTGTCGAACTTGGGTTGGGAGGTTGGGGTGACTGAGGTGACTGAGGAGCCGCAGACACATCACCACCCTTCTCCTGATCAAGATTAAGCCGCGATGACCAGCTCCGCGAACGATACCGAGAAACCGACAAACTGCTCGCTCGGAGGTGCAACGACGGGAAGAATTTCTTCAACCCGCTCCGACTACCAGTATGACTATCGCCGGACCACGCGCGAGGCCGCAGCGGCAGCGTACCTTTTAAGATAGACCGTGTAAAGCCAGTGCGCAAGTTTTGTGCCTTTGCAACTGGAGTTTCTGCTGTCCCATTTTTCCCAGCCGGAGCCCTCCAATTTTCATCCTTATCCTGATCACCATCATCCGCCAGCGATTCCGGTTCCTCTGTTATGTCCGCCGCAAAGAGCCCTTCATCCCCGCTATATCCACCATTGCGCTCTATGATGCGCGTCTTCTCCTCCGCAGGCGTTGTACGAGACTTGAGCCGAGTCTGATCATATCCCATGCTGACTCCGATCACATCGTCAGCTTCGTCAGCGTCGTCAGCATCGTCAAGGTCGGCAATCCCAGCCCCAGCTGCACCAATGCCGCCAGAGGAGTAATGCGAACCACCTAAGCCCGCATCCTCGCTGTCAGAGGGGCTTAGCTCCCCGCCAGCATAGGCACTCTGGCGGCCATTGGGGGAGGCAATGGCATTAGCATCAGCATCCGTACGAGGTGAGGGACACATAGTAGCGGGGATGGAGAAGACATCCCAGGACCGGGACAAACCAAGGTAGGACAGCCGGCAGGTAAGAATAATAAGGATATGACGTTAAAAATGATAATGCCAATCGGGAAGGGGAAGGTTTTAGGAGGCGAAGAAGTAGAGGACGAATACGATGGACTAACAAGGATCGAAGCAGAAAAAGAAAGGGTCCACTGCACAGCCTTCTTTTCGGGTCCCCCGGAAGCAGCTCTGCCCAAGGTCGCACGCAAATATGTACAATTGGGGAATGATTCCCGGTGGGCTGATGCTGGGTAGACCCGTCATTTTGCGATTGCTCTGTCTCTGCGGGTGGATCAGCTTCACGATGTTTACACTGAAACTTTTCAAACAGGCCCTTCTAGTCACGTTTAGTTTGCCTCGGCCGGCGAGGCGATCAAGGTCATGTGATACTGCTTATCGATAATAGTGATGTCATGTCACAGTGCGACTGAGTAATCAATACTGCAATAAATAAGCAAATGCCAAGCCTACTGTATACGAGTACGAGTACAAGTGAACAGAGCTTAATCCACTTACTCTCTGCATCTATGCCCCCAACTACTCCAAACCTGACATCTGCTGGGGTTGAAGACGGATATAAGTGACATGCACGGGAAAGGCGAGGTTTTATCCATAGCCACTGTAAAATGACTATCGATTTACACAGCGCTTGTGACTGTAAAGAACTAGTTGATAATCACGATGTTATTGCACAGTTGGGTCCTTGATAATGAGCCTGGGAACGACCCCACGAGCTCAGCTGCTTGTGGTACTTGAATAAGAATGCTTCATACTATGCTATTTATGGAAACGACTGCTGCTTGAACAAGTGTATATAGTGCTAGGCCCGTGGTTGAACCTTGCCCGCCTCGCGCATTTCACTTATGAATCCATCTTCATCACCTGCAGATGTCAGAATCCAGTAATGGCCGGCAGCGGCTCCGATGAGACCTCCCGCAAAGCCAGCTATAGGAGCTGCGGGTGCGCTTCGACGTTCCTTGGGTTTGGTTCCGATATCGTGTGGTCCCCACGCAAGAATGTTTTTCACTGCCAAACGACTTTGGTCATCTGGCTCAGTAAAACCAAACAGCTGCGTCTGTAGGCAGCCAAGGATTGCAACGGCAGCGCGAATAAATATGCGATCACCTTCAAAGACCCAACAATCCCAGACACGGCTGAGGCGCTCCAAGTCGAGGCCGTTGGTAAGCAGTGACCGGAACATGCTTTCGAAAATCTCTTCGTCGGATAGTCGCAGAGTTTCATATAGATGAGTGGCCAGACGAGGGAACTTGTAGCGAAGTGTGGCAGACGCTAGCGAGAAAGTTCGACCGATGGCTCCATGGTCCATGGTCATAAATGCAACGGGTAGGGGACGGTTAAGGGCATTGGCCATGGCGCAAAAAGCGGAAGAGGGTGTTGGGAATTGGAGCACAAGAAGTGCGGCAATGGTCTGCGATTAGTTAGCTTTGAAGTATATCTGTTTGCAAACGGTGGGAAACTGACATGAAGGCCAGTCAAATACCCAACATCACTCCGATACATCGCATACGCCTCCAACACATCCACCAATGTTTCACGTAGAGGGCCGCCTTCTTGGAACAGGTTCAGTTCAGGGAAAGCCTTGGAAACATCAGCCTGGATGGCATCAAACCACTGCATCATTTTCTTGTTGCTCTCGCCCGAATCCCCCTCAGACTTGGCGCGTGCATCTTTCGCCCGCTTGAGGGCTTTATTGTAAGATTCATCAGAAAGAGCCAGCTCATTGCCGATGGCACGATTCCAAGTCTGTCCTCGGATTCGCGAGGGTATACCCCGCCACCACAGCTCGCGAGTGCGAGGCTCGCCAATGGCCCTGGTCCAGTTGGGATAGACATAATCATCCCAGATCTGTTGAAGTGTATCGCGAGTGTTGTCCCGCTCGCATTTGGCCGAAGCCGCCTGTGCAGCTTTCCGTTTGTCTGCTTCCCGAGACTGTTCCATCATTTTCTTGTATTCTCTAAGATGGCGCCTTTCCTCCTTTTGATCCTTAGGAGGAAGCCAGCTGGGACGAGTACGGGAGAGGACCTTTTCCTTCTCCTTACTGATGGGTAGTGGGTCGATCATAATGTTGGACTTTTGAACAGGCGGCAGTTCAATCGGTGACTTGGAGTCACGTTTGGATTCATCACTAGATCTCAGCGAGGAGTTCCCGCTCCGAAGGCTATCTCCGCGCTTGCGATCGTTCTCATCAGCGTGGAATTCTAGCGCCTGGGTGAGGTTCTTGGCCTCTTCAGATAAGTCGGACATCATGCTATTGTAAGAGTAGAGTCGAGGATTGCGAGGCGAAATTTGGCCGCGTTCGGGACCAGCCGAGCTAGATCGGGCCATCTGGCGGTTTGCTCGAGAAGTAGCGGGCGATCGTCGAGGAGGCCCGGAGGCAACCGCAGCCTCAGAGACTGAATGTGACAGAGGGAAAGGTTGCGGCCCAGGACTGCGGTTAGGGCTGTGGTCTCTAGAGGGTGCACGATCCTCAACTGGCCGCGGGGAAATGGGGATATTCCATAAGCTAGCATCTTCGGGAAGCTCGTCGTCTGAGTCGTGATATTCTGCCTCCAGCTCCTTCAGCGACTTACGGCTGCGCTGCCAAGACGGCTTTCGGTTAAGTGGTCGAGCATTAACGGCAGATGGAGACAGGGTTTGGCTAGATGGAGACGAGGCGATGCCTGGGGACTGTGATGGCCGAAGAGGTGAAGCCGATCGATTGCGACGTGTTTTTGATGAAGGCCGCGGGGTTTGCAGGTCGCGCGAGGCGGTCATCAGCCTAGGACCGGGCCGTCCCTGGGATGCATACGGTTTCCTTGGAGCAGCCGATAATAAATCACGGGTTGTCGAGACCGGAGACTTCGCGAGTATCCTGGCTGTTGAGGACCGCGCGACCCCGGGGGCCCGCCCATGAGAGACAGATGATTCCAGGTACGGCGCCGATTCATCCTCTAGCCCAATCTCTTCAAAATTCCCAATATCTGTAAACACCCCATCCGGACTGGACATGCGCGAGGACGATCGATAAGAGGAGGACTTGGACGACTTGGACCCGGATAGTTCAGGAGGCGAGTTCGGTGCAGTCAGAACGGCCGCCATTTCGTCGGTCAACCACGGTAGGCGTGCTGTAGTTAAATAGTTGAATAGAATATGGTGTAGTAAAATAAGCGATCAATCGCGTCGGTGTAGACAAGAAGAGTGCGGACCGGCAGCAATAGAAAAGAAGGACTAGCGGGGACTCGATGGCCCCAACCACGCTGTACTAATATTCCACAAGGAGGCACAGGGCCATTAATTTACCAGTCAATAACCAGGACTGATATCTAGGGCAGGCCAGACAGCGGTGCACAGTGCGTTATGACGCCAGTGGAACGAAAAGTGAACAGGGGTTCGGTCAACTTAAGAGGTGAGACTCGAGACGGAAAGGGAGGAGCGAGTGGGATGGGATAGGTAGAAGATGTGAAGTAGAAAAGAAGAAAGAAAGATCGACGCAAGCGAAGGAAGGGCAGTTGGAGGAGTTATCGACGGAAGAGCGAGTGAAAAAAGCAAGGAAAGACGAAAAGAGTGAAGATATGAAGCTGGGACGATTCCATCACCGACTGCGTTGGAGGCGCGAATTCCAGGTTCTCTGCCGAACGCAGTCAAAAGGGTCTAGTCCGGCCACCGATATGAGCGCCTGAGGCAGAGATTATTGCAAATCGCCCAATGGCGCTTGAGAAACGTTGGTATTCAGGCTTATATCCGGTCCAGACTCCTCATTTCATTCGCTGCAAGCGGCGATCAACATCAAACCGGTTTAGGGACAAGGCACTGCGGAGTCGCGACGTCTTCCGTCGTCGAGATGAAGGAGCGAGCGGCTGTTCCAAGGCACGCCACCAATGATCCACAGGTGTGGCTTTGAGGTTTGTCGTGAAATAAAAGACCACCACCGCAACAACAGTAATGAGGTCTAAAATGTTTACAAGGTCTAAAAGGCCTAAAGTGGAAGAATGTAGCAGCAAAATTGTTTGTTTGTTGATATTGATAAAGAGATTGCCACCCCCTGTCTGCTCGACCACTGTGGTTGTCGTCCGCTTAAACCTGATCCGTGGGAATGTCTGCTCAGACCACACACTGACCATGGATAGGTATAATCCCATATGATTATGGTTATTGGAAGGACCACAACTGGTGCTCTTGGGGGAAGACCGAGTCCATCCCGCCCTGCTGTATGGTAAATGCTACGCTGTAGATACCGACCCCTTGGCTCCCTTCATTGAGTTGGCCATTCCGCCGGCCCTGCAATGTCTGCAATGCCTGCATAGTCGGACATTTTTCAATTTTAATTTCTCTCAAGCTGTAAGGAGCAAGGTCAAAACCGCCACTCTCTATACGTCCGATTCCCTTTCTGCACCGCTTGTGCCAGCAAAACACTGTTGCCAACGCTCTGCCGTGCTTCCGCCAGCGTCCCGTCCAGCCAACGCAGCACGCCCGCATACTGTGTCTGTTTCCGCCCCAACACAAATTGAAACGCCGCCCCCCCTAAATACTGCAGCTGAGGATGCGTGACCCTGCACAGACCATGCCGGCCACGGATCAGTCGGTATCCCAACTGCGTTGCATCGTGGATTGTGCGGACCACAACCTCGGGTCGAGGTCGCGCCCGGCCCGGCAGTGACCGAGTGTATCGGTACATCTTCATCGCGGCCGTGACAAAGGACTTATAAACGTTCAGTAGTACCGCGGGCAGTGAGTTGTGCGTCGAGTCTAGGTACATTGGGTGCATGGATTGCTTTATCGATGCAAGAACTTTCCGGTAGAAGGACCGTCCGGGGGTTCGCGTGGAGTCAATCGACAGGGAATCGCTGAGAGCGACACTCGCAGAATCCGCCCCCTCGAGCATTCGATCCTGGTCTCTGAAGATTTCCAGAGTTCGCGTGTCGATGAGACTGCCGCAATAAGGGAAGAGTGGCGTGTCAACAAGTCGCGGGATTTGCGCCCCGTCTACAACCGCCGCGAAATTCACTAGGCTCTTCGCTGGGTTGACAGAAATGCCATAATCTGGCTGTCCTCGGACCATGACTCGAAGGAAATCCATTGCGAGGCCAGAATCCAAAGTTACCAGCAGGAAGTCGTCTAACAAACGAAGGAGCAGGGCGTCGTCCGTTTGTAAGAAACCAAGCACGTCCCGCTCCATTTCAGCGTACAGCAAACTGCACAAAAGACTAGACAGCACAGAACCCTGTGGGATACCTTTGCGCTGTCGGAAATACTTCTTGCCTATCTTGACGAGATTGTTCCGGATGTGCTCGTTGAGAATGTCAAGCAGGCCTTCACCATTGTACTCCTTCTGCGCGATTGTGTCGACCAAGACGGTGTTCCTTCGTCCCACTACGCTTCCATTGGCGATAGCATCCGCCAAATTCTCTGGCCTGCCAACTGGGCCAACTCTTTGGAGGTACTTTGACCATGTTCTGCGCTGCTGCGGTTTTCGCAGCGGCCACATGTTGTCAAATTCGCTTGCAAGTCTCATTTCCACATATTTCATCCAATGGTAGTTTTCCTCTGAGACCAGCTTCTCGACCAGACGCACTATCTTCGCCTGCGGTATAGTATCAAAACAGGACTGGATATCCAGCTTCACGAAATAGAGCCGTTTTCGCTGATCCCAGCCCCTGCTCATCAGAGACTCTTTGAATTTCTTCAGCCTGGAATGCATATCTCCAACAGAGAACATGCTTGAACCAAGCAGGTCGTTTCGTCGCCCTCTCTCATAATTCAGCATGCTGTAGACAGGCGCGATGGCCGAATTCACGCTCTGTGCTGGGTGATACCGGTTTTTCCCAGCGTATATACTTCTAACCAAGGTCCGCCGTCTCAGGTTAAGAATTGGACGAATTCCCGTCGTCTTCGGCAGCAGCCGTAGGGAGCCGTATCCTATCGATTTTTTACCAGACAGTAGTTTCTCCGCCGTTTCTGGTGCCAACTCCTCAAATATGGAAGCCCTAAGATGCGCCAAGGGCTGCGCAGTAAGGCGGCGCCAAACGTCATGTCGAAAATAGAATAAGCGATACCGGTGGACTTGTGATTCGGTCACATAGAAACTTCCGCGTATAAGTGGAAGAAGTATGGAGTCAAACAGGTAGTACAAAAATTCATGGAATAACTCTCTGCGCTTTTGCAAGTCAGACGCTGAGATATTGTTCTCTGACGGAGCCTGACGTAAGCTCTCAGGCTCCAGCCAAGGTATCAGGGTGATCTGACATATTAGACTAATATTCGTACCAAGCAAGAGACGGTGCGCTAACCTTTATCCCTTCGCAAACCTCATGTAGACTCAGACTTTCAAATCTACGCATGCGGATAAATCTATCCACATGGCCGAGGATCATCTTCTGGTGGGTGATGCCCTGTTCACCAACCCCGAAGAACTCTAAAGGTATCAAATTTCGAATGACGGCTCGGCAAAAAGCTGAAACAGACGCTGCGGGAGTGGCGTGATCCGTCAGATTTTCCTTGGGCTTAGTTGCACCTGATCCCTTGCTGAAGCCTTTGGCATATGACGTTGGGCGCAGCTCGCGTTGCATGTCCTGATGTGCGAGAGATGGCTGGGTTACCAGTGGCCTTGAGCTCGAAGTAGAAAGTACACTGTTGGATTCAGCGCTGAGCTGTCCCAAGATCCAGGGACCCGAAAGCTATAGGATTAGCCTTCATTTCTAACTTCAAAGCGGGCTACATACCTCTTCAGAGCAATAATACTGTAAAAGCTTCTTATAACAACAACGTCTGCTTCTGTTTTGCAGCTGACGTATTAGTTCCAGAGGCTTTCCCCGAAGCCTTTTCGGTATCTTGATTGACTCCT
The DNA here is from genome assembly GCF_000011425.1 of Aspergillus nidulans FGSC A4. NCBI lineage: Eukaryota > Fungi > Ascomycota > Eurotiomycetes > Eurotiales > Aspergillaceae > Aspergillus > Aspergillus nidulans. Next base: position 3,113,806 of record NC_066258.1, on the reverse strand, counting down.
GTCGCTCTCCAATAGCCGCATGGAAGCCTGATTTTCTTAGTTGATTTCGAGCGGCTTCGAGCCCTTCCTTCCTAGCAATTTCCTCCTCCCGCGAGGAGTAGTTCTTGGACAAAGGGTTCTCATAGTAGCTTGAGTGGGATGTGAAAACATTGTGCAGGCCAAACTGCCGAGGAAAGACGTACTTCATCACATGTACGGTCTGTTGCAAAGACTTGGCCGAGTGAAACCGGCTGAGAACATCTAGAGCTTGTCAACGTAGTGCTTTCAAGTCAGCTTGACTAAGACTCACGATTTGGCAGCCCGAAGGTGATTCCACCATTCGCGTTTAGATGCGGACGGGCATATAGCATACGTTGACGGCAGAAGATGATCGCGTTAGGACTCAATTGTTGCTGGTTTTCTTTCGGACCTTTCGTATGTGCACGAGGGGCTGCACCCTGCCACGGCACAGCATGGCGCTTGACAGGTGAGCTGCTGCCATTAAATGCAGCAGGACAATCTTCGGGTGAAGTATCGATAGGCTTAAGGCTCGATATTGCTTGTCCTAGATTGAAAGATCAGTTGTGAGCTTCCAGGGCAAAACACCGTTTGCACATTGGATAACGAACCACTTATCTGACAGTAAACGCCCTTTCTCGCGTCCACAGCCATAAAAAGTCCGCAGTCCAGCAGGAGCTTCAGCATGATTTCATCGCCATTACTCCCTAGCAGGGCGAGAACTTCCGTCCACGGTGATTGTTTGAGCATTTGAACATTTTTATTGGGAAATTGTGCCGCGACGTTGGGGATACTGCATGGCAGTCTTCCGCCCCCCTGCCGATATCCATGGCTGAGGACATTTTCCAGTTTCCCATGAGAAGGGCGGTTGAAGATGGACGAGATCGCAAAATCCACAATCTACGGCATGACCGATATTAGTTCAGCTTAGAAACCGCGGCTGGGGGTTACTTTACCTCAGACTGTGGACTCACGGGCCCAGAATCAGTGCCAGTCTGAGTCGTTTGCTGTGCTTGCGTGAATGCGATGAAGTCCCGTCGTCTCTCTTCACTACGAGTTGGCGGTAGCTCTTTCAATATCCCGACTAGCGTCGTATCTAGTAAATCAGCTAGATCTTTCTCGTTCTTAGGAACAGCGGCTAGACCATCTCTGGCTGCACTGTGGCCTCCCACTGCAGCAATTCTTCGGCGACGCGCTCTGGAGGATCGAGGTATACGCTGCAGGATATACTGCCGCAATGTCACCACATGACGGTAGTACAGGGAGATTACCGGATGGCAGATCTTGCCTGCATCGGCGGCTTGGTTGCGGTTGGTGCTTAGAGACCGTGCTGTATTGCCGGCGGGTTGTTGTGGTGATGATTTCGCCCGGCATATTGGGTCATCCTTGACGGGCTCCTTGACGGGCCTCTTGCGTTTTTTACCCATATCTTTGGATAACAATTCAACGGCTGGGTCCTGAATTTAGCCCATTTGGATTATAGCTCAATTTCCCAACAGTGTTACTGGGTTGTAGTTTACAGGGGTGGTCGCTGAACGGAGACGCGCCTAGAACACGCGACGCGAGCGAAGAGAGCTCAAAGAAGTGTGGAATCAGGTATGCAGCAGCACCATGAACCATGCAGAATAAGCGACAAGACGTCGGATAATAATCCTGTTCGCGGTGAATGTTGCAAAAGATAAATTAGACGGCAAAAAGGATTGTTGTCGGAGACGCTACCTATACGCTACCTATACTCCGTAGTACCTTACCTGGCGGGTAGATCAACATCCAGACCAATGTAGTGCAGGTGCAACTGAGTCCTATATTGCTTTACTAAACGGACATTGATGTATAATATAGCTCGGTCCCCGTCACTTCTTAATACTATCTGGCCGGATGCAAAAAATCTTGATTGGTTTAAGAGGATTTGTTATGTACTGGCGTCACCGCAATCACCGCAATCTTAGCGTAGACAAACTATACATGCTTCACACCAAGCAAGCAAGCAAGCATGCCGATGAATTGCGACAGCGAGAGTGCATCAAAGCTATGGACGAGCATCATTTCGGAGTATATCTAATACCATGCTGTGCTTGATCGATGCTTCTCGATCACAGTCCTAAATAAGGATGCGGTGATTCCAAAACAAGCAACGGAAGGCCCGAGGGTCGGTTCATGCAGGGTATTCTAGACAGACAAGTCCATATTACAATCGCGACCCGGCAATCCACAGTCCATCTGTTATTAGCTTTTTGCTACAGCAGCTACGACTCGGAGAATTTCCCCTTGTACATAAGTAAGGCTCCTGGGCACCACGCAGCTCAGTTCGCAACGATGCGGACAATATTGGGTTTCATACCCCTGGCTAGCATGTGGCTTTCTGTGCGGCGGCAGACCCGCCGTCCAGACAGGCCGTCGAGCCAAAGATACTACTATGAGTATACCTGCACATTCAAGCCCACAGCCACTTTATATCACTGCGGTCTCGAGTACAGTGATTCGCGACAACCAGGACATCCTTGACACTGGTGACTGGTGGGTGCGGAATTCCATGACTCTGCATGATAGCTCTGTCTGAGATCAGCCTCATTGAGGCGGCAAAAGTATAGCTGCGACTAGACCTGAAAATCGGCAAACTGATACAGTGCCAAGTGACGAGTGACACCGAAAAACACGTCGTGGTAAGCGCACAACTCGCATCAGGCAAGCATCAGGCAATCTGGAGACTCCGTTTGTGTACATACAGAATCTTTACCGAGTTCCGTTACCGGCTAACAGCCTGGAACCTGGAAAACGGGATCTTGGTAAAAGGGTCAGGCCAGGAACAGCAGGCGACCGTTTTCTGTCACAGACGCAAGAAACTTCAGATCCGCGGGCCGAAGGCGTGTCGCTGGCACAGGCGTGTCGCTGGTCTTGACTGGGCCTAGAGCCCTCTAGCTCGAACAAAGTCGGAATAGATGGTCTAAAACCACTAACATCCGCGAGTTCCCGGCTGAAGAAGCTTCATGAAGAAAAATCTCTGTAGTTGTTTTCGTTGAGGTCGGTTGATTTGATCATAATAACAATTCCCAACCCGCTGACTTGTCGACGACTGCACTATGGACCCGGCCCCAGGATCCCTGGAATAAAAAAAAAATGTGTGGGATCGAGTCTCCACACCCAGCATGGCCCAGGCCTGTGATGAACTGTGTCCGTGACGAGTTTCGATGACGACGGTCTGCCTGTACCCAAGGATCCCTGGGTTCAAATGGATGGATCTGGTCTCAGAAGACAGGAACAGGTCTTTTCAAGGCGATGCAAGAAAACACATACATAACAAGATCGGCGTCGACACATTACATGGAGGATGCGGGAGGAGTCAGATTGAACGGCATTGTCAGTGATGGTATCCCCAATAATCGAGTTTGTGAACCCAAGCTCGTTAGAGCCCGCGGCCCTGTTTCCGTAGATTTTCTGTAGACAAGGTTAGAGGTTAATCAAGGCCTGATATGCCTGATGAGTCAGGCTAAAAGGAAGGCAGCAACAATAGAACTTCGATCCCGATATTTTCGTCTATTTTTCATCATCACCAATACACATTCAGTAGGTTGATTGTTGATCTCAGATGGATAGAACCGAGGATCGCATCCTGGGCTCATTTCCCTCTAAGTTCTAGGCTTTTGACAAGACTAGGGCGTCCCAGCATCTGCGTCAAGAATAGATGGATCGACTGGCCAAAATAGTGGAACCATAACTCCTCTTGAGTACATCTTTTATCCAATAATAGTGACTTCCAGAACGCCTTTGTCGAATGTCGTTGAAATTATGTATTCTCAACTATGCGCTAGTCCTAGAAACCTGCTTGAGTCGAGAGTCTTGAGCCTGGAAAACTGTATCACTGTGTCTAATCTGGATTCGTCACAGGGTATCAAACATCGGATCGGCGATCTCGAGTTCTTAATCAAATCCTGGTGGGCCAGCCTCGGCGAAGGGCTGCCTGATGAGGAATGGAACAAAGAAATCCGCCGGTTGAGTTCAGATTTCAGGCCCTTTGTCTTACTCGAGGCTGAGAGGAACTTTGTCAGTACAGTCGCAGACCAGGAAGTAGTGACGCGAATCGAGGAAACAGAGGTGATAATTTTAATGATTTCCAACGTCGTAGTGCAGAGGCCAAACTAGAGAGCTGTCCCCAGGCAATCGCCGTTTGAAAGTGAAACCAGGCACCCAACCAACAGATACACAGCACGTGAGGAGTACCCAGAGTCGATTACGATCGATTACGGCCCAGGCAAGCATCTTAGGCACAGATGGGATTGCCAGACTGGTGTTGCTGGGCAGGTCAAACAGGGCTGCTGTGGTGGCCCACTCGCTGTCTTCCAGAGTTGAGAGCTGCCAGTGACGAGGCAGTATCATACGTACTCTTAGTATTTCCATATGGGCTGCCCATCTCTCAAGTCGCAACCGATCTCTCCCGTCGTCCTCGCTATTATTATCATTTATTATTTTCTCTCTTCCACTCTCAATAATAGCCCAAATAATAATCCCAACTCCAACTACTCAAACGACTATTGCCGCGAATATTGTTCCTGCTTCCGGTCCAACCACTTGGACCTCCAATAGACCCCTCTCGGCCCGCCTGTGACCAGCTCCCCTCCATCACGCCCGTACCCCGTCTGGACTGGCATCTCCCCCTGCTCGCTCCTAGCTCTTTCGCCAGTCATCATTCTCGACGCCGTGCAAACGCCGTGCCCGCCCACCTTCCTCCCTGCCATCTGGTTGCGTTATCATCCTTCTTCATCCCATGACCTCTCCACGCCGTCCTTAACCATCGTTCCTAATTGCTGCACGTCGATCCGTCTCAGCGCCTGCCGGGACACAGACCTCAGATCACCCGCGGGAGCTTGGTGATCTTGTCCTGGATTTCGAATATGCCGCCGTATTTGGGTAGTACTACCCGGTGACGATTGCCTTGTAGTTCTGGCTGGTCCATCTGCAACACCGTCTGTGGCCACCAGCCGTGAACAACGCATCGCAGACTAGCATCCTTGAACAGGAGCGATCTCCGCCAACCATTTCTGTTTAAGAGCCCCCTCTGGCAGGAAATAAGAAAAATCAACTAGAAATTAACCCGAAAAAGAAGGTCTCGCCCCATGTATGAAAAATGTCCGGCAGCGATGTCGACCACGTTTCTGGTCTCGTTGACGCCGGCCTTTCCCAATCTCGGCGCCTCTCCTCCTCCAGCACCGCCGAATGCTTCTACGACGCTCTTTCCGATAATGGCTCCCACAACCCTTCGCTGACTCTCCCATCGTCGCGACCGAGTTCTTCCCGGTCAGGTACCACATATACTACCAAGCAAGGTGCCTCAGGGCCACAATCCTTCGCGTTACCCGCGACCGTTGTTCCGAACGGCTCTCCCAACCGTCACCAGCGATCTTCTCCCGACCCTGACGAATACTATCGCTCACATTCACCTACATTGCCTTTGGAGACCGCCACGAGGATCCGAGCAGAGAGTGCGTCGTTGCCCGGAGCCTCGAACCCAGCCGCAGACGGCCGGGCCGTATATACAACACAACGTGTGCCATCAGGGCCTGTCCATCTGCCGGGGTTGTCGAGTGTAGAACGGGGACAGTATCGTTCAGTTTCCGACACCTCACTGCAAGGCCGGTTTGATTTCCCAACCGGTCCTGCCTCCGTGCGACCCTTGGCGGTGCGTTCGAAACAGACTTCGTTCAAAGACCTAGTCAACAAATTCAACAACAACGTCGACCAAGTCCTCCCATTCCCTTCTGCCTCTGCGTCAGCTTCCAGAGACCATTCTAGGGCTTCGAGCCCTGCCCCCGGCGATCATATTATACAATCTGGAACGGCGTCTCGCAGGCGAGACACTGGTACTTCGATAGCACAGAAACAAAGAGCCTCCCGGCGGGACTCGGAGGGAGACGCAGGCCAGGTATTCTCAACACAAATCATCTCGCCCTCTTCGAATACCACGGGCTTGAGCAACAGTTCTTTAAACGACCACCAACCATCGAATCTGCTTCCGCGACGGCGCCTATTCGGGGAGTTGCTAACCGTCGACACAGATTTCCAGGGTTATGGGATACCGTCCCATTTGCGACGTCGAGGTTCTGACGGAAGTATCCCTAGCCCGAACCCAGTGCTCTTTGACCAGTTTGACCAGTCGTCCAACCAAACGCCTTTGACTCCAACAGCGTGGTATTTGGGGCGAACTCCATTCTTGGAAGCAGTAAGCACTGGGGAAAGCTCGGGCCGCCATCGACGAACAAGGAGCGATATCCCAAGAAACTCGCCTGTGGGTGCGAGCACGCACCCGTCCGACTTTCACATGGCGGTCTCTGGCCCCTTGCAGCCCGGGTCGCGAACGTACTCGACCAGTCCGCATTCCAAGTCGCGCATTCCACTATACTCCCACCGCCTTAATTCGCCTTCCGCATCTAAAGAGTCCTCGCCCTCTCCCGAAGCCCAGTCACCTATCAATGGCCGTTCTAATACGCAAGTTCCCTTTCCTCCCAAAGGCTTGAGTCGCCTACCTAAACCATCTCCAAAATCCCCACGCGATTTAGTGTCTCAAGGCAAATCAAAGTTCTCTACAACTACTACCACGACTCCAACTCGCGGAAGGCGAGAAATAGGTTATGGTCGCTCTCGTGTGAAACTCTCCGAAAAGAGTCCGCAACTGGAAGCCTACATAGCTGCGCCGCCGCCGAAGAAATCGCCCCCTTTGCGCAGTTCTCGTCCCCGCCAACCCGTGTCCCATACTGCGCCCTCCGCATCCAAATCTCGGGTAGGAGAGACAGTATCGAATCTCCAAAAACAGATCTACCGGGAACGAGAGCTGCGGAACTCTAGGCCTCGGGAGCGAAGGCTACCAGAACTGGGAAACGTTGATTTTGCCACTCGACGCCAAAAGATCCAGCAGGCTTTCAACCGTACAGTCAAAGAGAATGAAAGGAGAGAAGAGGAAGCAGCTGAGCTTCGTCGTCGAGCTTCAGAGATTGAGAGTATCTCAAAACATAAGGATAATCTGTCCTCTGATACCAAACCGATTGAAAATAAGGAAGCGGCAACAGTGCCTGCTGTTCAACCAGACGATACAGCCACAGTTATAGAAGACTCTGTGGAACCTTGTGGAGAGGAACCGCCTGATATTGGAGATGTAGAGGCATTCCCAGAACTTCATATCGACACCGATGCTCCGGATCATGGTCCACCTGCACTGATGATGGACTCTCCAACGTTAGGGCAATCAAACCTGCCCCAGATGGAGGAAGAAGACTCAAAACCCTCTGTTTTGCCTCCACCATCTTCTGCGACTTCGTGTTCTGAGGACTCCCCCGTGACAAACTTTGATCCCGAACCGCAAGCTGAGATAGCTCAACAGGACGTCCATACGTCCCACAGAACTCTTTTAAATGAGATCATGCGTATCCGTGAATCGAGCCCTAGCAGCTCCTCATGTGATGAACAGGAGTATGGATTTTCCGACAACGACGATAAAGAATCTATCCCAATCTTACTGAGGGATAAACTGAGCTTCGAAAATTTGACGTCCAGGACCGGACCACTCGAGGCGCAGCACAACCAGACTGCTGGTGACATATCAAATAGATGGAGCATGAGCTCATGGTCCTCGTCTCTACGCAACCAACATTCCACCGACGGCCAATGTGATGGAAGCGGGGATGAAATCTCTCAAATGCAGCAGTCCGTAGAGGATAGTGAGCTGGCGACTCAGTCATGCTCTGCCTCTTCTATAACTCAATCCGACACTGGCCCGCACGTTACAGGCTCTATTGCGCATGATTTCGGACCTGAGAGGAGACAAGATAATGCAAGTTCTCGTAAGTCTTTTGGACATTCCAAAACCCCAAGTCTAGCGAAGCTTGGTGGCTGGGACTCGAGGAAGATTACCCAGCTTTATCTCGAAGAGCTTGCTCGTGGCAGAGACCACAGCCTTCCACTTGACGTTCGCGCTTCTCCCGAGCCACGTTTCTCGATCCATGATTTAAGGGCAGACGGGAGGACTGATAGTTTGACCGATGAACCCGTATTAGTATCTAGCGTTGACGAGATTTCCGGACCGGATCGGCTCTCACATACTGCAAGCCTTGTGCTACGGGATGATTGGGAACATGCATCCCCATCAATTATGGATTGGATGCAGATTGCGGCCGACGATGCGCCCGTACCACAGGATCAATCAGCTGATATAAGTCCCCAGAATGACAGTGCACAAACACCAACCCTTGTGACTTCAAACCGCCAAGCGTCTTGTATCGAGGACGGCAATACTGGTCTCGGCCTGGCCATTAACATCCAGTCACCACAGGAGCCAGCGACTCATGAATTCAGTATCTCGCTACCTCGTCATGACTCTTCGCTGCCTGCATCAAAAACGCAGGTCGATGGCAACATCACCCAACAGTCACTTGAGCGCTCTCGCAGTATTCGGCTCGGCCAACAGCCCGTAATTACTCAGGAGACCGCCTGCTTCGTGCCTCTTGATCCTGTCCACAGCACTGGTAGCAGCCAAGACTCTCTTGCGCGTCACGATCCCTCACCTTCTCCGCAAGCGAGGGATTCGTCGGCTACTTCGCTTGTTCCTTCTAGCTCGGAGCAGCTTCGGACAAGCACATCCTCCCCCTCCCCTGATCAACGGCGTCTAAAGAAGCGCCGACACGTGATCAAAGAACTCGTTGACACCGAATACACATTTGGGAGAGATATGAAAGTTGTGGACGACATTTATAAAGGGACTTCAAGTTCCTGCCTGGATCTGTCCGCCGAGGATATAAAAATCCTCTTTGCCAATTCTGACCAAATTGTGCATTTCTCAATGACTTTCCAGGATGCACTGAAGGAGGCGGCCAAAAGCGTGTACGTTATGCCCAAATCGCAGCGGTGGAGCAGTAAGCGTAGTGGGCGAAATTCCCACGTTTCTAAGAATGATTCAGAATCAATTGAAGGAGCAGGCCCTTCGGATCTAGAAAAGGACAGAGCAACGTCCATAGGTCAGGGCTTTCTGAACCATATTTCCCAAATGGAGAAGGTCTATACCGAGTATCTGAAGAATCACGATGCCGCTAATAAGAAACTCCAAACGCTTCAGCGAAGTGCAAACGTGACAATCTGGTTGAACGAGTGCAGGGAGTGGGCGTCGGATCTCACGAGCGCTTGGGACTTGGATTCGCTGCTAGTGAAGCCCGTGCAACGGATTCTGAAGTATCCTCTTTTGATTTCCGAACTGCTTGACTCGACACCGCCGGACCATCCAGACCACGCATCTCTCGTGAAAGCTTTGGAAGAGGTTACTAACATTTCTGTTCGCATCAACGAGTTGAAGAGACGGGCAGATGTGGTTGGGCAAGTTGTTGGCCGAAAGAGGAAAGAATCAGACGTGAGAATGGGATTTTCTAAAGCCTTCGGCCGTCGAACGGAGAAATTGAGACAGCAAGTTGGTTTATCCGACATGGTTGCTGACAAGGATTACGATGCTCTCGCCCAGAGATTTGGCGATAACTTCTTTCAACTGCAAGTGGTCATGCGCGACGCTGAAATGTATACTCGTGAGACCCAGGCTTCTTTGGATCGATTCTCCGAGTTCGTCACTGCTATCGAAGCGTTCATCGATGTTTCGCATACCAGCTATCCTGAGCTCGAGGGCAAGTGGCGCGTTTTTAAAATATCTGTTCAAGATATCATGGCAGCGACCTTGCCTGAGCATGTGAGTTCTGCCCTCTTTTCTTCTCTTTCGCGAATCATTCTTGCTAACGCAGATTTCCATTTAGCTCGATGTTGTTAGGAAGAGTGTAATCGACCCAATGGTCACTTTGCTCAAACTCCATGAAGGCCCACAGAGGGTCATGAAAAAGCGTGACAAGCGTCTCATGGACTATGCCCGCTTCAAAAGTATTAAAGCCCGAGGAGATAAGCCTGACAAGAAGACTGCCGAACAAGCGGATCAGTTCGTTGCGCTCAACGAAACGCTCAAAGATGAGCTCCCGAAGCTCTACTCCTTGACGGCCAGATTAATGGAGGCTTGTTTGAAGAACTTCGTCCAAATCCAAACGACGTGGTACATTGTCCTGCAGAAAAAGATTGGGCCTTTGATTGATACGTTTCCGGAAGAGGTCCAGAAGATCGTCGATGACTGGACCACGCGTTTCGACTTTTCGGAAGCACGGGCACTCTCACTAGGTATCTGCAATGGCTCTTTACTTGCCGATACAGTCAATCTGGTCAACTTCAATACTCCTTCCACAGCACCGGGGGTTAGCTCTCCGCGTCGTCCATCGACCGTACACAGTACTAGTACTCGTGCTATGGACGAGTCCCCTAAAGTATCTCATGACTTCAATGCTAGCAATCAGTCCTTCCAGAGCCCTATTATGGATGCTCAATCTCAGGTGTCTTTTGGCCGCCATCGTGCTGACTCGGCATTCTCTACTCGGATTGCTTCCGAGACCCCAGACCTTTTAATCACACAAGTCTTGCAGCAGGGCAACAACGCATCAACATCGTCTGTTCCATCCCCACAGTCGCAAACAGAATCTTTCCCCAGGCTTCCCAGTATTAGCCTCGACACTCCATTTCTGGCGGACGTCATACCACTCGCAAATAACGACAACGCAGCAGATGAGAACCGTCCTAGTTCGTCTGCCGGCCGATATTCGGGCTTCTTCTCGTCAGCGATGCCTATGTCCGACAGTTCACAGGAAATCGCCGAATCAGAGGCCAATGTGGTTAAAGAGCCTACTGTTTTATTCCTTGCCGCTAGCATTTACGAATTTAATATAGACCGAGCCCGACGTGAGGCTGGTTACCCTTATTTGACGTATGTTGCGGGTGAGATCTTCGATGTCATCGCTGAAAAGGGTGAGCTCTGGCTAGCTCGAAACCAAGACGACGCAACGCATCAAGTTGGCTGGATATGGAACAAGCATTTCGCCAAACTTTCAACCTGAGATTTCACTGTCCTTTCAAAAGCCCTTGCGAGACTTTCGGGTTCGAGACTGAAAAACTGAAATCGGAGGTCGCCATTGCGCTCATGCTTGGTGCTAACATAACCTCCAAGAGTCAGGTCCCTTGGCTGGATCTATTATGACGTCTGATGAACGTGTTTCTTTATTCTCATCTTCCTATTCTTCAGGAACAGTCTACATTCGATAAGGACTGTTTCCCCTCGTGCCTTCCTCTATCAAACTGTGGAGTTACTTGGATCAGATGTTGGCAGAATGTCCGTTTCTTTTCTCTTTGTTTGTTCGTTTCTCCGAGATAAATCTATTTGGCGAGCGAGTTGAATTATTTGCTTTGTAAGAGCCGGTGTTTGCTTTTCGGCCGCATTGATGAAAGAAAAACTGCATATCCGCAAGAATGGCCGCGAAATGTACATCTAGATACCCCTTGACATCAATGAGAATCTCATAGCTTTACTGCTCAGTTTTGTCCCAGTATCTTGTATTATATCTAGATGTGGAATGCGCGAGTCTGCAGTCAAGCCACAGTGCCACAGGTGACGTCCTTTGGGTGCCACACTTTCCCCAGAGTGGCACCAGCCTGATCGCCGTCCGCTTGTCACAGGCAGCCAACGCCCTGCTTTCTTTCCCATCCTTTCAGCTATTCTCTACTGCTCACGCTCAGCCGGTCGCTCGTGGCTACAGTTCTCTTCAGTTTACAATATTCTCCCATCCGATGAACTATTCTCAACTCGGACTTGTGATTGCAATATCTGATTCAGGTCGCCATTTCTACCCCACGTCACTAAGTACCTACCTATTTACCCAGGCGGACAATCTCAACACCGGCGCGCTGAGTACAACCAGTATTGGTCCATTTGTATACAGCCCAGTCCCCTGGCAGGAGCTCTGAATTTTCCGCACTTCTCGACGAACCGGGTTAACGTCGCGTGCGCTACTATAGACGATAGAGGTTCGTGATTAGACCATCAGATAAGATGCGCGACGGAGGGCTAGGAAAGCTCCAGAAGAGGATGAGGCGATTCGGCGATACTGTATGTCCTAAGTATCTCCTTGTTTTGTACGCCGAATGAGATTTAATGGACACGCAGTTAAACCCGGACGATGCATACCTTAGCTGTGAGTCTTCTATGAGTACTTACCTCGGCTGATTACGGGAATGAGGTTTGATCTGACTGGGTTGGAGCTCATAGATCACGACATCAGGTGTATGCCGTGCTCTGATCCTAGTTGAAACTGGACTGTCACTAACTTCTTTTCCTGGATATTAGTGACAAGAGGGGATTTACAATCTCTCAAGGATGACTGGCTAACGGATAACGTTCGTTTGATCACATTTCTGTATGATTAATGCCGAAACTGACTGAACTTATAGATTATTTCTTTCTGGGAGGAGTGAGTCTGGAATCCTGGATACGCAATGACCGGCGCCATGGCTGATCGTCCCAGGTATCTGGAACGCGAGTTCCTCACGGAATACAAGTCATCCAACATTGTTCTACTTCGGCCGAGCATGTCCTTTATGATTCTCCAGACTCCGAATCCTCATTCCCTTCGTGACGCCCTACCTGACTTCACACGCACAACGCACGTTTTCCTGCCTATAAACGACTGCCGAAACGTCACAGAAGCTGAGGGGGGCACACACTGGTCTCTGCTCCTAATCTCGATAGTGGACGGAGTAGCATTCCACTATGACTCATTACCACCAGGGAATTACTGGGAGGCGAAGACAGTTACAATGAAGTTTGGCGCTCTCCTTAACCGTCCCATACGGTTTGTCAACCTCGACGATTCACCAACCCAAGAGAACGGCAGTGATTGCGGCGTGTTTGTTTGCTTATCTATGCGGCACCTCCTCTTAAAACGATTACTGCGAGCAAACTCTAATGAGAAAGTTAGTATGAGTTTGGGTGGCTGGAAGGTAGACGCGCGCTTGGGGCGCAAGGAAATAGCCAAAATTATCGAAGGGTTCCGGAAGGAGGGCGAAAGGCGAAGATCGTATGTTTCCAAGCTCCCTTGCTTCTTCTGCAGTCGCTGACGGCGCATGGTCCTCCAGAGCTAGTTTAAGCCCTTCAGGAAAGAAATCGAGGAGTCCGCCGCGTATTGAGTGATAGTTGGCCCGACCGCTTCTACCGTACATACGAGCATTTACTTTTCTACTTGGCGCACTTGGAGGATGGTTTACTAATTACTCAGTTGCATTGGGCGTAATGACGTCGGTTGGACGAGACGAGACCTTACATCTTCCTCAATTGAGGACACGAGCATGGAGCATGAGCAACGCATTTGTTCTGGAGAGGGGAATATGATGCTGTGCTTTGGTTCTCGTCTATTAATACATCATTTTCGGTCTGCGTTTTGGATGCGATTCTGACTTCACTGGCAAACCAGTTCTCTATCATATGTGGATAGCATGGTCTCTTGGTACTTAGCGTAATAGTGAACTTTCGAACGAGTTGCGTTTTTACCGTATAGTTTGAGATCTCGAGCGTACCTCTGGTGGTCGGTTCAGGTCTGGACATTGCACGTAGCTGAGGTCAAAGCCTCAGCTGCCTGTATCCGCTTATATCCTCCGGAGGCTAATAATCAGGTTTACATCCAGCTCCGAATGGTTACGCGACTACTTTCCATTCTCACCAAGAGACTTCATGCATGAGTTTCGCACTGCCTGCTCACCGTATGGATATTTCTTACTCCCCTGAATGTGGGAATCTAGGCGTCGATGATGCCTTTAATCCAATGGATGTCTCTCAACCGCTGCCTGTGTAGCTTTAATGTTCGAGTTCACGCTATACCTGGGCTGCAGTGTTGTCCGAGAGGCTTTTAGTGAGGTACTTACTAATGCTGGTTTTTCGTACTGGTTGCTACAGCACCGAGTGGCAACGTCTCCTCAAAGACCGGGGAGAAAGGGAGAGCTGAGCTCCAGCATTATTGGAATGAGGTTACTTTAATCTAGGCTTCTTTGCCATTTGCATGGTTACAGTGCCTGTTAAGCTGTTAGTGTGCAATAGCTTGTCTCTGGAATTCTCTACAGCTTCAACATCAATGCAGGATGTTTAGGGCTTCGTCATCGGCATCTTTTGAAAGCGCCGTGAAGTCCAATCCGCGGTTGCTATGCTCGGAGGATGTTCCTTCTTCTACCTTAACGTTGACCTCGATTTAGCCATAGTGGCTGCTTCGACTTCGTTGTTTGGATGACATACATTGAGATCCGATCGTCTTTACGCTGTCTAGCTGGTCCGGTCGCTGGAGATGGACAGAGTCATCTAGGCCTTATACTGAATTAGAGGTGTCTCTTCAAGTCATTACTCTAGTCATACCCATGTAGAGCCCAGAAAGAGAGGACATTACGTACCGCTACAGCCAAAGATAATAAGAAAGATATTGGGAAAACCGGTCAAATTGCCTCGGGTCTTGATCAAAAGCGACTGTAATGCCCAACGTACATAAGGAAGACGCCCGGCAATCTTCCATGAACTAACAATGTCAACTCGAAAACATAAGAGAAAGACAACGCCCTCAAAATGCCAATCAACATGAGGAATGCCGATATGCAGTTGAACAAGCAACAGACACTGTACCGGGATAATAAGTTATTGTGTACATGGCCAGGTATAAAAATAGGCATGGCACAGGTAGGTTAGGGAGAAAGGGAGGTAAAACAGAGCCCGAACGAAGAACCCGGAAGTAACAATTCGAGCAGATAGGTAGAGTAGGTAAGAGGCAGTAGTCGTGCCTATAATGGAATAGAATTGAGGAAACCAAGCCCAGTAGGGCATGGTCTATGCATAGGGTGTGATGAAAATGAATGGAAATAGCGTTCGCGGCTTGAGGACGAGGAAACAAGGGCGTCAATAGGGGTATGCGACGCCATTGGAATTGATTTGGTTGGATTTAGTCATGAAAAGCGTAGAAAATAGGGGAGAGGGTTATGGACAAATGATTCGGATATCCGCTCAATCTATTTCGAAAGACCAAGACCAAGACCAGATAACAGGGTTACTGGCAATGGTATTCGTGTTGCTGGGCCAGATCTTTAAGATTGACGAGTTGGGTGCAGGATCAGTGCCTGGCGATGTAGGCGTACGCGGTGCGGATATAGGGGAGCCTCGCGGGCTATAGATACGTCGTCTAATTATGTCTTAATGATATTTCAAGGTGGTGTGCTGGTTTGACGGACTTCCGGGTGTGCGGGCTGGCGCCGCATGTACATCGCGTCCGATTCTGACTCCCGTGCCATTGGTCCTGCCTGAGACTGTGAGTGTTGTTGTTGTTGTTGTTGTTGTTGTTGCTGCTGCTGCTGCTGAGCTACAATTTCCCGCGCATAGAACTCCACAAGCATGGTCCCGTATGCTTCCAGTTCTTCGACCGGTATTGAGAGGCGGAAGTCATTTAAGAGCAGAAATTGAAGCTCGAGGTGGTTCAGCTCAGCTAGAGGAAGGCCTCCGACCTGATGCGAAAGTTAGCTAAAGAACAAGAACGAGCATAGGGAAAGAACTACCTTAGCGTATCGAGAATTGGTGTAGAATACATCAGAGAAGAATTTACTAGCGCAAGTTACGCCAGCAATAACTAGTCGGTGAATATTGAAGCTGTCGACAACAAAAAAGTGTGAGAGATAGTCCTCTCCTTGCAGCGGATTCATGGCCGGGGAAACAGGTGACGTCGATGCCGAGTCTTGTGCTGTAATCCCAGCAGAGGGCGGCGGAGTCACCATTGGTGAGGTATGAGACCTCTGTGTGATAGACGACTCCGAAGATCTAGGTCTGAATGCGACGTCAGATTGTAAGGCATCTGTACGATTGTAGCGACCGCGTAAACGGTCTAATTGACCTTTATTGACCATCTCGGTCATGCGATCGAAGTACACTAGTAGACTGAGAAAGACTTCATAGGTCGTGGGGCAATACTTGTGAATCCTGGTGAGATAGCTCAGGATACTAATACTCGGAACGTTTTTGCCGTGAAATGCAAGCACGCTGTGCGCTTGTTGGCTCAAATTGCTCGACCCATCGACAGAAGGGATTTGCCGATGGACCTGCTCATGATGAGAATCGTTGGTAGTGGTAATCTTGGTCAGAAGCCCTGCAACCATTTCGATAATGTCCGTGACCGGCATGGAACTGATTTCGAACTGGCGCTCTTGAGCCCAGTGCCCCGATGCTCGGGTCCTCTGTGGCGGAGCTAGAAACTCCTCGCTGGCGAAGCTCTGGATGTGGGACAGGTCGCGGATCTTAATACGGCTAGGAGAACTGGCTTCTGAGCCCCCCAGCGATCGGAGGGACCGTAACGTTGGCCTTAGCTGCGGTGAGGCTGGGGAAGAATGGCTCGCCGTATGCCGGCCTCCAAAGCCTGGTGGCGCAGTGCCCGTCTGCCCCCCTTGACCCGATGGAACCACAGAGGGCGGGTTCATCTGCGCAGATGTTGGTATAGGGGTCGGCCCAGGCGTGACTGTCGAAGATTCCGAAGACCGCGAGCTAGGATGCGAGGATGCTCTGATATAAGCCGGAACATCCTGGGTGGAAAACCGGGATGAACCTGCGGCAGATGCCGATGGCGGGGCAGGGAAGGTGGGGGTGGTATTAGACGAGGTCGATATAGAGCTACCGGTCTCAAGATTCGATGACGACTGAGCGGGTTGACGTGAAGAAGATTGATAGACAGGTTCCGAAGGGACGGCGGTTCCCAGCATGGTGTAGGAACTGTTACTATGGTTCGATTGCGGGTGGTTGACGACGACCGATTCCATGCCCGGGCTGGTGAGGGGAAGGAGAAGAGATAGCGCAAATTAAGAATAATATATTTAGCCAAGGGCTCTAAGCCAAAGTTAGCGAGAGCACAGCATCGGGGGACGTGATGAGGTGTGGTGGGAGGCTTCAGGTAGGTGACCGTGAGGGAAGGCAAAGAGGCGCGGATGAGGGGAAAGAAGCAATGCCGCAAGATAACAGAGGGACGCGGGGCCGTATACGATCGATCAGGATTACCAACGAAAATGAGAGATTCTCTAGTGAAAGCGATCGCGAAGGGCCAGAGCACTTGGGGGTGCGCAGCGCGCTCCGACCCGGGCAGGCAGGCTTGAATTGGAAGGGATTCACGAGCGAGAGGCAGCAATGGAGCAATCCATTGCGGTTAGAGGAGCTGGAGGTTGGATTTGACGCAGATGTATGGTACAGAGCGACCTCCGGGAGAAAGCAGATGAACGACGGTGAGCAAAAGGAGAGGGAGGCTAACTGTTGGTGGCGGAGGAGATGCCTCGATAGCCAGCAAGTGATGATGGCGATAAAATGACGGCGAGGCTGGTTGACGGACGGGCCTGGATCCACCGGGAGACAGCCAGCAGAGTACAGTATTTTGGGGGGCCTGGCTTGTCAACACAACAAACACTTTGATATCAGGCCAACTGCCGTCGAAATTATAAAGGTGTTCGATTTAGTGCAGAAAAAGATGACATGGTAAGGATCGGCTACCTATATCCAAGGAGGGCGAATGATGAGAATATACCTCAGATCAGGATGCATCATCACCGCGTTTCCGCTATACGACTGTGAATAGGTACACTCTCAGCAACATCCTATTTGCCCATTCTCAATCTTTCGAGGTGCTAGTCCTGTTTCCTTTTTCTTGCAAACGCCCCTGATGCATTGGGCCACCATATCACTGGTGGCTATGATTCCACCCGATTGTTAGCTTCCGAACTGGAAGGACAGGTATGAAATTCAAGATCCAGGGTGGGAGACAGCAGGATTCATGTCAGACCTACAGGGACTGGAACCGGCGAATGGCGGCTCACTGGTAGCGCACCTGGTGGTGATGATCGGATGATTGGTGGTCGGCGAAGATAGTCGTGATGCCGAAACCCACCTTCATTGACGGTGCTCACCCCGCCCCATTGGGCTATATACGGCCCTGGACGACTTCCGAACCTGTCATTTGAACCTCAACGGGTATACTGTTTACTGATATTACCGCAAGCTTCCAACTGCTTCCCCTAGCCGCGATCTCCAGGCTCTTGCTAGGCAGAGAAAAAGCAATACGGAAGCTCGCTAGTCTACTGGTACCACAACTCACGATTATCCTTGCATGGTCTCTCATTTAGTGATAGGACGCAGATCTGCCGACTATACGTACAGCCGAGAGGTTGCTGCCGCTTCAGGGAGAGAACCCTTTGATACATTACGGGAGAACAAGAGTTGAAGAGCAAAATGCAAAGAAGAATATACGGCAAAAAATAAAAGACCTTTAGCTGGTAGCTAGCATTGAGATATGATCATTGCTCACCGCGAAAGCCTCAGTTAGTACGTCCGGGTGCAGTGTAGCCGTTGTCCGGCAGATACAGGTGTCGTTGCGCTCCATTCTTCGTCAAGACTACCATCCTGATCACGCCGCCCGAGCTGCCATCCCACTTGATTGCCTCCCGCAGTGCCCCTCTGACAAACTCAACACCCTCTTCTTCAGTCATGTTCTCTTTCCAGTTCGCGTCACAGTAACCGTAGATGTAAGTCGACCCGGACCCGCCGATGGAGTATGCCTGCTTGTGCAGCGATCCACCCAGCGGTATCGAATACACTTGGCCGCCGTGCCGGGGATCGTAGCCCGCGATGATTATTCCGGCACTTGATGCGCAAGTTAATCAAACAATGCATTCTGAGATGGCACAAGAATGGCATACCTTAGCATGTCCTTGTTCTCATAGCATAGCTCCTGGAACAGCGCGGCTGCAACCTGTGTGCTGGGCGGCTCGTTATTGACGATGGAGTACATATTCAGGTGGTAGGAGACAATGTCCGCCACGGCCTGTGTATCTGCGGCGGAGCCAGATCGGCAGCACCAAATGGTATCATGGACTTGCGTCAATTTATCGGTGACTCGATTGGCGATGTAAGCTCCAGTCGTTGTTCGACTGTCCGCACCTAGGATGACGCCGTCTTTGAAGTTGATTGCCATGCTATCAGAAAGCCGGAGTTTTAGTCGATATGGCTTTGAAAAGGCTGATGAAACCACTCACATTGATGTTCCTAGGCTAGGAAAAGCAGTGTTAGTTTAGGTCACGATGAGCGAGTTTGAAGTACCGGAACTTACTTGACCTCTCCACTCTTCAGGTGATTCATGTCAATGTGAATCCCATCTAAAACAGATATCAGTAACGCCGTAAAATATATTTGAGACGCCAGTGAGGAGCTTCTAACCTTCCCCGAGCATCCCCGTCATACCATGACTGGCGACCATAGTGTTTGCTAGGAGTGTTTTGTGCAAGAATTTGACTAGTTCCGGCGTAGACGAGAGCAGAGCAAGCGTATTTTCTAAGAGCGGACGGATAAATGAAAGTTGAAGTGTATGGTGCGAGTAGAATATATGTGATGAGAAACAGCTTCAGCAGAGCTCAGGCAGGCGAGCCTTACGTGGGCAAGCAAGCTGGAGCTGATTCCGCCAGGCGGTCAGGGCAACTGGGACTCTCATTGGTCAAGCCTCCCGCCGTCTTCTCCCCGCAACATCGCCCCTAGCCTCCTGAGTGTACATCAGTCTATGCAATCAAGCAGGCTTACAGCCTTCTATCTAACATCTGTACATCCGCCGAGGCTGAGTTGCGCACTGGGCCGGCTTATATTGCCCAGTTTCTTGTTATATCTCGGCTTGGAGCAGTCTAATCTCTGCAATTACTGTCATTCTTGCCTGCGCTTTCGGCATCCGTGCGACTCAACATGTCGGAATTCTCCGCCGCCCCCACCGTCATGGAGTATAGCCAGCATGACAAACTAGCGCCGTTCAGTTCATGCGCCTTCCGATGCTGGCATCTTCAGGCCTAGCTGTCGTCGCTAGCGGTCTCTTATATTTCAAACAAAAGTTTGTCCCACCTGCACTGCAATATTGGTGCAACTGGCTGAATCCTCCTGGGAAACTGACAACATGTGCAGCGAGTTAATTTATCCCCGAAATATCCCCGCAGATGCACGTACGAATGTGCCCAAGCCTCGCCAA
Source organism: Aspergillus nidulans FGSC A4 (assembly GCF_000011425.1). Classification (NCBI taxonomy): domain Eukaryota; kingdom Fungi; phylum Ascomycota; class Eurotiomycetes; order Eurotiales; family Aspergillaceae; genus Aspergillus; species Aspergillus nidulans. The sequence goes on along the minus strand of NC_066258.1, from coordinate 3,093,866 downwards.
TTTGGTATCGAGGACTACGAAGAGCTTCAGCTACGTACTCCGGACGGCGAAAGCTTGCATGCTTACTTTATTCGTGCTCCCCGCAAACGAGTAGACCAGAATCTTACTGTGTTAATGTTTCACGGCAATGCGGGTAATGTGGGCCATCGGATTCCAATTGCGAAAATAATGCAAGACTACCTGGGCTGCCATGTTTTGATGTTGGAGTATCGTGGTTACGGTTTATCCACCGGCGTGCCGGACGAACATGGACTAAAGATTGACGCTCAGACAGCGCTCGATCACTTGCGACTAAGAGGAGAGACGGCAAATTCACGGATTGTTGTATATGGACAGAGCCTTGGGGGAGCCGTGGCCATAAACCTTGTCGCAAACAACGAAGACAAGGGCAGTATCTCCGGTTTGATCCTCGAGAATACCTTTCTGAGCATCCGCAAGTTGATCCCAAGGCATGTTCCCAGTTCCATCTCAGCTTCTAATATCTGCACAATGATAACAATATCCAGCGTTTTCCCTCCCGCTCGATACCTTGCTCGTTTCTGCCATCAGACATGGACGAGCGAGGAAGTTCTGCCGAAGATAACAAAGACTCCTATACTTTTTCTGAGTGGACTGCAAGACGAGATTGTGCCGTAAGCCAACATGAACCCTTTTCAGATTGGTGATAAAGCCCGTAATCAATGAATTGACTTGCAACAGGCCATCGAACATGACGCAATTGTTCGCCATCTGTAACTCCAAGCGCAAAGTGTGGCGAACTCTTCCCAACGGTGCACACAATGACAGTGTCGCAGAGCCAGATTACTTTGAGCATATTCACTCCTTTGTCACTGAAGAGGTCCTCAAGCATAACTGATGATTTTTACTTTTCTACCTCATGACACCAACGCGCTGAATACTCAATATGCCACCCTCAACGATACCTGAATCCCACTCGTTAATTTACCTGCAAAGCGATAATATGATGCAGTCCGCTTCTGGGTATCAGCGGCTTAGCAACTCATACCACTAACCCAATGATGTTCTTTTCTTGTACTTTACCCCCGCCTAATCACTGACAGGACCCTGCGGACGGAAGTACTGCCGGCGTTGTGTACTTTCATTGTCACTTTTATCATAACTCGAATATCTTCCGCGTTTAGTCGACCCAACTACGATAATAATTGCTGATATGCGATGCGCGACTGGGAAGTTTGGAGGTTTCGGTTCTGCGTTCCAGATTGGCGTCACGGTTTGGATTTGGCCGAGTATATTCTGGAGTTCTTTCTTGTTATTTTAAATCAATACCATGTATCAGGCTTTGTCGTTTGTACAGAGGAAGGCTAATTGTTGTAAGTACAAATTTCAGTCAAGAAATGTTAAATGTTGTACAATGCTAAAGTACAAGTAAAGGATATCTACGTAATCTACAATTTCTCCGCTTCAGCCATCAACTCTTCAATCCTAAAGTTCTGAACATCGCCCTGGGTAAACATGCGGAGAAGTTCCCCCTTTCGTCCACTCGCCTGGCCGCCGAAGTCGTAGAACCGCTGCACGCAGCTAACTAACCACGTAGCCTCGGCAGTCGAGACTCCCGAGTCAGGCATCACCTGGCCATGCATAAGAACCAGCCCCTTATCATCCGCAAGGTCAAGATGATGCGTTATAGTTGTATGCGGCTGCGCATAAGCACCATGCAGCTTATACGCAGCCAGCGGAGTGAAGATCACAGTAGAAGTGTGCGTATTAACTGCCGAAGGCGCGGAGGCTGGTGGGTGGAAAGCCCATTGTAAGAAATGAATGTCTGCACCGCCCTTGTCGCCGGTGGCGGTGGTTTCCGCTTCGGAACTTTGGGACTCGGATGCCGAGCGGGGGAGTGGAAGGATGAACTGCGGGTTCTGGCGAGCAGCAGAGGCGATGCGCTGATACGTCTCTAAGGGAATAACGGCGCAGATAGAATTGGAGTTCGAGGCGTGGCGGAGGCGCCAGATGGCTTCGATTTCTTTGGGAGGAAGGGCGCGGACTTTCTCCACATCCAGGTAAGAGCCTAGGGGTTTGATACCGCTTGAGGAGACTGACTTGGCGGCGGCAGCGACTTGCGATTGTGCGGCGGATTGAGGTTTGGGAGGGGGAGGAGGGGAGTGTGGTTTCTTGGAGGGAGCTGGCGGCTCCGGGGTCAGAACTGTTGATGCTTCGCGACGGAGCTTATCGATCTTCTCTTGATGGGCTTTCTTCAGTGCTTCAACGGAATCAAAGCCCTCCCTGTAGCGTTTTTTGTGAGCACAAACGATTAGGGTCTTCCAAATGCTCTTCCAACTCACTGCTTAGCCCTTTGGTCGAGCTTCGCTCGGTATCTATCCAGGACCTGGTTGGGGTCGTGGTGGGTCGCAAGGAAACGAACATCATGGACTTGAGCCCATCGACGCTGCTGGGAGCGAATCAAAGAAGACCGGCTCCAAGGCAGGCACTGTAATGTGAAGGATCGAATGGACGCCATTTTTGCTGGTAGCAGAGCAGGTTCGATGATCCGGAATTGAGGCTCGGGTTCGAGGCCGAATGAACAAAATTGGCGGCCGCTAATCGGTAAGGAAGCATTATGTAATCGGCTTATCGTCTCCCCGCAATCTATGTCGACGCGACTAGACCGTTGAGCAGGTACTGTATCAGGGCTAGTAGTGAGCCCCCACTAACTAGTATCTAAGTAGTCTATGTAAGCTCTGCAGGCCGTCCCGTAGCTTCACGTTTGCTAGTCTTGCCGGGGCTGAATCGCTTCTCACACACAGTCATATGTAGATTGATGGGCATAAATAGAATAGTGACTAAGCAAACCAAGAATAATGTTATGCAGTCCACGTGGGTTGTCAGCAATCATTGAAACAGATAGGTAGCTTACGGTTAACCCCGTACTTCGTGTCGGACTCAGACCACCTTGCTCATGCAAGGAAGATGAACCGTGCCGTCTTGCTCAGCACAACTTCTTTGTCGCTCATTGAACACTATTAACTCTGGTTCCTTCTTCATTCTTAACCTTCTATGTATATCGTATCGCTCTAATAGCACTCGCCGATTCGTTCGCCGCATGGCATGCTTCTTCAGCACAACTTAATCAGGGAACCGCGACTCTCGTCCTCTGCAGCGATGGCCAACCGCCAAATCACAAGGCGCATTCTGATAAGCGCTTCTATTTTGATCTTCTTTCTCTTTGTCTTGTTCATTCAACCCTACGGTCCTCCTAGTCCTTCTGTCCGAGCTCCTGGTCATCTTGAGAAATCAACACCTGTCAAAGACGATCTGATCAAAGGAGATGTTGTGATGCCTCGTTTAGGCAATGAGACAGCAAAGTATACAATAGCAACTTGCGCTTAGGCTAAAAACGATGCTAACCCTCAGAACTAGAGCCGAATTAGGTCGCGCAACTTGGAAGTACTTCCACACCATGCTCGCTCGTTATCCTGAAGATCCCACTGAGGAGCAACAAGAGACGCTCCACTCATACATCTACCTTTTTGCGCGACTCTACCCATGGTATAGTTGGCCATTGTTCGCCCACTCCGGCCTCCCAAATGCTGACTGACAAACTAGCGGTGAATGCGCCTCACACTTCCAAGGACATCTGAAGCAATACCCCCCGCAGGTGTCTTCCCGTAATGCGGCGGCTGGATGGGGTTGTTTCATCCACAACGAGGTCAATGCTATGCTGGGAAAGCCAGCATTTGACTGCAACAAGATCGGTGACTTTTACGACTGCGGATGTGGAGATGAGGAAGAAGAAAGCGAGGGCAGTGGCTCCAATAGCGGACACAAGACCGCTCCTCGCGAAAGTAGCTTCGGTGACGACACTATCTCACCTGTGGAGATATCCCGGGAACCGTCAGTGCGCCCCCTTGACTCGCTATATTAACTTTAACTAACGGCTATTGTTCATTTAGCATCACACGCGGTGGATAGATTGTGGCACCGACGAATCGCCATTTCATTGTCGGCATACCCAGAGCACTCCAATTATCTCTTAGTAAAATAATCAACGCCGGTCGTTGAATGTACAATAGCTTCCTGTCGATTTGCTGAATAGCCATAAGTAACTGGACCTACAACAACGCAGTGTAAAGCAGCCCCTCAGAAAAGACATGAGATTTCCATATCAACTCGTCGAGCGAGATGCAAACACACCAGCTAGGAGGGCAGTATCTCTACGGAAGAAAGCGAAAACAAGGGTGCCCCTCCCCTCAAAGCGACACCAATATGCAGTTGCGCGCATGACTCTTCGTTCGCAAACGTTGTTGTCTCTGTGACTGGCGCAGCTGACCCGAAGCTTGATGGTGTGTTTGTTATCAAATATAACCGGTTTGCCATTAAGATCGGCTTCATATGCGCAGATATGAAGGGGAGAACTTGTGGCCTAGCCATTCACCTGCTTGTAGCTAGATGTGCAGCGCTACTAGTATGGTTCGAAGCCGATCGGGCTGAACAAGGATCATCCGCGGAAAGAGACAATTCGATCGCGGTCAGATCTAATATCAGCGCACGAAGCAATGCAAGATGTGGTACAAAGTAGTACGCTAAGCTTTGTCTCACTTCGAATACCTCCTTCGGAGCATTTGTGGACTTATGAACATGCTTCGCTGCAAGACATCCATAGCAGCATAGGCTTGCCCTCCAGAGGCGGCACACTATGAGCCAAAGTGAGGGGCCGACCCCCGAGAACTTACTCTAGCTCCCGCGGGCCTGTCCTTGGCTGTGCAGTGTACGCTAAAGCCAGTCTTCTGACGAGTCCACGCTCCTTTTTAACCTCTGTTGTTGGTCCTAAGAACTTGTAGAGTCAAATTACCAATCCTCATTATACGCATCCTGTTGATCATTCCAGACACCAACCATGACCCTACTGGCCGGCAGTGGCCGCACGACTTGTTCAACTCTTCCAAGGTCGCGCCTAGGCCTGCTGAGACAGATCTATGTAATAGCTCGTGTTGGCGCCTGCTTGATAGGGCATCAATCACAAAGCTGCGGAATGCGGAACTTGTCAGTCCCAATTAGGACTAGCGTGGTATACCCACTGTTTCCACTCTTTGATTCCATCTCGCATTTTTTGAGCGCGCCAGAAAGATTCCAGCAAGAAAAGCGCAAATCGAAAGATAGCCTTGATAGAGTAGGCACTACTCTTGATTTCGGCTGCTGATACCTCCTAGCTGCGGTGCAAGTGCCTCCCTACCTCTTATTCGTCCTTCTTTCTCCTGCTGCCTACTTCTTTGACTTTGTTTCTGTGTCAACAAAGGCACCCCTCCCACGTTTTTTGGCTCTACTTCGTCCTGTTCCCTTCGCGCAAAGGATTCCAGCTCTGATTGAACAGCACTCTTTTGATTGCCGCCTGATATCTCCATTATCGATTTCTGAAAGAGGCTGTATCTCGCTGTGGCGGCGATCGCGTTCTGTTACGCGGCTTATAACCTCGCGGATTCTTGTGAAAATGGTCTCATTCTCGTGTGAGGTAGGTCAGACGAATACTCGGTGTCATATCATGTATAACGAGGTGAAACGTCCGGAATTAGTTACTGATTCTTCTCCTACTTCTAGGCGTGCGGTGACGTTCTCACCAAGAAGAAGCTTGATCCCCATCGCAACCAATGCCGCGGCGCAAGCTTCACCTGCATTGATTGTATGGTCCATTTCCAAGGAACATCTTACAGATCCCATACGGTACGGATAACTGTTTTCTTATTTGCTGTCAAGTTGGAGCGTGCAGTGCTCGTCTCCGGCTCGTCAGGTGGTCTGATTCGTATTCTAAGCGTCTTGATGCGCGTGTGGCGCTTGTCCGGGAGTTGTCCATCGACAAGTCGGCCAAAGCCGCAGCATATCAGTGACTCAAAAGAGCTGAAGCTAACCCGAGTCTCCTAGTCATGTATGAGCGAGGCTCAGAAATACCAAGGCGCACTCTACAGAGAGAAGCCGGCCAAAAACGGTCGCAAAGGCAATAACAACAATAATCAGAACGGCAACAAAAACGACAATAACAGCGCGAAGACGAACACCAGCCACCGTGCTCCATATATTGAAGACGCCCCCGATTCCCAAGTTAATCTTGTTTCCACCGTTTCTACTACCTCTACATCGAACGGAACCACATCAGCCCCAGCACAAGAAGGCACCAAGGTCAATGTGTTTGATTTCCTAGTTGACGAAAAGACACCGAACGCGTCCAAAGTCTCTCTTGCCGAACCGAAAGAGCAGATGAAAATGAAGGACCACGCACCTTCGGTTTTTGAACGTTCTCAGTCGTCGACGCGCGCTGAAGCGGAGGAGGGTGATGAAAATAAAGACTACGAAGAGAACGGCTTTACTTATGGTTCAGGGCCTATTCAACCACCAGTGTATCCCAACAAGGATGCTGCTGTATCACAGGAGTTCATGACTCCTGCCCCGAAAAAGAAGAAAGATCGGCGTACTGAGAGGAAGCAGTCTCCCCCCGCTCTGACTGCGACTTCAAGCGATAAGAAGCGGAAGCGCCGCACCGATGACCATGACATGGAGGACGCAGACACTCCTATGCTCGAGGCTCCATCTAGTGTGTTGAATCACCCAGGAACCCCGATGCTCCATTCCGGTCTAACAGGCGGGCTTGACCGCATGCTCCGATCGCCTTCACTAGATGGTGAAGATGACCTGGAAAACCCGCGCCGACGATACCAGGATCCTTCATCGCCTCTCAAGCGCACACGTCGCGACGAGAAGGAAGGCCACGGTGACGCAGGCCTGGGCATCTCGATCAAAAACCGTGCTGAGCGTCTAGTCTCTTCTATGTTTGCTGGGTCCAGCGTTTCCGGAAGCAGTGTCGCGGGTAATGAAGCTGAACCTCGCAAGTCTAAGAAGACTCACAAGGTCCGGTACGACGACCAAGCTCCTTCTTCCGAAGCTTTGAAGACCAAGCGCAAAAGCAGCGCGCAAATGGAAGCAGACCGCCCTTCGCGCCGTGTCAAAAAGTATGAGTATCCGGACTCTCCGCGGGACAACGGCCGCGACATGGTCGTCTACCGACAAGAGAACCATCCCAATGAGGCACAACGGCAGATGGCTGCTCACTTTTTGTCTTTGGTTACAAAGGGACCGGAAAGCACTCGGGGCTTTTCGGTCAACAAAGTGCTCAAGCGATTCCACAAAGATTTCTCGGACGATATAGATGGCGACCGCGGACGAGGTCAAGGCCGAAGCCGCGCAGACCGCGAACAGAGACTAGAGGATGAGAAGGACCTCTGGCGAACATTACGTCTGAAGCAGAACGAAAGAGGAGAAATTGTGTTGTTTTTTTAGTTATCTTAATCTCGATGTTTAATGGTTGCATGGGCGCATTTGACTCGCATTTTTATCCCCACCAGTTGAGGAACCGCATTTATAGCGATGATGAATATTTTGTTTAATTGCAATGATATGGACCCTGTTATTACCCCTTCGTATGTTACAATTGGAAGACTCGACAAAACTCCGTATGCACGAGTCCCACTATGAGTAATGGTGACTCGAGATGGTTACTGTGAGCGTATGAGTCACAAATGCAGATTGTAGCCAAGTGACATGGCTGATGATTACGGAAGCCAGTAATGGTCGATCCCTTTAGTGCCTTTGTCAGATTTGTGCCATGGTTCGAGTAGATAAGTGCAAGTCCTACAAACGCAGCCACCTTCGCCACAGTCTTAATAAGACTCAGGAACTGCCGCTTACAACTTTCTTTGGTCCCTGGAGTTCCATTCCTTTCTTTTCACCTCAGGCTTTGCTTCCTCGCCTCGAAGGGACCTTTCAACTTCTTCTCCCTTTCATTCCTATTTTACTTCATCTTAAAGCTAGAGTTCATACCCGTGCGCTCAGGTTTAGTTTATAGTGCATGAGTGCGAGTACGAGTTCGAGTTTGCTGGTTCAGACTCCACCGAATATGTCAGTGTCAACAGCTACGCCGACCGGGGTCGATAGCGCCCCGCGAAATCCTAGAAATTTTAGACGGGGACATCGAGGCCGCCGAGGTAATCCGAGTCGACGGACACAAACACAGGAGCAAACGCAGTTCTTGTCCGCAGCGCAGCCGCATAATTTGCCGGCAGCCCAAACCCAGCAGTTACAAGCGCAGGCGCCGACGCCGACCACTTCTGTATCCCAGTCTCAGCTCGCAACACAACCAAGCGATACGGCGGGTCAGCAACGATCACGACGTGGCCCGAGAAGAGGACGGCGAGGCGCTGGGAATACACCGGTAGATGGAGAAGGGCAGCGCCAGAATCGGGTGCGGGGTGGCGACCAACAAATTGGGGCGGGAGCTGCTAGACGGACGTTCGGTGGACGCCTGACGAAGTCACAGGAGACTTCGGAGGACGATAAGCAGGCGCCAGAGGGTACGGAAGATGCAGGGTTAAGGGCTGATGCTCCAGCATTTGTACCTGGATCGTCCTCGAGCAATGCCGCACCGGCAAAAGGAAAAGGGAAGGGGAAATCCCTCCGAACACGGCAGCCGAAGGTTACTACAAAGTCAGAGGCGGAGGATATCATCACACGGATTCATGAGGATATTGCTCATAACCTTTACGAATGCCCTATCTGTACTAGCGAGATTGGACGGAAGACACGCGTTTGGTCTTGCGGACTCTGTTGGACCGTGTTCCATTTGAGCTGTGTTAAGAAATGGTCGAAGAATGAAGGCGCCGCTGTGCAGGATCCTTCCCGAACCGTGCCCGGTGGTGAAAACGGAGAGGCTAGCGGGCCTCGTGCTTGGAGGTGTCCTGGTTGTAATCTTGCCCAGGAGGTGTTTCCATCAAGCTACACTTGCTGGTGTGAGAAAGAGACTGATCCGCGGCCGCTTCCTGGGCTTCCCCCTCACTCGTGTGGGCAGACATGCTCACGCAAGCGTAAGGATTGTCCACACCCCTGTGATTTGACTTGCCATGCTGGGCCATGCAAACCATGTACGGCAATGGGCCCGACTCAGGATTGTTTCTGCGGCAGGAATTCGTCTACGAAGCGGTGTCAAGACACCGACTACGAGAACGGATGGAGTTGCGGCGAGATTTGTGGCGATTTGTTGCCGTGCGGTGAACACACCTGCAGTCGGCCTTGTCATGAAGGTCTTTGCGGAGCGTGTGAGGTCAAGATTGATGCGCGCTGTTATTGTGGAAAGGTAGAGACCGAAATGCTCTGCAGCTCCAAGGACGAAGAGCTGGATAGCCAACTTTTGAAGGATTGTGATGTCGAGGAGTGGACCGGGTGCTTCAGCTGCGGAGATGTCTGCAGTCGCCCATTTGATTGCGGTGTCCACGTCTGTCAGCAAAGCTGCCACCCACAAAAAGCCCAGGCGGCTCACTGTCCGAGATCGCCGGACGTGGTCTCTCATTGTCCTTGCGGGAAAACGCCATTGGCCGATATTCCAGGATATACACCTCGATCATCTTGTGAAGACCCCATTCCAAACTGTCAAAAAGCCTGCGGCAAGACTCTTCCATGTGGACACGCATGCGAAAAGATCTGCCACACTGGTCCATGCGGCGCGTGTATGCGGGCGGTTACGATAAATTGCCGTTGTGGGCGCAATTCATTTAAGAGCATTTGCCATCAAGGCTCGTTCGAGCCTCCGCAATGTTTCCGGGTTTGTAAGGCAGGCTTACATTGCGGCAGACATGCATGTGCCGAGCGTTGCTGTCCTGGCGAACAAAAGGCCGTCGAACGCCAGGCTATGCGAAGGAAGCTGAAGCCTCACCTCCGCCCTATCGACGAGGATGTCGAGGCCGAACATATTTGTACCCGTGTTTGTGGCCGCATGTTGAAATGCGGCCGGCATACATGTCCGGAAATCTGCCACAAGGGTCCCTGCAATACTTGCAGAGAGGCTATATTCGAGGAGGTACCCTGCAGTTGCGGTAGGACAGTCTTGTACCCGCCGTTGCCCTGTGGGACGCAGCCCCCGGCATGCTCATTCCCTTGTGAGCGTCCGAAACCGTGTGGCCATCCTCAGACGACGCACAATTGTCACACAGAGGACGAATCTTGCCCCAAGTGCCCTTTCCTAACAGAGAAAACATGCCTTTGCGGGAAGCGGACCCTAAAGAATCAACCCTGTTGGTTGGCAGATGTACGCTGTGGGCAAATTTGCGGCGAACCACTCAAATGCGGCTCTCATTACTGTCAAAAGAATTGTCACCGACCAGGCGAATGCGAAGATGCCTCACAGCCCTGTCAGCAGGCATGTGGAAAGACAAAGACCGTTTGCGGCCATCCATGCACGGAGCCCTGCCATGCTCCGTACCCCTGTGCCGAGAAGACGCCATGTGCGTCCACAATCACGGTAACATGTGGCTGTGGACGACTTCGTCAGGACCGTCGATGCAACGCTATGAAAGCCGTGACATCGAAGGGACAGCTGCAGCAGCCGCAGAGGCTCCCCGCAACCAGCCCCTTATCATGCGACGACGAGTGTGCCCGGTTAGAGCGCAACCGCGCGCTTGCGGCAGCTCTAGGGGTCAATATCAACCCGTCGACCACCATGGCGCAAAATACTATCTCCTCCACGAACCTACCATACTCTTCTGAAACACTGGACATGTACATCCAGCTCTCATCTACATCCCCCCTCTCGACGCTTCAATCCCACGAAGCAACCCTACACTCCCTTGCTACAAGCACTACCCAACGCTCCGTGCGAACCCAGCCCGCAAAATCGTCTATCCGAGCTTTCATCCACTCTCTTGCATCGGACTACGGCTTCGCGAGCGAGAGTTTTGACCCAGAGCCCCACCGACACGTATTCGTCCTCAAGCCTACAACTTGGACACCTCCTGTCTTCGGCCTCGGCAATGGCGTCTCGATCGGCATCGCGGGTATGAGCGTTTCTGAATGTGTGAAACTTCGTGAGCGTCACAGGGCCAAGGAGCGCGAAGCGCAGCGTGAAGCAGCGGCAGAAGCGAAAGCCCTACGCGAAGCAGCCAAGGCCCAAGCCGGCTCTTCGGAAGGCGGCTGGGCGCAAGTTGCTGCATCGAAACGGAATAATGGGGTCAGTAGCGCAAGAAACACGCCGCTTTCTCGCACTCCCATTGGGCCAGGGTCGGGGTCTTTGTACGCGGCTCTTGCGATGAACGATGACGGAAGCAGCGTAGGGGGCTCGGGCGTCAAGAAGGAGAAGCTCGTTCTGAGATCGGGCGTTGGTGCGAGCAAGCAGGCTCGCCGTTCGTCTCCACTTCAATCAACTGAAGTTGCCGATAGTTGGGAAGAGGAGGAAGAGAAAGAGGAGCAGGAGGAGGAGCGACGGGCGAGGGAGTCCGAAGTCTCAGGTAGCACAGGGACAAGGACCCCCGAGGTCGTTGAGGGGAATCGGGACTCTGGAAATGAGACCGCCGCAGGCACTGCTTCCTCTGAATCCCTTCCTGCAAGTGAGGGAGAGAGGACCCAGGCGGATGAAACCACTGTCTGCTTCTGATCTCCTCTCACCACTTTTAGACTTTGTTGTCAGTCTTCCTGTTTGTTCCCCATATTCACGATTTTTTGCATACATACTCGTTTCTAGCATAGCGAGTTTTGAGGCATTCCAGCGTAGTTACTGTGTCATGGGCGGCGCAACCGGTTTAGAAAAAACAATCTTATATTTATACAGAATATATATTCTCATGCAGCGGTCGCAAAATTGATGTGATCTATAGATGAAATCTTCTAGACGCGTAGTGCCCTAGAAAGCAAGCTGGGCATTGTCCAATCAGCATTTCTAGCTTTACTTAGGGCTACCTTGACCGTTATGGTCTGCATCAGGCGATGTATTTTATGCAATCATAATGAAGTGAGGCCAGAGGCAGTCATTCTCTGCATACTCTGCATACACTACTACTACCACCACGTTGCTAAACTTGAAGTCATGCAATCAACCTGATACTCATCAACCCCTTCTGCTTGAAAATCCTCAACAGCCAAACCCACTTATGCTTTCAATCATATCAACCACCGTTCCCTGGCTTTGTTCTTGTCTTGGGATCAGCAGACCGTCCCCTCAGGAAGGCACCACTGAATCCTGGGATCGAAACCGCAGCACTAAGCAGTGATCGCATTGATTAGCATCTACCAACCTGGATGTAGGGAGGGTATTAGCCACGACGTACAACAGGTAAGTCCGCTGGACAGTCGGATGCTGATTCGCATCGAATACTATCAGAGTCAGGGGTTTGGGCTGCAGCTGCAGCTGCCGTATGAGCGGGATCGGCAAGGTGGAGGAGGGTAAGGATTAGGATAGGGAGCAGTCTCATTTTGGGCGATCTCGTTTGTTGCTTTGTAAATTCTCGCGAGGGTGGTTTCTCTGCAAATTCGGATGTGTTCCTAGCTAAGCGGGTTGGAAAAGAAGGGAGGAAGAAGGGGTAAATGGAATGGGAGTCTGGGAATTATGAATACGAGTGAACCAATCTATATCGAATAGCCTTTACTCCGGCCCAGAGTCGGCCTGAATTCTGTCCGCTTCGACTTTGGAATAGGGCGGCCTAACATGGTAAACATTTGATCAGCGGGTGCAGCGTAATTGGTGAGAATGTGGCCGTTTCACTTGATCGAGACGAGCTGACTCTCTCGTGGAGGAGTGGCAATGGCCTGAGATCTTTAAGTTGGGCGTAAGGTACCATTTTTCTATATAGTAATGCTGTACGAAGTATATATATATTGATATCCGAACCGGTACTGCGATATCAACATCCTCAGTCTTCTTCGCATACTCAGCGAACAAACGACTGGGGCACAATCAGCACCGTCGAGCAGTCAAGGACGCACAGACCGATTAACACGAGGACATAAAACATGGCGCTCGTAAACTCGGGAAGCCGCACTAAGTTCTGGTTGCATGAGGTGTTCTTTGGACCAGAAATGTGAAAATACATAGAAGATCAGGTCCGCCAGTGGAGAGAAACGATCCAGTGCATTGATGCGTATTTGCCTGTTCAGCTGAAGAAGAGGACGAGCAATGAGGACGCAATCACTGTTGGGGAGGTCCTGCTGCGATAACCGTGTCGCAGAAGCAGTGCTTGCGCTGAAGAGGTATTTCAAGCTGCAGTAAACCGGGATTACCATGCAGTAGCGCAATTATTACGTTCCTGAAGACCCCGCCCATAGGTTTAAACCCACGGGCTTCTTCAGACGGTGAAGAAGGCTTTGTACCCGGAGTAGACGACGAGGGAGATGTGGATGCTGAAGACTAGGACTATGGATTTAACGGAGCAGAGCTCCAGACGCTGAAGATTTCGAAGTGAATGCACTATTCATGATCTATTTAGGCGCGAGTTGTTACAGATAGTGAAGAACGAGTCTGTTGGTGTCTGGGAGGATTCAGCTTCCGCCTCTCTCGTGAGGTCTTTCATCCCCGTAATCCTGCGCAGGATTTGGGCCGTCTGCACTGTACACTGGAGGGCGCTTAGTCTCCGGTCAAGCGATGGCAAGCAGTATCAGAGCGAAGTCTCAAACTCCATAGCCAGAGATTTCCCAGTATCCGAAGTCTACCCCTTGTACGATAGGCATAAAGCCGCCGACCGCTGACCCGACGACTAGAGCAGACGCAATCATGAGTCTCGAACAGAGTATGGATATTATGGAGATACCTGTCGATCAACGAGAGCTTTCAAGCGGAGCGGCAGACTATTTGGACCTGGTTTATCACCTTAGCAATGATGATGGTTAGGGTTGGCAAGAGTCATATCCCGAGGCCCGCCACAAACTGAGCAGGCCCCAGCATCGGCGCGCCATGACTACGTCAAAGCCCACGACCGCACGCTTGACACCTGGCGAATAGAGGAGCCCAGACAGACCGAGACAACGAGCAGTAAGATCATCAGGGTCGTCCATACTCTCCTGGATGGAGACCAGTTTGGGGCCCGCGTGGGTTTGTTCCAGATCATCAGAACCTATCCAGATCTCACAAGGTCAGCAAGGCTCTTCTCTTCATCTTCGCCAAGTTATTTGGCTTGTAGCTATACGGACGCAATGTTTATGACCCTGGATGTTTCCATCACTGAATCTTCATGAACCAGGGCCTCTCGCACCTGGCGATCCTTTCACCTCGTCTCTGGTTCCATCAAGTACAGAGATGCGGGCGGTTAGAGGAAGCCGGCGACTTGCCCGCGACTCTTGTAGTCGATGATGGACAAGCCCAGGGTTCAGCCCATGTTTGGCGTATAGAGACTATACCAGAACCTGGTTCTGCTGGAACTAACTCCACAGAAATAAAGGATGGACCTTTTGTAGCCTGCTGTTGAACGATCGGAGATTCTACCCGCGTAACCACGTGCCTCGCCGTGTAATGTATGGTGGTGTAGTGTGATCTGTGTTACCAACCTCGACCCCGCCTATCGGAGCCAAGCGGCTAAGAAGGGAAGGAGCGATGGTCTGGGCGCTTGCAAAGATTTCAAGCTGCAAGCCACAACCGGGGCCGGAGAAGTCCGACACCGGCCGTGCTTCTACTCTGAGTCTATTATTCCGCTGTCATGTTCATGGCTCACAAAGTCCAGCCAATGGGCCCAGACCTGCCAAGGGAAGCCATGCTCCGTAGCACGATCTGGATTCGTCACCCGTAGACCAGGATTCAGGCAACGCTTAAGCGGTTATGGCTCAATCAAGACACAGTAGCTTGCCCAGAAACGTGGGTGCTGGGAGTCTGGGAAGGACCCGGGCCCACTGCAATAACCTAAGGAGCAGACAGAGCTTCTTCTGTTAAATTCAGTAGTAAGAAAATATACGACTAGTTTTAATACCGAGTCGAGGGTCCCTCCAGGACCCCGGGGGAGCCCCGGGAGGGAGTTGCAGGATCTTGCAGCTGGACAGTCTGCGCGTCATGGATTCGTAACCCTTAAGTCGTCCTGGAGGGAACTGCACTGGGGAGACCTGGAGACGGAGAGGCCGACTCGATCGTGCCACTGCCTACTGCCCACTGCCAGCCGTTGAGCGAACCTAAACCAGCCAGACCGCCCCCACTTTGGAAGAAAAAACAAACCAGTTATCTGATCAAACGTTGGGCCCTCTTCGACTTATCAGATCCGCCCACCATGTCATTGGTTCAACTTCCACTCACTTGTCTCCAGTGGTCTCCCAGGTTCAGCTTGAGGGGGGAATCTTATTTACGTGAGAAGGCAAAAATTCCTTTTGTCGCTGGAAGTGCCGGCTGCTGTCCCGGAAATTTGCTCCTCTCTATATATGCCCATGTTTTCCCAGTGGCAACCTCGTTCCCTTCATTCCGGAACGCACCGCCGCCCTCCCTTGGCCGTCTTTGTGAAGAGTGTTGTCCTTCGGCTTGTCGCCAGTCGTCTTGTCGTCTGTCGCTATGGTCATCCTGGATAAAATCGTCTCCCGCGCCGACCGCGCCCCGGCGGAGTCGCACCCCGCAGACCCCAAGGGACCTCAAGAGCGCGTCGCTCCAAATTCAGGTTCGGATTCCGATCCCTCCGATCTGGATCTCTTCACTCGAAACGAGAAGGAAGTAGAGCAGAACCCGGACAAGGTCACTCAAGATGCCCATCTCGGTGTGCAGAAAGCTGAGGCAGCTGCCCTCGTCTGGAGCAGACCGGCCGTCTACGCGACCTACGCCTGGTGAGTTGAGACGAGTGTTCTGCTGCTTGTCACTGCTAACAGATCAGGATCTGGGTGTGCTTCTTCTTGCTCGCTCTTCAGTCTTCAGTTAGTTCTACCGTGATCTATAACGCGTACGCCAACTTCTCCAGCGCTCCCCAAGTCGCAACCGCGAATATCCTCTACAGCATCATCGGCGGCGTGCTGAAACTGCCCATTGCGAAAATCCTCAACCTCTGGGGCCGTTCCGAAGGCTTCCTAATCTTCCTTGGAGTCTACGCCGTCGGGCTGATCATTGTCGCCGCTTGCAATGGACCTGATTCCTATGCGGCAGGTTACGTCCTTTTCTGGGTGGGCTACAATGCCCTCTTCCTCATCATGGACGTTTTCATGGCGGATACCTCTGGAATGCGCAACCGAGCGTTCACCTTTGCTTTCTCTCAGACTCCCTTTATCTGCACTGCCTTCACCGGTCCCCTGGCCGGTCAGTCGTTTCTTGAGGTAGCCAACTGGCGATGGGCCCATGGAGCCTTCGTCATTATCAACGTTGTCGCCTTCTCGCCGCTAGCCGTTGTGTTCAAGTTTTACCAGAAGAAGGCCGAGAGGATGGGGCTGTATCAGCACGAGCCGAGTGGTCGTACCACAATACAGTCGATTATCCATTACATCCATGAGTTTGATTGTATGTTCACTGCTCAATTTTCTCATGGGCCCTGCTAACGGACTAGTGATTGGTGCTGCGCTGTTGATGGCTGGTTGGGTTCTCCTGCTTCTCCCCTTCAGCTTGACGAGTGCTGGTCGGTCTCAGTACCAAGATGCTACATTTATCGCCATGGTGGTGATTGGCTTCTGTCTCCTCTTTGTTTTCGCCGCATGGGAGAAATGGTGTGCCCGTGTTCAATTCATCCGGTACGAGCTCTTGAAACAGCGCACTGTGCTGGGAGCTTGCTGCATGGCTGCGATTTCTTTCTTCGCCTTCTACTGTTGGGATCTCTACTTTTACAACTTTTGTATTGTTGTCTACAACCTCAGCGTGTCGAACGCAGGATACATGCTTCAGATCTACAACGTCGGCTCCTGCTTCCAGGGTGTGCTCTTTGGCATCTACATCCGTCAGACCAAGCACTTCAAGTACGCTTGTCTCCTGTTTGGCCTGCCTCTCCTCATTCTCGGCGCGGGCCTGATGATCCATTTCCGGGGCGAAGACCAGGGTATTGGCTACATCATCATGTGCCAGATCTTCATCGCCTTCGGAGGTGGTACTCTGGTCATTGGTCAGGACATGGCTGTCATGGCCTCTGCCGACAGAGAAGGCGTGCCGATGATGCTTTCGCTCCTTGGACTCTTTTCCAGTCTCGGAGGCGCCATTGGTCAAGCCGTGGGGGCTGCGATCTACAACAACAGTTTCACCGGTGCCCTCCGGTCTCGGTTGCCCAATGATCTCAAGCACATGGCTGAAGAGATCAATAACGGCGGATACCTTGCGCAGATGAATTACCCTGTGGGCGGTGATATCCGCAATGCCATCAACTATGCCTGGGGCCGCAGCCAGATGTACGGATCCATCGCGGCCACTTGCCTTCTCGCCCTTGGCATCCCTGCTATTGCTGTGTGGCGGAACTACAATGTCAACAAGAAGCAGAACAAGGGTATCATTATTTGATCTGGTCCAGTACTGGCTTGTTCCGCATTATTGTTTCGCAGACTTCTTTTGTTACAGCTCATTATAGACCCGTAGATTGGTTGGGGGATTGTTAAACTACCACAGACGTACCCGTTGGTTACTCCTTTAATTTTAACCATTGCATTAATTATATTACGTTTCATGCTCAATCCACTTAAGACTTCAAGGATACTTTTCCGGCCATCCTGTCGAGTATGGACTTGAAGTTCTCTTTCAGTTGTAAGGCGCAGAAGTTCTATCTCTTATGTTGGTTTCATATCCTTGGACAGTAAGATATCCAGACCAAAGTATAACGCCGCTGGGGATGGGGCAATATCACATGACCACGATATATCGTATTCATGCCTCGCTCGACGCTCCTGAACGGATGTTATTGAATGACTAGTGAGATAGATAGTCTTCTCTCCATAGCAGGATACCATGGCCATGATCACCCGCAATTATCAGGATGAGGCTTACATATTTATTTGACACTTCTACGCAGATAGATTTCTGGACGTCGAACTTGCGACATCTGACTTTCAAACAAATGAAAGGATTCCAAGACTTGGGCTTATCACTGACTCCAGGTGTCTGTACAATTGTAAGTGCACTCCCTTGCTCCACGCAACTCCCTGGCCAACATATGCATGCTGACCAAAAGAAGATTTTTAGTCTAGAAAGGCGAATGAGGATGATGATGATCGTAGACATGCACTTACTGACGCATGTTGGAGATGTGGTTGGGATATCAAAATTCCAATGCCAGATGATGTTCTCTCTGGCCTTGTTCTTTGGAAAATCCGAAAAAAGAGCTTCCTGGACGGGCCAGGCATGCACACAGCAACATCTGGCAGAAAACACCGCGCAGGATCAAATAGTGCCTGCAGTTGTACTCCGTATCAAACCACCCGTGGACTACATACCCCTGTTTACTCCGCATCTCCAAACATGCTGATCTCGCCTCGACGATCCCTGCACGTGCATCTCTTCCCCCCTCTCGCGTCTCACAACATTCCAGGACTACTCTCCCAGTCCGCTCAATGTTATCCGTAGGTGAGACTACCATGCGTCCCTCCTAGAACGATGTTTATCACACTGCTCCTCTTCGCATCCACCATAGCTTATGCTCTAGCAAGCACAAGCACAACACATGACCCCAACACTGACCCCCTCGCCTACGTGAATCCTCTCATCGGATCTACGAACGGCGGTAATGTCTTTTCTGGCGCCTCGCTTCCATATAGCATCGCAAAGGCCGTTGCTGACGTCGATGGCCAAAACACCGCCGGGTTTGCGTCAGACAACAGCCGGGTGACAGGCTTCTCGGCCCTTCATGACTCAGGCACAGGCGGAAATCCCTCGCTAGGCAACTTCCCACTGTTTCCACAAGTATGCGCAGACAGTGATGATGTCAACAGCTGTCGCTTTGGAAAGAGTGCTAGGGCAACCGGCTACCGTAATGAGTCGGTGGTTGCGAGACCAGGGTATTTTGGGTTGGAGTTGGAGAGTGGAATTGTGGCTGATATGACAGTGGCCGCAAGGGCGGCGTTGTTTCGGTTCTCTTTTCCATCTTCGACTTCTACTGAGGATGGAGGGAGTCCGCTCATCTTACTTGATCTGACAGACCTCTGGGATAGCCGGCAGAACGCCTCTATTTCTGTCATTGCTGAAGATGCAAGGATACTAGCCAACGGGACGTTCCTCCCGTCTTTCGGCGCTGGCTCGTACAGGGCTTACACCTGCGTGGATTTTTACGGGGGCTTGGTACGCGATAGTGGGATCTGGGTGAATGACCGTGCGGGCACGGACGTCCAAAGTCTGTACGTGACGAGGGGATTCAATCTCTTCTATGTGCAAGCTGGCGGGTTCGTTCGGTTCCATCGGCCGGATGATGGAGGTGAGAATCTGACCGTAACTGCAAGGGTCGGGGTCAGCTACGTAAGTAGTCAGCAAGCCTGTGCCAATGCCGAGAAAGAGATCCCTTCCCCGCTGGAAGATTTCGAAAGACTGCGGGATGAAGCTGAAGAAGCGTGGAGAAAGAAGCTGAAGCCCGTATCGATCACGCCTGGCGGCGCGGACGAGGAGCTACAGCGGAGTTTCTGGAGCGGGCTCTACCGCAACATGCTTGATCCGCAGGATATGACGGGGGAGAATCCGCTCTGGGAGAGTGACGAACCGTATTATGACTCGTTTTATTGGTAGGCTTTCTCGTCGTCATTATGGGCATGAGCCGCTGACATGGAACGGTAGTATATGGGACTCCTTCCGAGTCCAACACCCACTGCTAACTATTATCGACCCAGAAACCCAGTCACGCATGGTCCGAAGTCTCCTAGATACATACAAACATGAAGGCTACCTTCCAGATTGTCGTATGAGCCTCTGCAAGGGCTGGACACAGGGCGGATCCAATGCAGACATTGTCCTCGCGGACGCTTACGTCAAGAACCTTACCGGCCCAATAGATTGGTCGCTCGCATACGAGGCCATGGTCAACGACGCAGAAAAGGAGCCGTTGGAGTGGTCGTACGAGGGCCGTGGCGGGCTGCAGAGCTGGAAGCGTCTGGGGTACATTCCGTACCTGGACTTTGACTATCTGGGCTTTGGCACAAATTCGCGGAGCATTTCACGAACAGTCGAATACGCCTATAACGATTTCTGCGTAGCGACTGTGGGACGAGGTCTTGGGAAAGGACAGGAGTATGAAACGTACCTGGCTCGCTCTGGGAATTGGCGAAATCTGTACAAGAAAGACCAGACTTCGTTTGTTAACGGGACGGATACGGGGTTTGTCGGATTCTTCCAGCCAAGATACCTCAATGGGAGCTGGGGGTACCAGGATCCTATCGCCTGCAGTGCGCTTTCTGGCTCGTGGTGCTCGCTCACGAGTAACCCATCTGAGACGTTCGAGTCAAGTGTTTGGGAGTATCAATTGTACGTAGCCAATCCAGCTAACCATAACAAGCTAACAGTGCAACTCTAGCTACGTTCCCCACGCCATGTCGTCCCTGATCCACACCCTCGGCGGCGACTCTGCCTTCACATCCCGCCTCGACTACTTTCACACCTCGGGCCTAGCCGACATAGGCAATGAGCCAGTCTTCCTAACAGTCTACCAATACCACTACGCAGGACGCCCAGCTCTCTCCGCCAAACGCGTCCACAGCTACATTCCCAGCCGCTTCAATGCCTCATTCTCTGGGCTGCCAGGGAATGACGACTCCGGCGCGATGGGCGCATTCACGGCCTTTGCCATGATGGGCCTGTTTCCGAATCCCGGGCAGAATGTGTATCTCATCACTCCGCCGTTCTTTGAGGAGATTTCCGTAGAGAATCCGGTGACGAGTAGAACGGCGACAGTCAGGATCAGAAACTTCGATCCGCGGTATAGTAGTATATATATTCAGAAGGCGTGGTTAAATGGAGAGGTCTATGGGAAGAGTTGGATCGGGCATGAGTTCTTTACGGAAGGAGGAACACTGGAATTGGTTCTGGGAGAAGAAGAGAGTGAATGGGGAAGAGCGAGTGAGGACCGGCCACCGAGTTGGGAGGGAGAGTATAACGGCGGCACTGCCTTTGGTTCATTCTAATCACGGCAGTCTGTTTGACGATATGGTATGGTACATAGGGTTTAGGCGGGAGAGGGTAATCCCATGCATCCTGGGGCGATTACCAGAGTGAGGAGCAGATAGACTCCCAAAGCATGCAGCTGCTTTGTTACCAGACGTACTCGTGAACCCTGCAATATCTCAAGTCTTAATGACATGCAAAACATGAAGAAACCAAAGGGAACAAAACAAAAAGTGGGGGAGGAAAAAAAGAAGTGCTTCCAACGAGAATCGAACTCGTGCTTGCGGATTTCCAACTCCTTTAGATAGGAGCTGTCATACTTAGTATGAGACCGCCGTCCTAACCACTAGACTATGGAAACTTGTTGAAATATCTTTTCCTTATTATAGACTATCACCACAATCGGAAAGCATCAGTCGCACTTGGAAGCACGCGACTAGATTCCGGCTCGCTTCTCCCACTGTTCTCAAAGATACACGGCACTGACGATCACTAGAATTTTCTAGCATACATCTGTCCAGCGCCTCATATCTAACCCATTACAGTATAGTAATCGTCGATATCAATCGTGTATTTGTCATTTCCCGACCGAAGTTGCCGAACACGTTTAACCAGTGCTCAGGGACTAGGGCCATGTGGTATCGCCGATCGCGCCCGCGGAGATTGTGTACGTTATACAATTCCAACCTCTCTTCAAAGTTGCTGTCGTTGTCTGTGGGGACTGGCCCGTTTCACGCACCCACGACTGCCCTAGGGAAGCTTATCTGGTCAGTTGTTCCGCGCCAATATCCATGATTCTACGAGGGTCTCAAAAGTCCCACGGCCACTGCTACTACGGAATGCTTTTGAGTTTGCGGTTCCGCCGGTACAACATGGCCGGTACTATCCCTGGTTCTGTCCCTGGTTCAGGTGGTTCGTCCTGGGTCCGGTTGGGCCCGTATGGTGACAGATATCTACACAATCTACAGTGTAGACTGCAGCACAGATCGAAGGAAAATCCGTCTACGCTCTGCTTCCTACTCCCTATCTAGGCCAGTACCGCGGAACATCACGGTAATCGGCAATATACAGGATATACCTGCGTTCTCCAGACTGCCCAGTCTTGATGATCAACCCGCGGCTTGCCGATCAGCATATCAGCAGACTTTGCTAGTACAGGTATACTATGTTTGGCACTGTCATCTTCAACCTTCAGTTCACACCGCAATTATCGGTGCAGGTATGGGTAGTCAGTTAGCAAGGAATGAATCGTACCAAACAATCAGAACCCACCAAGAGACGACTACCTCTCATGTGCAATGCGGTCCCGTGACACCGGTCCCGTCATTGTCATTGATACGCTGTATTTGTCAGTCGGCAGTCCCGGTCCCTGGTAGCGATACCGATTACTTATCACTGTGTACTGTGGCTTACACACATGCATACATTGGCCCCAGTCTGTTCGGAACCTAACCGAGAGACGGGAATCGGTAGCCGGGTGTAAATAGCCGGTATTCCTACTCCGTGCATAAGACTACAAAGCGGCGAGTACGATATCTATGTCTTTTATGGGATCTGCTATTCAAGTCACTATCTAATGATAATCCTAGCTTCCAGGCGCAGCCCTGCAGACTGCAGAGATCCTACCAAGCGAAGGATCAGTTAGGAGTGGGCCACACACATGAGATGACATTGTGGCAACAACTTGTTGCCGCGGTTCATTAACCGATGCTTTACTGCAGTAGATTGCCAGCTAGTAACACTAGCAAGTCTAGCCTGAGCATCTACGCCACTGGTAGTCAAACATGAAGAATAACGCAAAATCCTGCAATCTGGCCCTGCGCCATCCGACCCAATGCTGGGAGCAGGAGTCGGAAAGAAAAACTGAATCTGAGACCTCAGATGCGCAAAGATTAAACTTCAGCCGCTCGTCGGTCCCCAAACCGGCGTCCCAGGAACCAGAATCATGGAAATTGTATTGAGGATAGCGAGCACATCAAATGATTTGATCGACGTGCCAGGAAGGCAATGACTTAAAGAAAGAGCCTGAACAGGTTGTCGGTGACGGGATTCGGAAAGAATACTCTATAGGCCGCGGCTGTAGAAGAGTTTGAACTTTAATAATCCCGTTAATCACTGCGCTAATCGTAGCAAGATTTGCCATGCACGGCGGACGAGAATTCCTTTGGCCGATCAATTGATCCGCTCAGGCCGTCATATGCCTGTGCCTGCCAAATAGGATCAGCATGATCAACATTGAGGGCAAGGCAGCAACTACGGAATAGTCGTGCACAATGCTCCCGTCAGTTTGGGTTTTTGGATTTCTAAATAGGAGAAGGTGTAGGAGAGACAGAGGGTCTCTGTCCAACAGTGTCTGTACAGCAGGTTATTCGTAGACAAGAAGGGAATATATACGTAGGCGTTCGACTATCCCGTAGACCCGTCGACAAGGCGAGAAGCAAATCTATATACAGGAAGAACATGGAAGATATCACATAAACCACCCGCAGCAGGAGAAAGGGTTATAAAGGACGAAATGAATCCGCTCATATACTCGTCACCAAGTAGGGTATATCTGCTCGCAGCCGACTTCAAGAAGGGAAAGAAAAAAATATGGGTACAGAATCGGGAAGATTGACGATCGACAAGAATAAGCCGTTATCTTGAAGACGAGAAGGACCACCGAAGTAGTATATTAAAGAGAGTCTCGAAGTTATGGGCATCCATTAAACCACGTAAGGTACAGTTCGGGCATGAGGTGTAGTTGCTCGGCCGGGCGCTGTCGGCCGAAAGAAGGAATGAAGCAAAAGCAATGCGTGCGTGAGTCGAAAAGCAGGTACTCTATCTTCCCCATCTTCTTGCCGTTGGTGACATTTTGCCTGTTGGCTGTAGAGAATCGGCACTTGATCGGCCACTGGCGTCGCCATTCGAAGGATATGCAGGTTCGGACGTGATCTCGATGGTGGTGTGCTGATACACTTTTCCTATAGGAGCCAGCTCGACACCGCCGCCGGTGTTCTTCACGATATCGTCCGTTGAGCCGTCTCGGGTTTGCTCTTCTTCGTCGTTGCCCTTGTACGTGTGTAGAGCGCTAATGTCGGTCCGCATGTTCTTCAGGTCTGTAGTGGTGTTGAGTCGGTTCTTGCCGCTGGCAAACTTCTGATAGCTCTTGTCCAAGCTGGGCTCGGATTCGATGATCAGATTCTTTCGGGTGAGCGTGTAGAGTAGGACATCAACTAGTCCAGAGCTTGTAATGAGCGCACCAGAGACGCAGAAGTAGACGACGCTCGGAGTGTCTCCTCGTGCGGTTGCCATTCGTCCTGCGGCTAGAGGAAGAGACAGGATAATATAAGCGATTGGGTATATAACCATGTATCCGACCACGCGACGAAGACGCCTTAGACTCTCAATATGACTGCTTCCCAAAATGGCGGACTGCTTGATGCGTCGACGGAGTTGAAACCATAAAATAGCATATAGGGAAACCGTGCCAAACTCTGCGAAGAAAATCCAAAAGTAATGCGTGCCAAGTCGAATGGGTTCGTAGCTCTCGTCAATCCAGCACTTTACAGGTTATCCACGAGGCCAAAAAGAGCAAAAGAGAGAGCTTACCCAAGCACCAGAGGGAGTGAACACCTGTCTCCCATGAGCCGCAATCGGGATTATGACAAGGATTGCAACGAACACCCAAAGGCCGACCACAATTGAAACAAAGACTCGGTAGCTCAGCTTCTTGCCCAAGGCGACTAGGTAGAAGGTATGGAAAGCGATAGCGAGCACAAAAATTCCACTTGCTGGATCTCCGACTTGGAGCCAGAATCCCTGAAGAAAGCAGGCTGCCGTATTTGCCGAGATTTTGTTGTCCGCATACCACTTGGCGCATATCAAGAAAGCGAGTGACTGCTGGATATCTGCGATGACCAGGTTGTAAATGAGAACGACATACTGATTGTAACCAATGTACCGTTGGTAGCTCCCGCGCCAGAAGATCAGTCTGTAAGTAATGAACGAAATCAACATAAAAGTAGCGACTGTAGAGAGAATGGCCATGACGAAAACAGCCACCAGACCCCTGCGATGCTCCTCCGGCAGAGGATCAATATCGAGCCCCGAACCATTATCACCCTCCACATAGGCTACCCTTGGGAAGAGAGGGTGGCTGCCGTCATTGCTGCTGGTTAGAGAGAGGAACGCCTTGAATAGGCTCATCGTGGTCGTTCAGGACGGTATAGTGCTTCGAAGCGCCGCAAGCATCATCCACGGGGGGACTTGTCAAGGTCGTTGTACTTCTGCGCTGGGGCAAGAAGTCGCGCGTCGGGAAGATATCGGGGCTGACAAGAGTATTTGAAATGGAACTGGAGCAGATTTGCATTTAGTCAATAAGCTCGGGATGCCCTCTGATCGTAGCCCTGAGCGCGAGATCTACCCACTTTCACAGAATACAAAAGTTAAAAAAGGGAGCGAAGACAGTGGTATAACAGATAATTTCATTGAAGAATTTTGAAGGATCAAAAGGGACAAGGTAGCGAAGCTAGTCCTGACGTATAGAAGCAATCCTGAGCCTCGGGCGAGATTTGAGTTGGCGCCATACGACAGTCGCAGTTAACAACCCCACGAAGTGTACCAGTTTACAGACCGAGGTGGATCAGATTTGAATTCTAGAGGCGTGAACGGCCGAGTCCGACACGAGATGGACCCATCAATCAGACAGGGGGAAGCTCAGGGAGCGAATAAGAAGCAGTACAGTTGGGAGAGTACGGATACTGCATCTGGAACAGTGGAAAGTGGAAAGCGAAACGGCAGAGCGACGACGCTGCACTACCGGCAACTGGATAGAAGTATTGCTAATCTGCTATATAGTTGTATTCAACGATGGCAAGGCCAAACCAAAAGTACCTATTCAGTACACTTACAATACGGTGTTCTCCGTACTTGGTGCTGCCCGTCGGGCCTTCGAGCCCTCCCGATGGAGCTGAAACCCGGCTTATAGATACCTAGCAATAAGCAGCGCCGCAATTCGAATCCCTGTCTGACCAGTGGCGCCAGTCAGCGCTGGTGTGCTCGCAATATACAGTCAAGCATGTTAGATGTGATGCCCAGCATCGACGCAGATTAGCGTGAGGGTCGAAAGCTTGCCTGGGCTTTGAACTAAAGTTGAAAGGGCAGCAATGCAACTTACGTGTAACCCCGCAGACAGAAGGGTGGAAAACCAACCCGGCCACGAGCTAGCATGGCAATCTAGGATCACCTCTCTGTGCTCCCCAATCAAACGCCCGTCATCAATCCAGCCAAGTGTAGTATGACTGCCGAGCCCACACCGGCCCACACCTCCCGCCGATCGGTTAGAGTCTGGAGCACATTCCGGATATAACGCACTTTTTTGGGACAAGCGGCTTATAAGATCCCCGCTCTCCTTCTCAAAGGGGCATTTCTCGTACGCAGCCTGTACTCTTTCTCGAACGACGATCGTGCTTCTTGTCAGGACTTGGGTCGGCTCCAATTCAAATGGACCTGTCTCTGGTCCGGAATGTTATGTGAGTCCACCATCAAATTGTCTTTCAGCCTCTCGAAGGACCCAGTGCCGTCCCGGCATACGAGCCGAGTATCGATGTCTGAATGTGTTCCCACTCGCCTTCGACGATACCCTGTAAATTGTGCGTGCGGAGCCGCGCTGAAAGGGAGCGATGAGAGGCACGCTACCCATGTGACCACAGTGGCTATTCCTGTCCTGAGTCCCATTCTGGAAATGACAGCCACAGTTCCAATAGTTGACGGCAACTGGATCTCTTCTGTTTCATGATTGACACTGTCATTGATCGGGAGTCCCAACGCGCTTCAAATACTACCAAAGTATGACGTTGCACAGTTGCACCCTAGCAATTGATAACAGGAGAAGCCCGGAGCTGAAAATTTCAAGGTGCTGGTGAGATGGGATCAAAAGAGCTGACGCCGTTGAGCTTAGTGGGTTTGAGGTTGATTGGTGGCGGAATGATAAATTACATACATAGCGTACTACTCTGAATGGCAAGAGCCTCGGTGGTCGGGCTATCTACGGAATAATGATTATTCCGGTCCTCTCTCGGTGGCCATGACGGCTGAAGGCTTCCCAAACCCCAACCTCTGGACTCGAATCGAACACACACAACCACGAGCTGTTGACGCAAGCGAACCTCAGGCGCAAGCCAACGGCTTCATGAAGTATGGTTCTCTCCAGTCTCGGCGCAACAAGTCTGTCACTAGCCGCTTTTTCGTCACCAATAACACCGCGACAATCTATCCAAACTTTTGACTACGCTCCTACTATTCAATAACCCCGCACTACCTAGCCCGGTGGTTTGGAGTCATTACTCGCGCGGAGGCGAAAGCCGTGCCGCTGGGATGCAATTAATCGAATGAGCGACCACAGGGTCTGAGAGACGAACTCTAGTCGACCAGGGCTACAAACCTGCGGTCCTCGCTGTCACTCCTTACTGCTCAAATCGAGGCCCATGGTTCCAGCTGTCATGCAGCAGACGTGGATAATGGTGATCTGCTATTGTTCCGAATTGGGTCTACGGGCTGCGGCTCGAGGCCATCCATGGTTCTGTCTTAGGATAGAGTTCGTACGGTTCTACCCCTTAACATACAACGCGCGCATGAGTCCATGACATGACATCCAAGGCAGGCTCCAGGAACCCGCCCTGTTGGACTGTTGGGCTATTGCCCCCGGAAATTGTTCGGTTCGATTTGGGAAGCCGCCAAGAAACAGCGTACGCTACAACCGCACAAATCATGCCTTCTATTCCGTATGGTGCAATAGAAGAGATCTCACCTGACTCTCATGTAATAAATACCAGACTGAATGTTACAGGCTCTCCGAGTGTCGGTGAAGGAATTATTAGTCTGGATCGCAATACTTCTGGAACTGGCTCTTCTTATCGCACGTTGACCAGGACCCTGCCGCTGCCATCTTGTTGCAGGAGATATCGTTCGTTAACCCCATGGTTCTCCAAGGGTCAGCTGCGGTACCGTGCACGATTCTTTGGACTTCGGATCGGGGGACTTGTCGATCATCGGCTCTTCCCCGCCATGAACGGAGGGACTACTTGTTCACGATACTAGGTAGTTCCTGTTCAATATCATATCCATGCGCCGTCGTACGATAACTGAAAGATCGGACAATGGACGGAATAAATCTCTGACGCCGCAAATTATAATACTGCCAAGGTCAGATTTCATGCGAGAGGCTTGATCGCTAAAGCCAATTCAATTGCCTAGTCTGGGCACTGGGCTTCGAACGCCGCGGATCTCAGCCCACTTCGCTCCAGACTTATTACATAGTCTGAATCCTGAAAGTATACTATATTATGCCATTCCATTCGTTGGATTTTAACATAGAATGAGGTCAAATGTCTATCAAATGCGGGGGCTGCGAGCTCCTCCTCGTCCTCCTCGTCCCTCCTCGGTTGTACGACGTCGTAAACGCTTATTTAAGTGCTTCTGGAATCAAGCCACTGAACTAACCCCATCTTGGCGGGCAACGCGCGCACCACACACTTTCCCGTTTGAGCCTGCGGCCCGTGGAAATGCTATTCCCTTGGACGCCTAAACTAAGGCAAATGCAGGTACTGTGCGGGTGCCTCTCCTCACCGATAAGCGTTCAGCTTACAGCACATTACGACCCCTCCAGCGCCACAATTCATTCAGAACAGCGAATAGAGCGAATTGTCTCATCGAGGTTCGAATCTTTCATCCTTCGAGCAGTAACAATGGAGTAGATACTAGCTTCCTGGTCTGAAGCTATCGTGCGTGGCAGTTTCTTCTCTCGCTTATGAGTCAGGAACCACAGCAATAGAAGGCGAGCGGAGTTCTCCTTGTGCTATAGGCTTAAATGGACAAACTATCCTAATCTGACTGTCTTACCTTTTAGTTCTCTGCATTTGCATTCCAGTGTGTCGGGATCTAGCTCTGAGATGTAGCTGGGTGTATGTAAGGTTGAGGCCACCGAATGCTCAATCACTTATAGCACCTAGATTGGTACTTTTGAGGTATTTCAACTGGACCAGGAAGTTCCCCCGATTACGATCAGTAAAGCCAATCGGCTACTCCGCATCTGGGCGCATTCTCCGCCTATCGTCGAACTCAGTAATATTACATTGGAGTAAAAGGCAACGGTCGTAGTAATAGTCTTGACTATCAATAGGTAATAAATCTCGCAACAACCGTGCCACTGCCTGTGCGCCTGCAGATACACAGGATAAGCGACCTACAGTTTAATTCCCCAATCTAGGCAGGCTAGGCTAAAAAAAAAAGAGGAACCAAGATGTTAAGCCTTAAGGTAAATAATTTCTTGTCGCGATCAAAAACGACCTCAAGGTCAATGCAGTGCAGTAAACTCCCAGTCTGTCAGCATCAGGCAGGGTAGGGGATGGATATACTGAGCAAATCAATATAGTTTGATGGGGTTTCCCCGCTGCTAGACATACACAAATACAAGCTAACTACTGGTATATTAGATGGTTCTGGTTTTCATTCGTGCTGTGTCTCCGTTCATTCATTGAGAAGGAGCATTGCATTGATGGAATGGCGTGGCATGGGCTCAATTCGTCGTCAAGTTTCGTGTCGTAACGCTGCTGCTGATGATGATGAAAGCAAGTTTAAAAAACAAAAGCAATGGACCGGCGAGTGGGAGAGCGATAGTATATCGACACAATAGAAGATGCAAGATTCAACAATATGAACAACGATCCGGAGAATGGAGCGGAGTGAAATGGGCGACAATGTATATATTTATCGTCTTCTAGAGTTTCGACTGTCACGCCGCCCAACAGCTTCGCCCTCTTCACCCTCATCTTCCTCCTCAACAGGAGCCGGGGTGCGGCGCTCAGTGCGTCGCTTCGGGCGCCGCCTGCGATTAGAGCTAATATTGCTAGCCGAGTCATCCGGCGCGAGTGAATACGTATCGTCCAGAAAGTCGTCGTCCGTACCGCTTTCCCACGGGTATTGCGAGGCCGGAGTACCCAGGCGCGCTTCAACATATGTCCCGCGTCGATTCTGGTTGGCTATAGAGAGTCCCGCGCCACGCTCACGCAGAGCAAGACGCACAGCTTCTGCTTTACAATGCAGGGCCTCAAACGCGTCTTCAAGGGCTTCCATACCGGCGTAGATCTCTCGCTCAACTTCAGCCAATGCAGCAATCTCCATCTCCTCGTCTAGAGCTATCGGGCCTCCGAATGAGCCCGGCGATCCTGGACCGCCGTAAGGTTGGCTCATTGGGCGGTCGAGCGGACTGGGTGTGGGACCTCGTGACATCCTTCCACCAGCGCTGAATGGGGTGTTCGATCGGCTGTGGCTCCAGCGGTTGGGTGTTCCGTTGGGTAAGGAGTCCTCGGCTCCACTGCGCAGGAATCCGTCGAAACGACCTGATATCAGTATATCCCATTCATCGTCGCTGATGGCCGCGAGGGTGGCTAGAACATGGTGTATTCCAGGATTGTTAAGCATGTACATCGCAGTTTCGGAATCCCGGGGTCGAGACGGCAAACGGTACAGGCGTTGAATCGCATAGGACGAGGAAATTAGAGCAGCAGGTCGCTCTCGGGGCTGTCCATCTGGTCGTGGAGTAGGCGATGTAGACGAAATCCCAAGCAGGGCACGAAATATGGGCCGTTGCTCTGTTCCAAGGTGGGTCAACATGGCAAAGGTCAATGTCTCATCATCTACCTCCTCCGGCGCACTTGTGGGCTGTTCGACTTGCTCAGACAGCCACTTATCAACGGCGAGTTTGGTCTTCCGGGACTGCCGAAGGAAATGGTCACGATACTCTTCCGGAACGTCAATGTCCAATTTCTGCATAGGAATATGCTCTTCACCAGACAGGTCCGCGGCGCCCAGTTCTGCTGTGAGTAGGAATGGCGGCCAATTAGGAAGTTCCCGGCGCCCGGAAACCAACTCCAGCACTTCACCCCAACTGACGCCTGATGGGATATCCTCCAACTCATCTTGCTCACACACCAAGCAGCGGCATGACTCTGATGATATATCGCGGGCAAAAACGGCCTCCAGTCGGTCGAGAAGGCGACGAGCCACAGAACGAGACCCAGTAGCCACCGCGAGTGAACCATTCTTATTCATGACAGTTTGATAGTCATCTAGGAGTCGACTGAAGGGCTCAAAAACCTTACTGGCCGCTAGATGAGGCTGAAGCTGTGCTTGATCGCCGAATGCCGTGCTTAGAAGGAGCGACTTGGGAACCTGGTAATCCAAGCCTCCATTATGAAGGAGATAGTCAACGCGTGGGTTTGAGACTGGGACATCTGGGGGAGGAGGAGGCGGAGGCGGGGTGCCGTAAGTGGAGCCGACGGTTGGTGGGCGTCCATATTCCATCGCAACCTCATAAGGCGCGCGATTGCGATTTGCGGAAGCCGGACGATTTGACATGGAAGAGCGCGTTTGATTGCGAGACGGTGGTTTCTCAGGACTCTTGACTCTAGAAGGTGAACGACGAGGGGCCGCAATAGTTGCGTCGGAGCCGTTCGCAGATCCCAGACCTGCATCTCGAACAGTTGGCGGCGAGCGAGAAGGAGAGACAGTAGTGCGTTTGCGCTCCTGGTCGAGTTTTGATCTGGAAGACTTGTGGCTGGTGGTTCGAGTTGGAGAGTCTTTACTATGGCTTGACCGTTTTGATGTCGACTTGGGAGTTTCTGGCCGTACTGTAACCTTGCTGGACTTGCTGCTATCATCCTTCTTTGCGCGTAGGCTGGAAGACGACCGGTTCAATTCTGTCTTAATTCTGATTTTAGTCTTTCCATCCTTTACCTTCTCAGTAGTTTTCTCTCCTTTGTCGTCGACCGTGCTGCCTTTGCGCGAGTGCTGGTCTACGCTCGTTAAGGGCGGACTCGGCGGCGCATTCTGACTGGCAGGACGCTGTTGTTTGCTATCCACCTTATCTTCATCATCCCGATTATGTTCGGTCAGGTCGGTCGGATCTGGTGTAGGAACACCCGGCTTGCCAACGGCCTCCCTGCTGTGAGCCTTCGAGAAACTCGGGTACGGCAAGCTCGTTCTGGATTCGAGGAAGGAGGCCGTGCCGGAGCGGCTGGCGCTGTCGAGCCCAGGCATAGAGGACCGACGCTGCTTGCGGGACTTGGGAGCGGAGGCGGAAGGGGTAGAGGCACGGACCGGTGGTTCGGGGTCGTCTGGATCCTTGGTTGACGGGCGGCTGGACTGTTTCTGGGACGAGGACCGGTGTTGACGATGTTTTGATTTGAGCGAGGCAGATGACGATGATGAGAGCTTCCTATTCCGTTCGCGGTCATTTAGTCTCAGGGGCAGAAACATGGCGGATGGAGCTGGAGGTTCGTGGAATGGAAGGTGAGAGACGACGACCACGGCCGGGGAAGTCTTCCCTGCTCCGGTTTCGTTGTGACTGTTCTAGTTACCTCGTAGTTGTGAATGGTGGCTTTCTCAGTCGGACAATCCGTCGACAACAAGCACGCTATCAATTGTAGTCTGGAGATGTCGCTGAGTGAGTCGAACCGCGGAATGTCGTGTTGTCGGTAGTTGTACGGAGTATTCCGTAGGTTGGGTCGTCTGGCGCTTGGGCGACGTAAGGATAGCAGATCTGAGTGGTTGGGTTCGTAGCTAGGCGCTTATGTCACTGGATCACCAACAGCTAACTTTAGAGTCATGCGACATGCTGTCGCTCATGGAATCCGTAGGAGCAGCAAAAAAGAATTCCAGGTGAAGTAAGGAACCAGGAACCAGCAAAGTGATGGATGACTGACGAAGGAAGGGCTGGTGGAGGATTTTGCGGTGAGGTAAGGTAGCGTAGGGCCCAGGCAGATCCCCGCTGAGGCCCGTTTAATCGAGAAAGGCGAGGTTTAGTTCGATGGAGCGTTCAAGGTGGGCTTTGTGGAGCAACCTGGTGCACCGTGCTGCATGGAAGCCTAACGAAACGTTGGAAAATCAAGAGATTAGATGAATTGAACATGTAGAGTTGATGAATTTGGGATGAACCGTTGACTATGAAGTTGCATAGACCATACAAAGGACAGTTGGCCGATGATTGTTTGCTGGTGAAGTTGTGTTTGTCTTTACGCTTGTTGCCTTCGTTGCCTTTTTTAGATCCTGAGGCATCAAAGCTAGTGTCAGTGCCTTAGGCACAAATACTCTATATAGTATGACGAGACAGGATTTTTCTAACGATACAAGGTACAATACTCAGAAGAATGCCAGAGACTAGCTATCATTGAATATCCCCAGGGGTAATTGTTCACCGTACAGATCCCGCAGCCCATAGTAAGCAAAGCCGTGCCAGGTCAGTCTACCCCCGCTTGACCGGCGACGTTTCAAGAACCCAGTTACCCTCCTCAATGTGAGCGGTTGTACCACGCCTCGCAGCGCGCATGACCTTCTCGCTCGCTTTTACAGTGTGCCCTGTTTCCCGGTCCCAGATAAGCCCCTCCTTCAACCACATCCACGTCAAATAAGCGCGAAGTTCCTTATCCTGCGGCAGCACTGACTTCCACTCGGGGACGAACCCAGCCGACGCAGCACCATTCCCTCTCCAGTCCTTAGCCAGACCCCGTAACTCATCCCGACAGAAGATTCTCCAGCTATCCAAGGCATAAGCTCCCACCCCAGGGAGGTGCGCAATCTCCCAAGCTATCCGCTGATCTTCGTCGTCGATACACTCACCGGCTTTGACGTCCCGGCCGTCAGTCTTGCGTGGATAGTTGAGTTTCCGGTACCGTCTGCCACGGAAAGGCGGACAACTCAGCCATGTCTGCGCTAGTGCGATACATTTCCTTGCACGCTGATTCTGAAAGCCGAGGCGGTGGATCATGGATACCAGCTCGTGTGGGTTGGCCACGGCCATTGCTTCGATCGTGGGGTACCTGTCGAAGACCTGGAATAGGATGGGAAGCGCAACGCCGCCACGTGTTCGGTTGAGGAAGATCGTTGCGAGGAGTAAGCGGAATGGATCGTGGGCGAGTTGCTCTTGTACTAAACCAAAATTTGGTGCATCGATTGGGGGGAACGGCAGGCAAGAGTCTTCGTTAACGAACGGCCTCTGGAAATAGCGTGATATCCTTGTTGGTTTAAGACGGGGTCTTTTTTCTGGTATGAGTATACGATCTAACGA
Source organism: Aspergillus nidulans FGSC A4 (assembly GCF_000011425.1). NCBI lineage: Eukaryota > Fungi > Ascomycota > Eurotiomycetes > Eurotiales > Aspergillaceae > Aspergillus > Aspergillus nidulans. The sequence continues at coordinate 3,060,000 of NC_066258.1, read as the reverse complement.
AAGGTCAAATGGGTGGGGCGTATGCTCCATCGCATCGCAGGGAATGACGCATCGTGTAGGCGTGACAGGTTCGCTTGGAATCCCGGTTACCTCCTCGAGGCTCTCCGTGAGGCAGCGCTGAAGTGATAGGGATCGATCAGGAGACGCACGGGGGCTATTAGGAAAGGAATCAATGTCGCTGGGTACATCACTCAAAGTCGAGTCGGAGAGCAAAATGTCAGAAAGCATGCCCATGTCCTCGGCCATGCTCAGGACATGGTCTGGCATGGAGCGATGTTTGCGGACCAGGGGCGATGATTCAATCTCAGCAGCTCTTCCGTTTTTTAAGTCTCCGATGTTTGAGTGCATAAAATATTTTGACCTCACCTCATTGCCGGTTGTCACCCCCGGCAAATCATCGGTTCTTAAAAATCCAGCACAATAGGATCTTCTCGTACTGCCCCGCTATACCTGCAGTCGCGGACCTCTATCGAGGACTGCGATGATTGGCGTCTAGCAGTGCGTTGTATCTTCTTCTTTGACCAATTTCGCGGCTCTTCTTGCATTTTGCCCTTGCCGCAAATCAGTGGCTTCTCTGACTTGTTCAGAGAAGCAACCTTTGCAGATTCAAGGTCAACGGTAATCGCAGTTTTTCTCGCCCCCTTGTGGGCTTCAGAATAGGGCTGGTCTGAACTTTGCCTCCGTTCACGCTTTCGTTTCCGTTTCTTTTGAAATTTTGACAGCTTCCCCTCCTCGGCTACATCATCATGATCAAGGGCGTCACAGGGAGTTAGCGCAGTCCGTCTGGAGAGGCTCGTGGTATTGACAAGTCGTTTCCCCACTAAGCTGTCAGCCCTAGTCAAGGCTTCGTCCCTCTTCTGCTTAAAAGTCTGCTGATCACTCGAGCTCGGCACCTCGGATTCGTGCGAAGCTGGATCAGAGTCATCAATCTCGTCTCCGAACTCTATTCCCTCCGAAAATGCAGCTGCAGATCCAACACTCTTCAGGTAATAGCGCTTGATATCAAGGAGCACCCTATTAACTTCTTTCTCCTTGTATCCTAGCTCACCAGCCTCCTCATGTACATCCCGGACGAACTGTTGACGCGAGGACAATGAGACAGGGTAATGTTTGTTCCGCATGAAACTGTGCTCGCAAATGAATCTCAAAAGAGGCGAGTATGTATCATCATCGAAATCTGTAGAGTTTAAGGGGTCCGCATCGAGGTTGATGTCACCACCACGTCCTTCATGTTTTCCGTTGTCTGGGTTTCCTCCGAAGGATGGTAACAATATCGGCTTGGGCACGGACTCGAGTTCCTTCTTGTTGAAGTTGACCTGGGCGTTGTCACTGAGTTCAGCCTTCGTGATCAAGAGGTTGGTCGGCTCTTTGACTGCGCGATTGTTGGTGCTTGTCCTGCTCGTCGTTTTCTTCCTGCTCTTGGTCTTAGGCTTGCAAGGGACAGATTTAGCGAAATAAAAGAAGGGCGAAATCCCCTTCTCTTCACGACCTATTCTCGCCATTTCTTTACCCTTGTCGCTTGTGGGCGATCTGGATTCTGGCTATCTGACTAAAGGCGCGCAGGTGTAAGTGTTTGCTGGCAAAAAGAAAAGGAACCGATGGGAGAAGCCAGAGAAAGTAGGTGGTGTGAGATCAGAAAATGGCTTGAATAAGGAAAATAAAGAACTAACACAAGGATAGACGCAGAAGGGAAAGTCCCTCACACTGCTGTTTCACTCACACGGAGATAACCATCCACAATACACCCCTCGACAGTCCTCCACCTAGGCAGCTATTAACGGCGCGTTCGGCTTACGTCCGGCAGGAAGCCCGGTATATGATGAATGTGGCATTGTGCTGAAATAAAAAAGAGGAGAGCGAGTCGGTCACATCGCATCGGCCTAGGCAATCCGGGGAACAAGTTTGGGAGGTTCGGTTGGATTTTTAGCGGAGCCTTTGTGCACGGACCACATAAGACTATGATTTGATCTATGCAAATACGGATATCTTTCAAACCAAATAGCAACAAATATTGCTGACAGGTTGTCCTGAATATTAGAGCTATCGTGTATGTACTATAACTCTCATTTTGTCCACCGAGATCTATTCCTAAGTTGACCCTACCACATATGTACTGCAAGTCTATACCTACTAGACCCACCTCCTTATGATACACACTTAGCCTCTAGATTCACCTTAAGTGTGAAATTTAGACCGCGAAGCCCCCAGCATCCAATTGTCTCGGCTCCCCTGCCGCTTCAAACGTCCCATTTGGCAAGACCCTAATCGCCTGCGCCGTACTAGTTCCAGGCGCCATCCACGTAACATTATGCCCGCGTGCGGCCATGAATGCAACAGTCGAGTTATCGTACGCATACTCAAACGCGACCTGGTTCGGGATCAACTGATCATGCAATCGCGGTCTGGCAAGCGCCTCAGCGGCAGATAAGCCCTCATCCACGGCGTGGATAATGTTTTGCACGGTGGCGGTGATGATTCGACTGCCGCCTGCAGACCCTGCGATGAAAAAGGTTGTGCCGTTGGGGTGCGTAACGATTGCAGGGGTGCAGCTGGATAAAGGGCGCTTGCCTGGCCGGATGTAGTTCGCTTCGGAAGGGATGTATCCAAAGGAGTTGGAGGAGCCGGGGACGGAGAAGTCGTCCATCTCGTTGTTCATTATGACGCCCGTCTCCGGCACGACGATTCTGCTGCCGAAGAGAAGGTTAATGGTGGTGATGGCCGAGACGGCAAGGCCAGAGCGGTCGATTGTGGCGATATGGGATGTTCCTGGTCTGCAGGGTGTATCCAGTAAGATGACGTCTAGAACAAAGTCGAGAAGAGACTCACGTTTCCAAACTCTCGATCCCAGCTGGGTCATAGGCAGATACATTCTGTGTGCGAAGGTCGGAGATTTTTGAGTGGATCTCATCGGCAGTCTGCTGGGAGATCATATCCCTTTCGTACTCGCTCATTCCGTCAACAAAGCCTGGGTCTCCAAGTACGGTCCGCTAGAATACCAAGATGGTTAGCTAGAATCACCCCCGTTACTGCGTTGATCGCACGCATACCAGACCATACGCAAACCGCATCGCCTCATCCAACCGATGAGTACTCAAATTGACATTCTCTGGCGTAAACAGCGGCTCATATGTATCCAGGACCTTAAGGATATTCATCGCAACGCTCCCACTCGACGGCGTAGTCGTGCTCGTAACCTGATACCCACGGTAATTGATCTGCGAGTAATCCCGTACAACGGCAGTATAGTTGCGCAGGTCTTCCAACGTCATAGTACCATTGGCAGCTTGGAGCGCTTTGATCGTGTACTCGGCGATCGGACCCGAGTAGAAGGCGTCCGGGCCCTCGGCCGCAATTGTTTCAAGCGTTTTCGCATACCGTTTCCGCGTAATGGTATCCCCAAGCTTGACGCGCTCACCGTTAGGCGCAAAGTCGACGGCGAAAGAGGGATCATTAACAAGGAAGTCTTCGCCGTCGCCGACCGCGGAATCCATGTACCGGACCAGGTCCTGGCCGACGGGGAACCCATTGCGCGCGGTGTTTATCGCCGGCTGTACCAGCACAGACCAGGGAAGCGAGCCGTACTTGCTGTGGAGGAGTTCCAGGCCGCGGAGTTCACCAGGGACGCCGCTGGAGGTTGTCAGAGCAGTCAATTGGGGTGTCAGAGTTATCGTACCTTGCCAGCCCACCAAGCGTGGATGCGTCAGTCAAATTATTGAACATTGTCTCATAGGCCGCCGCCGGGGCGGTTTCCCGGAAATCAATGTACTCAAAGGAGCCATCGGGAGATTTGACAAGCATGAAGCCGCCGCCTCCAATGCCGCTGTGGTACATCCCTAGGTCGATGCTGTCAGCCGATTGTATGGCACCAAGACCACAGGTAGGTCTTACCAACGACCCCAACACAAAGCATCGTCGCTACCATCTACCGGAATCAGCAGTCGTCCCAACTGAAGAAATTCAACCAAACACAGTAAAGTACTATGTAAGGAGAACTCACAGCATCAGCAGCGTTCCCGCCCATCAGGATAATATCCGTGCCATGCCTACTGCAAATCGCGCTCTCACTCGCGACGGCACCCCTCTTTCCATCATGAGCCTCTGCAGATCGCTCATATTTATGGGCGCGAGTGTAACGATCGTACGAGTCCAACGGTGACGGAAGGACACTGGGCACGTGGAAAACGACCAGCACTAGACAGAGCGTGGTACAGACGGATAACCTCAAAAGGCGCGATAACGACAGCGATGGCGACGGCGACATCGTTGAACCTGAATTGCGCGTCTGGTTCTGGAGTGAAAATGAAACTTGCAGCTCGTTGTCAAGACTCGGGAGAAGCGGCTGGTTGCACCATTATAGCTTAAGATTAGCATTGCTTGGGTCTCCAAACAAAGCGGGCATTAAAGTAACAGTAACAGCCGCGCGAGGCTGATTTTGTGCCCGTTCGTACCTGTTTCTCCACATCCTGAGCGTTGCCGTCATACCCCTGCAGTTGCATCGCCTTTTACTGGACAGCCTCGTCTTCTACTGGCCTTGCAAGGTGACGAGCCAGATAAGGAAGAAGGATGGGGATAAAAAACTGGAGCGAAAGACGGCCATTTTGGAGAATAATCTGCATCGCCTCGAAGACTCTGACAGACACTCGTGGACATTGATAAGCAAAGGGCAAGCGACAATGTGAGTGGTTGATAAGGCCGCGAAACTAGCACTCGAGTCGCTGCGTGACCGTCTCCAATCTTGAGGACCGCCGATACGAGATCTGGGTTCCTGTTGCAAGGCAGATAAGACCACCATCAGCATCACTAACCGTTTCCCTCAACCTCAGGTGGTCAAGATTGGACCCGACAGACTCGACCTGTCATCCTGAGGGTCACGGGTCGGGGTCACTGTAGATCCCCCCGCATAGTGCAGTCTACGCTATACTCGTAGTACTCAGAGTGTACAGTCATTACGTACAACAAACCGTCCTCGTTACCTTAACCCCATCTCACTCTTCTCCTTCTGTCTCTCCCCGTCATATGGCACCGTATAGGCAACTGCCTGCCTCGCCCACTGGACCGTCTCCTGCCAAACCTCAGGTACCTCCTCCTGTGGCCCAAGCCCCGTCGCAACCAGGCGGCGACCCCAGGTTCCCACATACCACTTATTACTAAGAAGATGCATCCCAACGCCGTAGTGCAAGAATAGAATCCGCGCTATCCAGTCTCCCTCCTGCAGTCGCGCCATAAATTCCTTGCTGATGTGGATCGGGAACGCCAGAATTCCGCCTTGATTCCTCCCGCGCGGCCATTCCTTGACCATTTCTTGCAGCGTGTCCCAGGTGCTGAGGTATATCGCTTTGTGCGGGGACTCTGTCGAATCTATTGAGCTGCGGAGATGATTGAGTGACTTGAGCAGGTCCCTGTGCGGTTCAGAAATTTGTCGCGAGGTGTAGAGTTCTAGGTTGATGCGAACTTACCGTTGTAACTGCTCTAGACCAGGGTCTTCCTGCGCGCTGCACGTATTGTCAGCAATGCCGGTCAGGTGCAGTGCAGTGTTGAAGCAAAACTCACTCCTCTACCTGCCCCTGTTTCAGAAGCACCACTCTCCGTTTATAGATAAACCACGCCTTGATCTCCTCTGGCTGCTCCACGCTGTCTAGCTGCTCAAAGAGGAACGCGCATCCGGTAAGTAGCCGGTTGATTTCCAGCACTTGCAGAAGCGGATCGAACGTATCCCGGTTTTGCGACACACACGGGTACGCAAATGCACAGAGCATGATGAAGATCGAGCAAATGAACGCCGGCCCCAGAGTCTCGGGCGCAAGGTCGGCCAGCACCCGACTAAAGGCTGAGCATGCACGACTCTGGTACTTGAGTGCAATCTCAAGCCATTTGCTATCGCCTTGCTCGAGGAACGCCAGGTGCAGGGCTGCAAATGCGAGCAAAATGTCCAGCAAGAAGGGATTTGATGTTGCGAGGCGCGGGACGGCCACTTGGAAATGGCCGGCCTCTAGGACATCTTGTCGCAGCGTGAATGAGGCTTCGACAGTGTAATGATGGAAGAGTTTCATCTCTAGCATCCGCGTCTGTGCGGACCAGCCTTCGGAGCTGGTCAGTGTGTCATTATGTTGATTGGAGCCTTGTGGAGTGAGAGGAAGCTGGCCATCTGCGTCCCCGGACTGCGGATAGTCGCAATCTAGGCCTCGCTTCCTGCAAAGACTACATCTAGGAAGCTCCTCGTCGCACTATGCCTGGTCGTCAGCGAAGTTCAGCCCGGTTAATCCGATGTGTGCAACTTTTAAGACATGACGGGGAGCAGACTTGGTATGTAGTCCAACGCGCAGTTGTAGAAGATCAACACAGGAAACCAAACTGCACAGACCTTGACATGTCTCCGCTTACATTGAAAACAACCTCGCCGGGACTTTGTATGGCTGCGACGTGAGGGCATTCGGGGTGAACAGCGAATGCTTTATCATCAGACCGACGAGGTCCAAATCACAAACAAAATCGCAGTTGCCAGCGCAATTATTGGACTCAGAGAAATTCTATAGGGTCATATGTTAATTGGCACTGCAGCTCGCCAATAGTGTCTGCACATATGATGTGGTAGGGTCTAAGGGTGTCGTATTCGCGTATCCCCAAAGCTCAAGGTGCGACGTCGGGAGCTAAAAGCAATTCAGGCTTCAGGTGGGCGCCTGCGAGTTAGATGGGCCGATCGGGAACGGTAATTCCCGACTTAAGTCCGACAACGTGACCAGGGCCCGCTACCACAACTGTGAGTGTTGCGAGGAATATAATCGGTTCTAAATGGGGTCTCTGGCACTTGTGGGAAACTATATACTTGACTCCGTTGGGTGATAGTGCTCCTAGAAGACGGAAGAGACATTGGGCTGCTGAGGAATTTACGACATGAAGGGGAATAGGCGAGGTTTAACTGTAAACCAAGATTGGGAGACGCTAGGAGATCGTTCAATATAATATAGATTGAAAGGTACAAAAACGTCTGGCGAAGACGCATGAATATCGTTAAAGTCGAAAGAGTCAAAAAAAAAGAAGCGAATCCGATTGAGACCAGAAAAATAGAAGTGCTTCCAACGAGAATCGAACTCGTGCTTGCGGATTTCCAACCCCTTTAGATAGGAGCTGTCATACTTAGTATGAGACCGCCGTCCTAACCACTAGACTATGGAAACTTGTTGAATGTAAAGCTTTTTATTTTGCTTTATAAATCAAGCAAATACCATATCATATACACCTTTAGCACCCTTGGTAGTTCTGAGTTATGTTCTTACACTATTGTAAATCTACCTGAGTAGTAAGCAAGTTTCTCCAGTATCAGCCTCGGTATCCGATTATCCCCAGTGTCATTATGTTGAATTAATTGATTGGACCTGCGTGGATGCATTAAAGAGATATGTACGCATATATAAAATCTAGGATTCCATTGTTCCGCAAGGCCTGCTTGAGCCCCACCTCCACGAAGCGTTATTCAACGTCTGCGGGCATAAGTGAAATATGAGCTCCACTAAATCTCACAAGCGATAACCTCCAGACCCAGATCTTGCATAGCATTCTTCCTCTGTTACCCGGCCTCCCACGGCCCGGAGCATTCTGCACAATAGCACCCAAGTGCATAGTCTTGCCGAACTAGAGATCCTGAGCATTGTGCCCGGTACCTCTAGGATCTCCGTTCAATGCACTCAGTTTGTATCAATCCAGGGCACTAGGGGCCCCACGAAGAATACCCTAGCCAAATTACCCGTCTCCCCTTGGTTCTGCGCCAGGGGACGTGCAATCAAGTCTGGCCGAGGAAGGGCATGCTGGGACCTCTAGTTCGCCTGAGTCTTAAAGTAACCCACGAGGGGAGAAATGATATCGAAGGGTTTACAGACGCTAAGTCGGCAAGCGTGCTGGACCCGTAAATGCATCCACGGCTCATCCCGTAGCAGACGCACTCGGAGAGACAGTGAGGCCCTCCATCACCACCAGGAGCTCCTGCAAAGCATGCGCCTTAAGCCTAGATCCCGCGCCGGATGTTTGGCCCAGGACCGCTGGATCATGATGTACCATATAATCGGCAGCAAGGGACACAGTATCCAAGCCCGTCCAGAGGCTCCCATTGAGCTGGTCGCAGATGGCTGATACCCTGGGCGGAATAAAGGAACGGTCAAGACGTCTGGCTTTCAGAGCCAAGTCAATGATGCGTAAGAACGCTTTAGTGAGACGGCCCCAGCCTAGGCTCATGTGCCAGAGGCCGAGGACTGAACCTTCGAGGATGGCGCCCCATTTGGGCTCGCTTGGGTGGAGCTTTGAGACGGCATGGACCCCAGCCACGCAGAAGTAGTGCAGCATGACGATGGGGATGGATTTATAACCGTGTGTCGATTTGTAGAAGAGGATGAGGGAGCCGATGACGTCCAGAGCCTGGGACTTAATCTGCAAAGGGTTGAAGGAAAGGTGGGACAGAGTCGAGGTCGAATCTGCATTTAAGAGGAAGATCTCGCATAGAGACACAATTGTCGCCTGGTAGTACAGACTGGGCGACGTCAGTATTTCGTTTTCCTGGCAGTCACGGCGACTTACTGTAAGCATATAATGTGCGGTGTACTGTTATGCTCAGGGAGCACGCTCCATGGCAACATCGTTTTCCAGTTACGAAGCCGCTGGTACATGCTACTTCCATAGTCACAGTCTTCCTTGCTTAAGGCTGAAGCAGGAAATTTGAGAGCAAATCGGGCGATGTCATGGACCATCGTGACCAGGTCGCCCCTTACCATCGCGGCCGTATGAAAGAATGGCTGCATGGCTGACGTCTCGAACGGATAAGGACGCCATCCAGCTCCTTCATCTAACATTCCAGCCTCCTCTGGTGAGAACCTGATAGCTGGAGGTCCCTTGCAAGAAGAACTTTTTCTGTACACCTGGCACGCTAATCTATGCTGAGTTAGCGGACACATATATAACAAAGAGGTACTCATACGCTTGGATATCGAAGATAGCCCAAGAGACCAGCTTCTGAGAGTTCGAGATCGTTGTTGGATTGTCGTTACCATCGCAGGAAAAGTAAGGGCAGTCACTTTCATCAATATTATACCTCGCGCTCAATTCTGCTCCATGGATAATATAGCTGGTGCCGAGTTTGTCGATGCCAAACGTGCAGCAAAGAAGACCGATCAGTATGCTGGCCTGGACCGTGGGAAGGTCGGTGCTCTCTTTCTCTTGTAGCCAAAGACGCTGCACAGCGCCATAAAGCTTCTCACCCAGCACCTTCTCCTCTCGACGATCGGTGATACGGTCAAGGTTGTATGAAAAACTCTGGGTAATATTAGCCTCCGAGCGGCTTCAGCCATCGACAAGCTTACACAACCGAAAAAGAGGAGTGTATGCACGAGTAAGGAGGAGCAGAATCTCGTGCGCCGGTGTTCTAGATCATGCATGAATAGCTCTTGGTCGATAAGCTGCCATGTGGGATTTTCCCACGTGAAATAAAAGGAGAGCAAATGGCTAGCGACATCGTCATCGACCAATGACGTCCAATGCCGTATCGAGGTGACTCTGATCGGGGGCTCTTGACAGAGCACCAGTGCATTGCTTTTCTCATTCGACTGCCATGCTAGATGCATTCGCCTCAACGAGAGCCCGGGCCTGGGCGACGGTATCCGCTGCCCGGAGAGCGGTTGTGCAGAGAGGAGGGTCGAGAAGAACTCGGGGGACGCCTGGAAGTGATGCTGCTTAAAGTCAGTTCGTGATACCGAGCACGGGGGCGAACAGCAAGACAAACTCGGATGGCATCATGAATTGTCTGGCGGTGGTCATGATCGCTTCGGGAGACAATATCTCGCAACAAAGACTCATAGGCAGTCAGCCTCTTCTCTAGGGATTGAACCTGCAATTGTTGGCTTTCGCGTTTTGACTTTGTGTACGTGCAGGCCGTGCCAGACCGAAGGCAAAAGCCACATGTTGGTTTCCGGCTATCGCACTTTGTCTTCTTCTTCTGGCAGTTGGCGCAGGCGCGGGGAATGCGCGTGTGGCTGGGAACCCTCTCAGAAGCGCCGAGTCTGGGGATGGGCACTCTGGCTTCTGCTGCGGTGGGACTGGTACTCGGCCTACTGGGAGACCGGGCGCCGGCAGTGTTACTGTTCGCGGGCAAAGGCGAACCGGGGTCGGAGTCGAGCGGAGTCGCGAGCTGCTGAGGCTGATCAATCAGATTTTGGTCGAGGCTCGCATTCTCCATCATCCAATGTCCTTAGTTGTCTCGGTTGGAGGAGCGAGTAGACTAATCTCAGCAGAAAAGCAGAGAGGGAGCGGAACCCAGTCGCGGCCGAGCTGGTTCGAGAAATGACGTCGCCAGTTGATGTATAATATTAGTCATACACGCACAATTGTTATGCATACAGCACCACCGAGCTAGGCATAAGACTGTATTTCTTCTTATTGCCAGGAAGGTGGGACGTACGTAAAGCCCCGCGAATGCAGAGGATACAACGTCTCTTGTATATTTACTGGCGTCGTGGCGTCTCGTGGCGTCTCGTAGTGTCGATGCTGCTATTGGCTTCATAATGCTGTAAAGTAGCCATCCTAGGCGATCGATTGCTGCTTAATATGACCTCCTCCCTGCTGGATCTATACAGAGGAGATCCCCTTGGAAGCTTTTCAATGCCGGAATGTGATGACCAAGGATCTGGTATGACTGTTCGTGAGTTGTGCTGTCCAAATCAAGAGATTCCCCCCCCCTTCTCAATCCTGCAACAATGCAGAAACGGTCACTCTTGCTCAGTGAGCAGTCAATCTTAGTGGGGGCCTTTGCAGGCTAGTCCTGACATGGCTTCTTAGGGATCTTCCTCTAAAAGAGCAGTGAGAAACAGTACTCTATGCCGTCGATGGGATGGCTTGAGCCAAAGAAAAGACTGGCGCAATCTCAAACGGTAAGAAGTTTTCATATCCTCATCTACAAGTGGGTTCTCTTTGTACGGAGTATCCAAAGAAGAGTCCATTGTAATCCATCCCTAGATTATTTCATTCGTTGGAAGTCATGATCACCATCCATACCTTGTTGCAGCAGGACACCGAAATAGAACTGGACATCAAGTCTATGCTAGGCGTCCCAGGTTGGCACACCGCTACTCTAGAATGAGCAGATGAGCCGAGCCAAGAAGAGCGGCCTTCTGGGCTGAGCTTTGAATAAATAAGAGCACAATGCTGAAGGGCCATCGCTTTGCTTTTTGCAACGATAGTCCTGTTATGCTGCGGATTTCGCATATATCACACTTAGCGCTCTCCGGCAGCCCATCTCATTTTATTCACCCTTATTTTTCTTTTTCTTTTCCTCACCCCTTTTTATTCTCTTTATTTTTTATTTTCATTTTATATAATTATTATATAATCATTACTTACATATTTTCCTCTGTCAAGCTGCGCTTATTGTGGAGGTTCTTGACACCTTGGGAACACCACAGAAAGAGCTCACTGGCCCAAGTATGCACCTTGCAGACGAGATTGAAACACTCGGCCCTGGAGAGCGAAACTGGACCAGTGTCCGGGAGGGGTGCCGGGGACCATTTTCGGGGTCATTTGCAGCTGAACCTATCGGTGCAGAGTTTTGCATGGACCTTGATGACATATTGCATTCGACGGAGTGATAAACCACCAGTATAAGGTGTTTATGGCAAGGTCGGTTCTATGCGAACAAAGCCGTCTCTGGGCCACAAGTGTACGTTACCCGAAACCAACGGCCACGCGCCCGGGAGATCATCTCTTTGAGGCAAAGAAACCTAGGCTGTGTCACGCGCGGCTGGCGGGCGCCACCGCGGCCTTTAATATGAGGATTTATTACCTGTCGCGGGGAGGGATGCTCCCCGAACAATACGCCATTCCCACTCGCGGGGATCAGACTTGGCCCTAGCGTCATCAGCTTAGCATCCCTCCTGCAGTCAGGCTCGGTTCTTCCTTGGAAGCATCGCTCTAAGATGGCCCGATTGCGGCAAAACCACGTTGACCATTCTAACTAGTGGGCAGTCAAGTTGCTGGGCACGTGATATGAAGACTCAAAGGGTAGGGCAAACATTGAGGCGGCATCCACCTCTCGCTGCCCGCGGAGGCTCAAGTGCGGAAGTGAGGTTATGTGGGGAACATGAAACCGGGCGGGTTCCCACACTTTAAAGGATGGATACGAACCCAACCTGCTGCAGGGCCCCGATTCGTCGGAAGGTCTTCCATGAATCCCAGGGCCAGTGGTGCCGTGCGGCCGGTGCGCTGAGCCGGGCCGGGGATGAAGGGGGTTGGTCGGCGACTCGGGGATCTCGGGAACAAGAAGACTTCAGTATTGGGAATTCGACTCGAGATGAGCCGAGTGATTGCGTGGTCCGTTGAGGAGCTGAAGTAAGGTCTAATAATATTATTGACTGAGTTTTGCCGGTCTCGATATTGTGTGGTATAGTATTCATATAGACTACTATTCACCTTCGTATGAGCCAACGCTCGGAAGAGGACAGACAAAAAAGAGAAAAATAGAAGAAAAAGGAGAAAAGAGAAAGAAGAAAAAAGAAAAATGACTGGCAACACCGATTCTTCATCGCGGCCATCTTCATTAGCGTGTCTTCCTTGCCGTCAACGCCATGTCAAGTGCGATGCCGTCTTGCCAGTTTGCACTCGCTGTCGGACAACGGGTTCTGAATGCCAGTATGTTCGCTCGAGGAGGGGGTTGCGGAGCCATGGCAAGAAATCTCTATCTAAACCACTAGACGAGAATGTCTTTTCAGTCCCCGCCGATACCATACCTGACTGGCTCGATGCTGCTTTCCCTTCAGACTTGAGCATAGAGGTACCCAGCCCTAACCCGCCCCTTCTACTAAGTAGACAAAGGCTGACTTTGGCTAGGCAGCGCAGACGCTCCTACAACCGCATGATGGACCGATCGTCCAAGATTTCTCACTCGACGAAACGTTTGCCCTTCCTGAGTCCGAACTGGTTACCCCAAAGGTGGCTTATGACCCGATGATCCAGCTTTACTATGAGAACTTCCACCCCTCACATCCATTCATGGTGCCCAGGAGGGCACTGGGCACCTCGCTGGGCTTCTTAATACCTCCACAACTCCTCTCAGTCATGCGCTATATTGGTGCTCATTATTATCCAGACCCAGCCCTCAAGCAGGCATTTCGTCAAGCAGCGTTCGACGCACCCTCCAATCAATCCATAGAGGCCGGATTCAAAGTTCAGGCGTTGCTACTGCTAGCTATCACCGACCACTGCTACTGTCACGAGCAAAGCGCCCATCGATTGATACAAACGGCAGTCAACCTTGCGCTGGAGACTGGAATGAACCGCCGACGATTCGCCAGCGAGCATTCGTACGGCCATTCCGTACTGGAGGAGAGCTGGCGAAGGACTTACTGGGAGCTTTATGTTGTTGACGGACTTTTAGCAGCGATGCGCGAGCAGAGTTCGTTCCGATTATACCACCAGCCGGCGAATGTGCAATTACCCTGCGACGAGAAGATGTACAAGAGTGACGAGGTAAGGTTGAACCAGCCAGGAACAAAAGGCCGGAAAATTGATACAGACTATATAGGTGTTACCATCAGGGCAGACCCTGGAAAATCTCCAGAATAACTGGTCATTAGGGCAGGACTTTTCAGCATTCGCATATCGTATCAGTGCCATGCAGAAGCTAGGGGCCGTTCTTGGGCTCAACCGATCACTCGAAGACGGTGTAGGGTCCCATATCGAGACCATTGATGCTCACCTCGTTTCTTCACTTATGGTTCTCCCGCCCCTCCACGGCGAAAGCTACGACAGCTCCTATCACGACGAGATGATTTTCCAAGCCCAAATGATCCTATACTTGTCAGTCAAAGCTTCCCTCGCTAAGAGGTGACCACCAGAACTAACGGTAGTCAGAGCACTGATCTACCTCCATCATCCGCGCTCCGGCATGCGTTTCGCCTCCTTCCACGCTAACCCCCCTACCACCTGTACGCGGCTGCAGCTACCAGCAACATTAACCACACAATCATACTGTGATTCTGAACTTCGCCCATCTCAAACCCTCGACCTCCACTCCCATAAGCTCCTCCGCGCCGCAGACCTCCTCTCCGGTCTCGCAACTCTCCCGAGCCCCATCCACCGTCGAACGCCCTTCTTCACCTGTGCGCTGGCCATGTGCATTATTGTGCACACCGCAGCACTGCTTCTTGTTGGTGCTGAGAAACAGGAGGCTATCAAGGCGAGGATCCAGCTTAGTATAGGTGGATTGAATGTGCTAGGACGGACTTGGCCACTGTCGAAATCTGTGAGGCAGCAGATGGTCGATATGTATCAGGAGGTTGTAGGGAAATGACAATGTATAGCAAGCCGGACACTGGCAGTATTCACCTCGATTATTGCCCGTCTGCCAAAACTAGAAATGAGACTCTCCCAGACGGACCATCCGTACCCGAGGCTGTACCTGCATTGCCTTGAAAAGAGGTCATACCGTAGCTTCACCAACAGAATTGCAGCCATACGGCAAAAAAAAGTTCAAGCCGGTTCTTCTCACCCATTCCCCTCTTCTCGCAGGGCATCTTTGCCCTATTAAAGGAGGCTGCCGAAGGTGGCTGACATTTGGCGACCTGGGTCCTTCGTCACCCTTGGTTCCAAGACCTTTTTTATAGATCTTTATAAATATTCTAGTCTTGAGATTCCCAGTGTCGGCTCTTTCGTCTTGTCTCATCAAATTTTACGTGAGTTTAGTATTTGGAGGCAGGGATTGGCTACTCCATATCATTTAAAGGGCGATTTGGGAAAATGTCGCTCATGGATTTTATTTGACTGAGATTTCCCCGACTGCCTAGAACCCGGACCCGCTTGTCTGCGGAGAAGCTTGAGATCTCTTGGGACTCGATGCTCTCGAGAATCACTGTAGTCTACTCATTGCTTGGTGTCGATGCTCTGTCGCAACCAGTTCCTCCACCCTTGGTCGTTCAAGATCGATCTCACACGAGCCTCGAGCCACTCGGTGTTGCCCCAAAACCCCCAGGATGCCTGGAACCGACACCAGTCAACCAGGGCAGTTTCCCAATGCCGTTTAAACGTGGACCATTCATAGAATCCTAGTTCTTTACTTTCCAGCAGACTCGTGCGGTATGCATCTAGCAGTTGCCTCTCACCGTCACTCATCACCAGCTGCTCAGGTAAATTATCATCGGCAACAAGCATGTGTAACGGCACCGAGCATGTAAAAAGTTTGGCAAGGTCACAGACTCCCAGCCCCAGCCCGACGTACTGGAAGTCAAAAAAGGCCACGCCTTCTCCATCACTTGTCGTGAAGAGATTCTCGGACTTCACATCGCCATGAATGTATGACTCTAGCGGCCTACCACAAGGAGTCAAAAACAATGCAACAATCTCAGCTACGGAGAGTGAGGAGCCTTCAAAGGGCGTGCACAGGGCCTCTGACCACTCCGAGTCAGAATCTTGGACGAGCGAAGCGTACTCTTTTCGCCGCGTCGCAAGGTACGTGTACCCACCGTTAAGCCAAAGCCCACTCCCAACATTCTTCTCTCCGTTCTGTCTTCTCTTGGCTTCTTCAAGCGGTGGCAAAACATATCCGTCAAGACTACCCGGCAGCAGCTCCCACGAGCGGCGGTGGAAGCCAGCCAGCCAGTTCAGCGCCCCATGCACCTGTACACCGCTCAGCACGCCCCTCTTCTCCCCAGCAACTGGATACTTCTGACGCAGATCAACCATGATAGTGGCTAATGAACCTTTCAATTCCTCCTCACCCGTCTGGCCCTCCATGTCCCGCGTCGAGGCAAGACATTTGGCAACGGCAACCTCGTCACCGAGCAATGGCACCACTTGAGTATAGAAATACTGCTCTACCTTGTAGCTGAGCATCTTGCGCAGATGCCCTTCATCTGCATTGCTAGAGCCTTTCCGAGGGGGAGAGATGAGCTTCAGGATAAGATGATAGGTAGACCCCGCCGTTCCTGATCCTCCTCCGCAAAGATTGTCCAGGTGCTTGGCTGCTTTGTCGCTTGTGGCTCGGGCAGTGATGGCGCAGATATGTCCATACCCTGCCCAAAGAGTCTGTAGCGTGGTACATGAGACAAGGTCGAGCGAGCACCACGACAGCATGATGCTGGCAACGCGGCGGGGATCTGAAGGTGTCATTTTACTCAGTTGTAATCGTAACGAGAGGCTGTATCTGTTTCACGTCAAAATCAACCTTGTAACGTATAGTTTAAGTCAGGTGCTTGGGTGGTGTCTAGGCGGAAGAAGGAGAAATCCGAATTAGGAAGGACAACGGTCCTCTGCCGAAGGTTTCTCCGCTCCGAGCGGCATCAATCTTTCTTCCCCGCGATTGACGAGAATAATACGTCTCTAGTGAGTCTGGACTTGCCAAATATACAGAACGCCATTCGCCATGGTCTACTACTTTACGTCGAATGTGGTGCAGCCGTCTGCCTACATTTATATGGGGAAGGACAAGTTCGAGAGTACGCACGACTGCCCAACCCCACAGCGAGACCATGCTGATCGCCAACAGACGAGGATCTGATTAAATATGGGTTGGAGAAGGATGTTTGGTACGGCTTTCCCAAATCTGCCGTCTGTATTGAGCTGACGCTAACCGAAGAGGTTCAACTCGCAGGGTTCGTCGCGAGATATCCACAAAATTTCGAAACCAAGCCTAACATCTTCAGTTCCACGTCGATAACCTGTCGAGCGCACACGTTTACGTCCGGCTCCGCGATGGCGAATCATGGGACAACATCCCGCAAGAGCTCCTGGTAGATTGTGCCCAGCTTACCAAGGCAAACTCAATCGAGGGTCAGCTGCAATCAGACTTCCGACCCAGCTTGGCCCTATTCTAATAGGCGGACAGGAAACAAGAAAGATAATATTACGGTCATCTATACCCCTTGGTCGAATCTAATGAAAGATGGCTCCATGGCAACGGGTCAGGTATCGTTCCACAACCACAAGCTGGTTAAGAAGGTTTTCGTTGCACAGCGGGAGAACGCCATCGTGAACCGTTTGAATAAAACGAAGGTTGAGAAGTACCCCGATCTGCGAGCGGAGAAGGAGGACTACAAGAAAATGCTTCAAAGAGAGGAGAGAAAGATCCGCGAGGAGAAAAAGAACAGGGAGAAGCAGGAGAAGAGGGAGCGGGAGCAGTTGAAATGGCAAAAGGACCATGCATATGACGACTTATTTTCGGAGGAGAACATGGAGGCCAGCAACAACCAGGATCGGGATCCGAATTTCCTTGATGACTTTATGTGACGGATGTCCCTACCACTGCGATACAATATACCCCACTTTCGATACTACAACTTACCTCACCCGATCTGGCATTTTGAGGGCGCATTGCAAGCGACGTGAGTGTATAGTCAGGCCAATGGTAGTTGTAGAAAATATAATGTAATCCGCATAGTTCTTAGTTCCGGCTCGGCATCATGGCAGCACTAGCATGGCTATTTGACTGTCGTTAAGCGGAGTCGGGAATGGCCGGCCCGAAGAAAGCCTTGGCGCCCCGGAGTGCGGGCGGAGCTTTCTGTGAGAGGCCACCCAGTACGTCATGTGAAGCTGCCATGTTCTCCAGCTTACAGGTCTGGAATCCTTAACGTTTCACTGCAACATCAGCCTTCCACTGATTAAGACCATGAATTGTCCATCCCGCACCGATGATACGCTCCCCCACTGCGACTGGAACCAGAACCCGCCGTTTCTGGCGCCTGACTTAACAACCCGTCAGGACCTCAATGGCATCTCCAATGTTCGCGAGTTTAAGGATGCTGGGACTGGGGTCATCACCATGCAGCACTGTCTGCACGACGCAGACTTACTGTCTCGTTACAAACGCGAATCTGAGGTGTTGCGGCAAATGCACCCGAGGGCGTCCCTGACCCAGTCAGGTAGGTTTAAAACGGATTCTGTGGGTTATCGACAATGCATTAACACCCGACAGGACGCCCGAAAGATCGAGTTGAGCATGCTCGATCTTCTTTTGATCAAATAAAGAGCTGGTGCTCATGGCTGCTTTCAGTGCTGGCCACAGCCGTTTTAATTTCCGCCAGTGGTTTTGTTGACTGGTTGACTGGGACCGTTGTTCCTTTTCGACAGACTACTACGGCTTCGGTTGGACATCTAGTACTAGATAAGGAAACTATGCAGGTGCGCAGGTATGCTAAGCGACAGGCCTGCGCGTCAGGTGGTGTCGATGGTAGTGAATACAATACCTCGCTACACGTGGGAGCTCTGTTCATCATCCTCGGGGTGTCAACTCTCGCCTGTGCTCTGCCTATATTGGTTATCCGCTTCTCTCGTCTGCGTATACCGCCAGCTTTTCTCTTTTTTGTGCGTCATTTCGGTACAGGCGTCCTCATTGCCACAGCTTTTGTGCATCTCCTCCCGACGGCCTTTACTTTACTAGGCGACCCATGTCTGTCTAACTTTTGGACCACCGATTACCCTGCTATGCCGGGAGCGATCTCCCTGGGCGGGATATTCCTTGTCACCTTGATTGAGATGGTCTTTAGTCCCGTTCGACAAGCTACCCGGAAGGTCTCAAAACAAACTGATCAAGAGTCGGCACCCCCTGCTGGCACGGATCACCTCTCTGGTGGCAACCACGAACAATCTTGCGATTGCGATAGAAGCCCTCATATACGTCCAAAAGGACCATTAGTCGGCAGAGCTGCCAGTTTCAGCCGTGCAATCCACCGCATCGGCGAAGAATCGGACAGGATACATCGCATCTCTTCTGCGCCCGAAGCCAGCCCTCTTCCGCGAGTCAGCGAAGTCAAGCGGTTTACCCACCGCCAAGGCAGCGTGGACGAGTTTCAGCTGTCGGAGAAGCAGAAGTACAATAAGGATGTCATGCAAGTGTTTATGCTCGAGGTCGGAATTCTATTTCACAGCGTCTTCATCGGCATGTCCTTGAGTGTATCGGTGGGGAATGAGTTTGTGGTTCTCTTGATCGCCATTGTCTTTCATCGTATGTTCCCAGTTCATCCTCATATAAACCTTCTAACGAGTGTAGAAACCTTTGAAGGCCTCGCGCTTGGCTCTCGCATCGCGAGCTTGGAATGGCCTGACAAGGCCATTCAGCCATGGCTTATGTCACTGGCTTATGGATGCACGTACGTTCCCCAAAGCTACATGGTTACCTTTACTGAGCAAGTTAGTACACCCATCGGGCAAGCGATTGGTATCGCAACGCATTCGCTGTATAGCCCTGATTCAGAGGTCGGACTGCTCCTAGTGGGCACAATGAACGCCATCTCAGCAGGGCTGCTGATCTTCGCCTCGTTAATCGAGCTGTTGTCGGAAGACTTTTTGAGTGACGAGAGTTGGAGAGTGCTGCGTGGCCGCAGGAGAGTGATTGCATGCGCACTAGTCTTTCTGGGGGCATTCTGTATGAGTCTTGTTGGAGCTTGGGCGTAGTTCGGAGAGTCCCGGGGTTGGTTTGTCTGAGTCTGACAATCCGCCACTTTCGGCCACTGGCTACTAACAATGGAATTGGAAGAGGGGTCAGCCCTCAGTATTTTTCGGTCCCTGAGCCAGATGGCGATTGGAGTATTCCGATTGGCTAACCCCGCTTATCGGGCTCACCGCCTCCGACAAACGCTGAATCATTTTCTCCCGCTTGTCGCCGCCGCATCTTATTACTATTTCTCTTTCTCCTCCAGTCTGGTGTCTTACTCTTTATCGTCATTGTCTCATTGCGCCTCGTCACTCTTTACCTGGCCGCAAATGTCCGCCTCGCTTCCCGGCGATCGGGAGCTTCCCCACTCGCAATATGACCTAAACACCTACTGGGGTCGCGTGCGCCATGCGGCCGACATTTCCGATCCAAGGTAATTCATATCGTATGCTGCTTGTTAACTGCAGGCTAACAGTGCAGGATGCTATTCGTCTCTTCAGCGGGACTGGAGCAGGCAAAGCGCCTTATCTCCTCCTACAAGCAGAACGAGGTCCCGACAATGAATGCGGAGTTATGGAGGGCGAAGAAGGTGGTGGATTCGACATTACACCCGGGTATGTTCCAGATATGAACCCTATTACTGGCTCACTGTTCTTTTGGCTGACTTGTGCTTGCTAATAGACACGGGCGAGCCTGTCTTCCTCCCCTTCCGCATGTCATGCTACGTCCTCTCTAACCTGGTCGTTACGGCGGGAATGCTCACACCGGGCCTTAAGGTAACAGCCTCGCCTATATGGACAGAATAATATATCTGACGGGACTTAGACCACCGGGACTTTGCTCTGGCAGATTGCAAATCAGTCTCTCAACGTGGCAATCAATAATGCCAACTCGAACAAATCAACACCCCTCTCCGTTTCGCAGATGGCTAAATCCTACCTCATGGCCGTGTCCGCTTCATGCTCCGTCGCGCTCGGCCTGAACGCTCTCGTCCCCCGTCTTAAGAACGTCTCCCCCAATACCAAGCTCATCCTCGGCCGACTCGTCCCCTTCGCTGCCGTCTCGAGCGCCAGCGCGCTCAACGTATTCCTCATGCGCAGCGAGGAAATCCGTCAGGGCATCGACGTATACCCCGTTCCTGAGAAAGAGGGCGAGCCGGTCCAGAGTCTCGGACGGAGCAAGGTCGCTGCTAAGATCGCTGTCGGTGAGACAGCTATCAGCCGAGTTCTGAACGCGACCCCGATCATGGTCGTTCCTCCTCTGATCCTTGTGCAGCTGGAGAAGAGGAAGCTGCTCAGTCCGCGCATGGTCCTCCCGGCCAACCTAGGGCTGGTTCTCGCCACATCCTTGTTCGCCCTGCCCTTGGCCCTGGGTGCGTTTCCGCAACGGCAGGCTATCAGCGCGGCGTCGCTGGAGGAGGAATTCTGGAATCGCGGTGGAAAGGACGGAAAGGTCGAGTTCAACCGGGGAATGTAATACCCCGCCTTCTTTTTAATAATGTATAGACCTGCTTTGCTAGAGGACTTTTTAGATTCTGTTCGTCATTACTTATTAAGTCATACATATTCTAGAGTACAAAAATATCGACTCTTCCAGCTCCTGACAAGATACTTATGACCGGCTGAATCCATCCAATTCATGTACCTCGGGCGGCTTCGCCGCACTATCGAGTTCCGGGATCGGGTCGGGCTTCGCAAATACGCCAAGCCCGTGGTTCGGGCCCGACTGGTGTCGGAAATGCTCGTCACTCCCGCTGATCTCAGAGATCGGGCGCCCGCCCTCGGAGGGCATTGGCGGCGACAGCGACGGGCTGAATGTCGAGCCAGAGGGGTACTTAACCCCTGCGCTAATGGTGGTTTGGCCTGGGCTGGAGAAGTGCGAGTCTACAACAGACGATCAGTACCAGTGCCGAATTCGACCTGGGGACCCAGGTCAACTGCAACTAGAGAGGAAACATACCTTGGTACGGCGAGGTCGGCTGCTGATACCCATACTCGCCTTCTGTGGCTGGCCCTGTCCCGTGACCGGGCGCATACCCGCCCTTCCCATCTGTACCACGTCTCTTTTTCCTCCAGAACCAGAACGCGGCCAGCAGCAAGACGAGCCCAGCCACAGCTCCAATCACGATCCCCGCAATTGCGCCTCCAGACAACCCCCCATCGCCTCCATCAGTTGAGCTCGCCTCGTCCAGAAACAACTCATACTGATCCCCGCGACTCTGGCTCCACGCGGCCGGCAAGACATTCTCGTGCGGACACGTCCCGTTCGCACAGGGATTGATGCTGCAGCATCCCATAAACCGCGGTTGCGTGAAGTTGCATGTGTACCAGTTATCGTTACTCTCGTCGATGCAAGTGTTTGGTCGGATGGAGTCGTAGATGGATCCGTCAAAAGAGGCGGCATAGACATCAGGGCATGGGTTAGTCGAGTTGGAGTCGGTGTTGGTGCATGGATCAGAGCTGCAGCAACCGACGAAGAAGGGCGCCTCTGGGCAGACATACCACGTTCCGCCAGAGGGGCAGCTGAAGTGGCAGTTTTCGGAGCCGGAGGTGCAGTCGGAATCGTCGGAGCTCATTGTGTATGGGTCGATATGATGGGCGGATAGATCAATTGCATATATGCAAAAAAAGGTAAGGAAAAGTATGGGCGAAGCTTGGGCAAAGTATGGGAGAAGTATGGGAGAAGTTTGAAGTCAGCGGGTCGGGGGACTCGCGTTTCATAATAGGGGACCCCGAGACCGTCAGGCTGTTGGCTGTTTGTGCCGAGCAGAGAATTAAAATCAAATAATCGAACCCTGAGGCCCGCCGTCTAACGATAATTGGTAGTCTGCAAGGCTGTGCTCATTGCTTTTGGGCTCACGAGCTGCTGCTCTTTGCTGGCTAAGGTAGCTCAACCTTCCCTAGCGGTGTTGGCCCGACCCAACTCCACCACTGTCAAGCCCCGTTCGAAACGTTCCGCGCCAACTCCGCCACGAAAGAGGCTGATTGGCTGACTAGCTGCAGGGAGATTAGTTGGCCCCATTGCTCTACGCAAAAGATGAAGAACGGCGGGCTTAGTGCTGACCCGGTCTCGCCGCTGGGCCTGCGCCGAGCTTTTTGGGGCCGTGCGGCTGAGGCTGAGTGGAGAAACTACGAGGACAAGGACGGCGGAGAGGATGAGGATGAGAAGGCTGGGGATGAATCAAAATTGTCATGGTTATAAATATCCTCTGTATGTCATCCAGCTATTACCTTACGGTATCGTCATCACGGCTCAACAACTTCTCTCGATTCGTCTCTCGATCGGCATCGTCAGCCCTTCGCCAGAGTACGAGCCGACGAGTCATGCCTTTCTCCAACTGTCAGTGAAGCAGTCAGCAGAGACCGCGTCTTGGCAGCATCCTCTTACGCATTTATCCGCCTCTGATCGCGCGGCGGTGCTGCTGGGCCGAGACATATTGCGGTCGATGGGTGAGCCTTGTCGCTCTCTATCGGCAGGAACGACACTAAGATCCTTCACGAAAGAGAGCGAGAGGCAGTGGTTCAGCCTTATCTGTAGGCTAGTAAACCCGGCGAAGACAGGACATAATTTAAATAACCGATCGCGACCAAGAAAAGTGGTTGTCAGCAAACTCGCCCTCAGGAAAACAACCCTAACTTTCCATAGCGTTCTCTCGCTAGTGTACTAGTATTTCCACGGCCCGTATGACCGACAATGACGACTGATAAATTCTTGATGTCCAGTCCCAGTAGAATTACGCCATGCATGATACTTTGCTTTCGAAGCGAAACTGAAGACCCGTTCATTATCGATACTCAGCTCCGTCCATCTCCGCGAAATCTAGCCGACTCCCGTGGCCTGCTCGGCGATGGATTGCCCTAAAAAACCACGCTTTACCACGCTTCGCTTCATCTTCTGCTCTTTATCGCAGGAATGTCTGTAGAAAAAGAAGAAGCGGAAGAGATGATGTCGAATGGTTTATTTGTGGCTGACTGCTTGATGCGAATGGAAAGATCGGCTGATTATGGGATTGCGCTTTGGAGATGGCTAAAGGATCCAATAGGGCCGCAAAGGTCACCTGATGTGTCATTTATGGCAATTCGCGACCTTGGAGCACCCATTACCTGGACAGAAAGAAGGGAAAGTCATCTTGTATCGTGCTGTAACTCGACATTGAGATTCGCCAGGAGTTCTGCGAGCCGCTCCTTCTTATGAGGTACACTCATCAAGGCATGAGTGGCCTCAGCCGTAAGAGCACGGCCGTCTCTCTAATGTGTCGTGTTCTGCCCCAAGGCTGTTGTTGCTTTCAATGGCTACTTGCTTTAAAGGAAGCTAGGTTGTACATCGAAGCGAGAACCAAGCTAGGTACAGCCCGGTTGCCGTGGAAATCTGCCTATCCCGCACTTTGGCAAGCACTTCAAGCCTAGAGTATTAAAAAGTTGTCAGGAACCATTAGCGAGCTCCCTTCTAGCTAGTATAATATTATGGTTAGCAATAATTGTGCTTCATCAATGTCGA
Organism: Aspergillus nidulans FGSC A4; assembly: GCF_000011425.1. Taxonomy (NCBI): domain Eukaryota; kingdom Fungi; phylum Ascomycota; class Eurotiomycetes; order Eurotiales; family Aspergillaceae; genus Aspergillus; species Aspergillus nidulans. Next base: position 3,036,110 of record NC_066258.1, on the reverse strand, counting down.
TAGGTCAAGATTATCATTATATCACCTCTATTCATTTTTTGAGAGCGTATGTATCCATTTTCACAACGCTGAGGATAGTCCTGAATGTCTCTAAGACTTCCTTTTCGGCAAGCCGGCGCAGGTAGTATCTCACCAATCATCATTCGAAGGAGATATCAGGACTCCTTGCTGTTCGTTCCGCCTTACGCGTCAAGCCGGACATGCTGCGTAAATGGGCCAGCTGTTATCTACATAAGCACGTCAACAAAAACACGCCTAAAGACATTCAAACTATAAACGTAGTAGCGGTGGCAAGTAACTATTTCTGCATTCGCATACTACATATGCTATATGTGAAAATACCTACCTTTAAGGATCAATCGAGTCTACAATGGAACCACCAACCTCTTTGGCCTGATACTTTCTCATGGGCGTCTTCACCTCCGTTCCAAATTCGTTCGCAACACTTCCTTCCACCCCCATTCCGGCCCCCAGTACTTTAATCCTCTTCCCTGCTCGAACATATCTCCAAATACTCTCTGAAAAGACCAAGGGGTTGCGCCCGCGTGGACCTGTCTATGCTGGCACAGGAACTAGGACAACTTCTGCGTTGGACGCGGGAGATTATGCTTTTCTTTGATGCTATTGTGCTTCCATAGATGAAACGCAAAGTGGAGCCCCTTGGCGATGAAATGCCGGTCAGATATGACTTGCGGCCGCCCGCCGGTTGTGGCGGAGCATGGTGTGCCCAAATTATATCAGCTGAAAACATTTTATAAGGAAACGAGGCGAACGGAGTATTCCATAGTGTCTGACTTGGCTGAAATCCGAAAGTCCTGAACTCTCACTCTACTCACATCTTCAAACCGGCCCGCGACCGCAAAAGGCCTTATACTCCTATATTTAGCTTACCGCCAAGTTTTGGCTATTGTGGGGTTAAATTGCACGTTACTTATCAGTCTAGGCCCTGGAGCATTCCATGGTTAGGCTTGGAGTCTCCATTGTATCGTCTGGGACCTTTCCCATTAAGAGGGGGTGGATTTCAGCTGCGTGTAAATTGTTCTATGTTAATTGGCTGCGCTTATATTCTTATACTGTAGTACATGTTAAGCAGATAACCATTAGTGGGTCCGATCATCGCGAGTCACGTCACTGATGCTAGAGGGTATCTAGCACTATGTACCTTGCACGTCCACTAACCCAAGCTTGACGCAGCACGACAAAGCGAAGGAAGCCTCTATGAATCCATGAATAAATATGGTACTTGAGCTCGATCCCGACCGCTTGCAGCAAGATTGCCTCGTATGAGATGCAACCGCCTGCATCGAGAACATTATTGTATTCTAAAAAGTACTTGTCTGATTTGCTTCCTGCCTAGGAACGTCGGTGTATGCAACAGTTGTTATACACAATGATGAAAACTTCACAGTAGACGTTTTCAGACTCTGTCTACAGGCCAACTGAGAGCCCTCTACGGGAGGCCATCCTCCATGTATTCATATACGATAATGATGGGTTCTTATGACGCTTAATGAGGCCGCTGAACTGGTTACAACGCTCGCTGAACTTAAGCGTTTGACCTTTAACTTGCGAGCCCTAAGGATATAAGCCTTTTAATCATTAGGAGTCTATCTGAACCTTGGAGTAACGCCCTTAGGGTGTGGTCAGGTGACTATGCGCGCCCTACTCTACTCTCCTACTACTCTACCAGCTTTGGTCGAAACCAGGCATAATACCTGCCGTCAAGCCGCGGTGTCTAGCCTTGAAAGGAGAATTTAATAAATTAACAAAGCCCATAAGTGGCCACAGAATACGGCCTGGATGAATTAAGAAATGAGATTCTATTTGCACGGTGTTCTAAAATCGCATCATGGTAAGTTGATTAGCATGGCATTTATCCAACCCCCCTTGATAAAAAAAATAGATCGACCATCCACCCGCCACACATTTCTAATTAGCAAGATTTGCCCGGAAGAAACGCGCCAGTTTGCCAAACGGGATAAGCTCTACGCGATCGTAGAGATCGACGTGACCAGCATTAATACAGCTCTTTCGGCTTCGCCGCGCGCCTACACGCATCCTCACTGAATTCGCGCGAATGCGCCCGGCCCCCCGAGATGAAAAGCAGTGGTCGCGGCGAGATGGACTCGATATCGTCGAACGGATAGAAGTTCATGAACTTGGAATTACTCGACAGAGTTGGGTGCGTTGTCAGATTCCGCGTTGTGCCCTCGGGCGTGAACTCGCCCCGCGGGGTGCGGTAAAAGTCGTACCGCGCTCGATGTCCGTCGAATTGGCCGTAAGGACTTCAAGCGTGCCGCTGGTGTACTGGGTGGCTCCGCCGTCCACTTCAACCCATCGCTGTTGAGCTGCGGATGCCATGACCCGTTTCCGCGCCGCGAGGAACTGAGAGTGCTGCAGACCATGGCGGTTTACAGCACCCATGTCGTGCATGCTTGCTGCCGCGACAGCCTTGATGCGCGGGTCGATCTTCGCGGCGCTGATGAGGAATCCCCCGCTGCCGCAGATGCCGACGGCACCGATACGTTCGCGGTCGACAGAGACGAACTGCTGGGCATCCGAGCCAGATAGTCGACTGCCGCGCTGAAGGCTTCGGCGTAGGGTTCCGGCGAGACGACATTGCGTGGCTCGCCTTCGCTGCCGCCCCAGAAGGGGAGGTCAAGCGAGACAGTGACGAAGCCGGCCTCAGCGAGCTTTGTAGCGTAAAGGTTGGCGCTTTGCTCCTTCACGGCGTCCATGGGGTGACTGACGACGATGGCAGGACGGGCGTCCGTGAGGCTGATGTTGTTGAGGATGAAGAGGTTGCCAGCAATGGCGGTAGCCTAATGGCTTGGGAAAGTGATCAGGTTGGTGGTCACGATGGGACTATGGTAAAAGTTGTTGGCGCCGAAGGACATGTTTTGAGCGCTGGACGGCACAGCTAGGGCCAGGGCGCCTGAGATGGCGAGGGTAGGTTGCACGATTCGCATTGTGAGCGTCTCTTAGTTCTTAGATCTAGGAAAACTGCTTGAAATCTGGTGAATGAATGTGAGAAAGATTAGAGTAGGGAGGGTATTGGTCTTATACTGCAGTTGAGGCCGCTGATCTTTCTTGAGCGTTGTGGTCCAGAATAAGTAAGCATAAGCCGATCTGCAGACTTAAGCTTAAAATTACCACGTCAGTGGAGCCTTATGCAAGTTGCTGATGCGTGGTGGGGAGGGGGTACTTTCGCCTGGATGCATCTCACTACTGCAGAATACTGGTGCCTGCAGCGAAAGTCGGTGCCGGGGGGGTATTTAGATGGGTCGACAGTATGCACTGCACACCCCTATACCTGAATTGATTAGAGTTGACCCACATATGCTACTGGCTTATTGGCGTTCTGCCCTGACGTTTCCAGGGACTTTTCTTTTCTTTCTTCAAAGCTCACCTGTGACGTATGACCAATGGTGCGAGGTCCACTGAGTATTCAAAGGCTGTAGCCGGCTCCCATCTACGGCCCCGTTGCAGCCTTACTTCAAGGATTTATTAATGGATATCGATCATCTTTCCAATGTTAATTTGCACAATTAGTCCTGAAAATGAAAAGCTAGTGCTCTGCATATAGTGACATGGACTAAACGGCATGATCTGCTCATCAAGCCTTAAGTCACGGGAGATTTAGAAATGGCTTATTCTTAGATCACCGGGGAGATTGAGACTGTAAAACTTAAGGTGAGGTATACTTGCTCGCGAACTGTAGAGGCAAGTTAAGGCTCTGTCAACTTTACTAAGTGTTTTACCTGAACTGCATAAAAGACAATAAACCAAGAAACTTCAGGTTACTGAGCCTGATAAAGCACTTATCCGATAAATGAATGCAATCCTGGCTTTGTTCCCATAATGAACTCACTATCACAAAGCCTTGCTTTTGGGAAGGATGAATGCTATTCATGCTTTCGACATAGTATACTGTGATTGTGAACAGTACCCCAAGACTAACAAAGTACTTTTCTGGGAAGATGAAAGACATATACGGCTTTATATGTGAAGGTCAAGGTAAGGATACATATACGTCGAATACAAATGCATAAATAGCCTTGTAGAGGAGTCCACGAAGTTCAAGTTGCCGTTTATCTGATCCATATCTACTGCTCATTCATAACCTTTATACCTGCAAACAACCACAAACCTGGTAGACGCCCAACATTTAACAAAAACCAAAATGTCATTTGCCGACGCCTCCACCCTAACGCTCCTCCGACTCCCTACCGAAATCCTCCTCATGATAGTCAAGCAAATGGTCCCCTCTGCGCTCGCCGCCTCTGTCCACACCTCAGCCCGCCTCAGAGCGCTCAGCATCCCAGTATACGACTCACTTCCCATCGAACAGGTTCTAGTAAGTTTCAAGCACGTTTCCGCGACCGATGACCACCAGGCAATGGCCCTTCTGCTTCCAAGGATTCGGCGCGAGCTCAGATCTGACCCGTACGTAGGCTACGCGGCCCTAGTAGCTGCCTGCACAAGCAGCAATACGCACATCGTTCAGCGGCTCGCCATCGACGACGGGATTCCCTTTGATGTTGGCGCCAGATGCTTGGAGCCAACGCCGCTCCTCGCGGCGATGAAGAACAAGAATACGGGCCCGTTGGGTATTCTTGTTGCTGCGGGCGCTGATTTGCGTCACGTAGTGCACTACAGCAAGTTATTGAGGCCAAGGTATGTTCCCACGGACTCGAATAAGGCGTGGTTGCACCACGCTGCCATCGTGGGACTAACTGGCGCAGTCAGGTATCTTTTTGAGATCGGCCATGGGTGCAACGTCGACTGGACCGATCACATGGACTCGACTCCGTTGCTGCTAGCAGCCGAACGGGGCCATCTTGATATTGTATCTTTCTTGCTGGAAAAGGGCGCTCAGACTAACCATACGGACTTAGAGGGCAGGACGGCCCTTTTCTGGGCCTCGAAAGGCGGCCATATGGGTATCGTCCGTGTTCTGGTCGCACAGGGCGCCGATTTGAACAGGGCTGACGAGTACGGACGGACTCCTATGTTGGCTGCAGTTCAGCACGGGCGCACCGAGGTGGTCCAGTTTCTTCTGGATGCTGGTGCCGACAAGAAAAAGCCGGATATACACGGAAATGTTCCTAGAGACTATGCGGAACGAAGCCAGTACAGGGAGGAGTTTGCAGGCATCTTCGGGTTTCCGTTGCTTTGATGGCTAATCAGTGATCGATGTCTTTGCTTCCTGCCTTTGGAGCAATGGGAGTCACTTTATATCTTGAATGTAATATCTCAAGAGCCCTTGATCTTACCTCCGTGCCAGTGCGGCCTTGTGTAGTGGGCATTGTAAATACTGCTTGACTGCGCATGATAGGCTGATGCCCTGTTCGACGAGCTACACTGGCCAGTGAACAACAAGGCGCCATGGTAATCCACGTATCAGAATGACAACATAACTAGGAACCTAGTGACAGCCCGCCGATGAATCGCTCGGATGTAACTAATCATTGAATTTCTGAATCAGCTTCAATGGCAGCTGTCCCGAATAGATAATGAGGGCTCCGTTCATTCAAATAGCCTCCTACTTAGTAAATATACACAAACTCATCGTTCTCCCGGTCTGTCAAATCCAAGAACGCATTATTCCCAGTCTGCTGGTCCTGACCATCCTCACCCGCACCCACCGCGCTCTCATCCGAATCCGCCTGGTGAAAGTTCCCATGCATCGAGCGGTCCACCATTTTTGCGGGCTTCCCATTTGCCAGACGCCGCCGTTCCTGGCCTTTATTCATCCAGAACAGCAGCAGCCACTGCATTCCTACGACAGCAACCAAGGCCGAAAAGATACCTAAACAGGCCTGCAGGCCCGGGAGATACTCTGGCGAGTCCTTGTCGTTGAAGAGCAGCGGACCCACGATGTTTCCACCAGCCGAGGCAGCCTGGTATAGACTCGTGACTATACTTTGCTTGGTCATACCGGCGGTGTTTCCCACAACCCACGCAATGATGATCGGGTTCCCGCCGAAGAGGAAGGCAAGCAGGTAGTACCCTGCCATGAGGGCTCCCTGTGCCGAGTCATCGCGTGGCACGGCGTAGAGAACTCCAAGTCCTGCGACAACGGGGAGCATAAACAGCGCAAGAACAACGCTTTTTAGCCGCGCTTTCTGTGCGAGATAGCTGGCCAGCAGGATGAATATCCATTGAAACGCGCCGAATGGCATATTCAGCAGCGTGGTCTTGTATTTGTCGAAACCCAGCCCGCTGAGGATCAATGGACCAAAGACGTTGGTGACACCCGCACCGATGTTGAGCAAGAGCGCCATGGCGACCCAGAGGTAAGTCTTGAGTTCGAGCCCTGCTTCGACGACCTGGTGCATCTTGAACTCGCGAGAGCCGGTGCCGGTTTGGTTGGCGCGGAGCCGCTCCATGGCCTGGAGCTTCTCAGTCTCATTGAGGAAGCGTGCGGATGGTATGTCGTTGTCTAGGAAGACGTAGATAAATGGGGCGGAGAGGACAGTAACCAGGCCGACAAAAAGGAAGATACTGTATCACCAACATTAGCTCTTCTGTCTAGGTTGAAACTGATATTGGTAAAAAGGTCAAGGTGGGAGGGAGGGGCCCTACATCTGCCACTCAGCAAGCACATCCGACCTGATATGACCTAGTCCAAATGAGAGCGCCGCCGCAACCGTTGTCGCGACTCCATTCGTGCTGTACCATGCCGCAACTCGAAGCGGTTGCTCAGCACGACGGTACCAGCGGCTCGTGATGATACTGAACAGCGGCAGGCATCCGGCCTCGAACAGGCCGAGCAGGAACCGGGTCGCCATCAGCCCGCCGAAGCTGTGGCAGGCAGCCATGCACGCCTGCGCAACGCCCCAACCAAAGACCAGAGCAGGCATCAAGATACGATGGGGCACTTTCACGATCAGGAACGACGAGAAGGGCTGCCAGGCCAACTGGGCGATAGGGGCGATAGAGCCGACTAGGGAGTACTGGTTGCCGGTCAAATGTGCGTCTTGCTTGAGGCCAAATGTGGCGCCGTAGCCGAGCACGGTCTTGTCAAGGATCTGGAGAAAGTAGACCCAGATCAGGATGGTGAGGATGCGCTTGTCCGTCTTGCGGCGGATGGCCTTATTGTCATCCTCTGTTAAAGGGACGCGCACCGTGTGGATGAGGTCTGTAGTGACGGCCTTTGGGTCCAGGTCGAGGGCCTCTGGGCCCTCGACATGGCTAGTAGCCGGTTTGGCCTGGGGAGCAGCCATTGATTGTTCTTGTTTCTCTGTTTTTCAAGGGCTTAACGAGGTTCTGTGCGAGGTGGGCAGTGGTGGGAGCGTCGTTGCTATAAATGCTGGAATATCTAAACTAGGGTTTTTACAAGTTTCGCCTATGCACCCCCACGATGTCTCTCTATTTCCCCAGCATGTGCCCCCACGAAGTTTCCTCCACCCCCACGCAAAGTGGGATAGACCCTAGATCCCCAGACTGACTGGTAGTTCCAGGGAATGGCCAGGTAAGGTCTTCCCCGCCTTTTCCCGATTAATAGAAAAGAGCATCAGACTGAAAGTCAAAAGATTGTGCAATCATGGTTGAAGAGATACCGGCTATAATGTCCTATCTATGAATGACGACAGTTGGAGTAAATGGACACCATGCCGGACGAATGGCATGATCGTCTAGGGCTGGCCACCGCGTCATTGACTTTCGGCTCAGGAGTTGACTAGACCAGACCGAGATATACTGATACCGATCTCAGGATCAAGGCAGAAAGAAATCAGCCTTAGGGCGGCATAGGGCCGGGCCACGGATGCATGTACTCAAAGTGGCAAGAGTATGAACAGTGAAGTGCTGGCCGGGTCGTAGCCGAGACCGAGGCATATGTTTGCCGATCATACCCGTTCGACGCCGGATCTCTAACTTGCGGAATCCCGGGCATGACCTTCCTATTGGATTCGACTGAACAATTGAACAGTATTGTGGTATTCCTGACGGATGCACTGGTATTGCGGACCATCAGACTGGAATCGGTCCAGTGAAAGTCTAGATAGCCAAACCAACCATATATCGTCCCATATCTACAACCTCTATACCAATTTATAATTTACCATACCATATATATAGACAAGTTATTCAGCAACTTTCGACCAGACCTCGACTTCTATATCACAACCTCGACCGGCCGTAACCAGCCACTTTGATTAGGTTGGGAGAATCTCATACCTATCAAGATCCAGGGAGGGCCTCATGTAAAGGGTTGAACTTCACCAAGCCGCAGTCGATTGAACCAGACCAACAAGCTAATCATTGGTGAGATAACCATCATATCCTATCACGGGCCTTGACGTTTTCATACCAATCTTCCCACCTTGGCACTGTCAAAGCTTTCCTTTTTTTGAAATACAGTTGTGGCTATCTTGGCAACAGGCGGCTGCCGTTCCCTTTTGCTGCATACTCACTGTACGTTCGCTGGACAGCGTCATACATGGTTAGGGGCAAGAATGCACTACTAGGTTTTCTAATGAGCAGAGGCTCATTCTCCCAGAGCTGAAACTGCCACAGACCGCGGTCTGGGTCTTGCCCAGATATCAGGAGCTCTGAGAGAGCGACCTTTTATAAGATCTTTGTTTTTTCGTATGGATCCTAACTTTATATCTGTCGAGAGATTCCCTCCTGTACAGAAGACTCCCCCCGTATGGGCATTTTTGCTCACCTTTCTGGATGGAGGTCATTCTTAAAACTCCGGCTGCTACTTTCTCGTTTTGCCGAGGCCTATTAAACTGCCACGGCCTGGCAGTTTTATCAATATCTTGGTTAATGTGAGGCGTTTCAGCTCGTATTAGCGAGTCCGACCTTTTAGCTGGTAACTGCAAAACAAACTGGAATAAAGCAAGACTAAAATCTTTTATAATTGCTGTTGGCCACCGAAATCTGTAACCCGTACGCTTGATATGGAGATACCGAAATATCAAGGTTTTAGGGATTGATTATCTGGTCTAGGTAGGAACTCTACGAGCTATCAATATCTAGTCGATCCTAGGTGCCTAGATAGGCTCGTTAGGTACCTAGTAGGTAGGCCTCTTTTAGAGAAACAGATGCCTTACTTTCAACAATACCTCACTTGAAGACAGTTTTTTCATTTAAGGGTCATCTGCTAGTTAAAGTAGCCTCACATTATGCGATTGAGGCCAGAGCCCTAGTCGATCTCAGCCAGACTGAGGGCACAACCTCGAGCGGCATACTCCGCTCGATCAAGTTCGAAGATGCATTACAGCCAATCACGACACAATATCTTGCGCTAGCGGAAGCTCGGAGAAACGGTCTTTGCTTGTTTCAGGCTTGCTTCCGTATGAGGTTTCGTCGGCGCGTTCTGGGCTGTCGATCGGCCCCAAATTGCAGGACTGAGTGCCGGCTTAGGGGTGGCTGTGCGTTGGTCCCTTGTTTCAGCTTCTACGATGGCTTACAAGTATAAAATCATGGCCTTCAGGTAACTACCCCACAGTCCTTACTGAAGGATCGGATCGGGCTCTGAGACCGAGTAAGTAATCCGTTTCCGGGCTCTCTATCAGAGTGTTTTTGTTTGCAATATGAAGTTCATCCTCCCCCTCTTCACTTCTCTCCCTGTAGCCCTCGCCTGGCTCCCGGGCATCGACAAAGACATTTACTCCGCCGCAGGCACAAACATCTTCAATGTGACATCTGCCTCCAGCAAACGCTGGCTCCCGGCCTCGAAAAAGATCCGCGGCGTCAACCTTGGCAGCCACTTTGTCATCGAGCCGTGGATGGCCAGCATGGCATGGAGCAATATGGGCTGCAGTGGGCAACGGTCCGAGTTCGACTGCGTGATGGCTCTCGGGCAGGAGACTGCCGACCAGGCCTTTGCGGACCACTGGGGGTCCTGGATCACGCAGGACGATATCAACCAGATGGTACAGTACGGGCTCAACACAATCCGCATCCCGGTAGGGTACTGGCTCAAAGAGGATCTTGTCTACGCGGACTCGGAACACTTCCCAAAAGGAGGGATAGGGTATCTTGAGGACGTTTGCGGGTGGGCAAGTGATGCGGGCATGTATATCATCATAGATCTGCATGGGGCTCCTGGAGCGCAGCAGCCTAAGCAGCCATTTACGGGACAGGTGAGTGGCAGTCTCCTACTGGACATTGGTGCAGAGTGGCTTATTAAATATGCATGCAGTATGCCCCTAACCCTGGCTTCTACCAGGACTACCAGTACGACCGGGCGCTGGAGTTCCTCGAGTGGATGACGACAAGCATCCACCAAAATAACAAGTTCCGCAACGTCGGCATGCTTGAGATAGTCAACGAGCCTGTCCAGAACGCAGACCAGGCCTCCTCCATGATCAACAGCTACTACCCAAGCGCGTTCACTGTAAGACCATCTGTCTTCTCATTCCCAACCGGTCAAGCGAAAGTATACTAACGTCTCCAAGCGCATCCGCAACACTGAGTCATCCCTTGGCATCACCAGCAACAACTACCTGCACATCCAAATGATGAACGAGAAATGGGGCTCTGGCGATCCGACCCAATCCCTGACAGACAATTACTTCGCCGCGTACGACGACCACCGCTATGTGAAGTGGGACTCCAGCGTCGCCGTGGATAAGGAAAGCTATATCAGCGCCTCCTGTGTCGACGACCGTGGCGGCAACTGGCCGACCATCGTGGGCGAGTGGAGTCTCAGCGTTCCTGACAATGTCGAGCACACTGCAGACTGGGAGCCATCGTCCAACACGGACTTTTACGCGAGGTGGTTTGCGGCGCAGGCGATTGCGTATGAAAAGCAGGAGGGCTGGGTGTTCTGGTCGTGGAAGGCGCAGCTGGGGGACTACAGGTGGTCGTATAAAGGTGAGTTCATTCGTCTTTGGAAGTGCATGGCTAATTTTATAGATGCGGTTGATGCTGGGGTTATTCCAAAGGATCTGGATAGTATCTATGACTACTCGCCCTGCTAAAGGGCACAGTAGCAGGAAGAACAAGGTAGTCATTCGGTAGCAGCAAACGTCGCGGCGACTAAATGCGAGTTGATCGCGTTCGAAAGAAGAAGCCGTAGCAATACTCAATCATTAACTGGCCATGGCTGATAATGAAAAACAGTAGACCGGAACTCAGTTTCCTCTCCTTGAAGTCAAGAGCGACTCCTCAATGATATCTATGCCGTCAGCATTCAATCCGCAGGTTGTGAGTCCAAACACTATCCAGGCACCTGGGGGGCCAGAGAAGGACCGCTTGTAACTGCTGGAAAAAAATTTACAAGGAGTACGCGAATAAGTCTTTGGAGGGTTAGGCAGCAAATCAAGTAGTCTATATTCCCCTCAAGGCTGGATTCGTACTCACGAGCAGGTAGTGTTCTATTTGGTGCCACGCTGAGCGCTCCTGTCATAGTGCAACCGCAGCACCTTCACGTACAATAGGCCCCATCATCAGTGCCTCGACCAGACTCCCTTGCGCAATCGAGCCCTTCCCAGGCTGAAGCACCAGGAGAGAATTAGCACTGGCTAGACTACCGACCCGGGAACTACGCTGTCCTACGCCCTCTGCCCCTGTACTTGTGGCATAGAGCCGTCCATCTTTGGGAGACGCTGTAACAATAGCCCGATGGTACTCCGTGCGTTTAGGGTCAAGCGGGAAAGCATGTGACAATGTTACTGCTACAAGGGGTAGTCCAAGCGCCGGCGCGATGCCTAATGCAGCCTGCTTCTGGCCGAGGCCGATGAGCTTGTGTAATGAGGGGAGGACAAAGAGATTCAAAGTGACCAGTGCTGAGGCTGGGTTGCCAGGGAGAGAGAAGATCAGTCGAGAGCTGCGTTCTTGTTGGCCTGCTGCAGAGGACGTTGGCTTGAACGGAACGGTGGCAAAAGTGGTCGGCTTTCCTGGTTTCATGGAGACACGACCGAAGTGGATAGTCCCGCCGAGAGAGCGTTCAATGGTGGGCTTTAGCAGATCGAGCTCCCCCATAGAAACACCGCCTGTAGTGATGATTACATCGACGCTGGTGTTGGACTTTCCGACTCCACGAAGAGCATCCCGTAGGCTTTGTTCCAGCTCGCCCGCAGGCGTATCGCGGGCAATACCTAGATCAACGGCGGGAATCCCCCATGATTTCAGGCAAGATAGGATCGAGGGCCGATTTGAGTCTCGAATCTGCCCTCCCTGAAGAGACCGGGGATCGTCGTGCTCTACGAGCTCGTCGCCAGTACTCAAAACACCCACGACGGGCTTCTTGAATACCTTGACGGTCCTTGTCCCGGTAGCTGCCAGCAGGCCTATTTCACCACCGACAGGCGTGATTAGGTCACCCCGCTGAAGGATCCTGGATCCTAGAGCGACATCGCTTCCCGGCTGCCGCACGTTCTCATTGGGCTTGATCTCTCCAGTTAGAATCTCGACAGTCGCTTCTTCCTTGCCATCAGGTGTCGATGACGCTAGTAAAGTATCCTCCACCATGACCACCGCATTCGCATTGGGCGGAAGAGGAGCGCCGGTTGTTATCCGGGCGATGGTGCCTGGCTCAAGCGGTGCTAGCGCTCCCTCCTCATTGGCGTGGGTAATAGAAGCCACAGGAAAGATTCCCTTTGTACTGTGTCCGTCATCTGGAGATTCAGGAGCAATGACAGCATATCCATCAACGATACTTGCAAGGTATGCTGGAACCGCCTCGGCGGCGTAAACATCTTCCGCGATAACGTATCCGACGAGGTCAATATTCACCGGAACCTCGATAACCTCCGGCTCCGGAGTGTGAGCTGAAACTTGCCTCAGTGCTTCGTCCACGGAGAGCATGGGATACGGCGACTCGCGGTATCGCCGGGTTGCCCCTGCTGCGGGGTCATTTGACCGCCGTTCAGAAGGCGTTGTATGTGCTCTTGGAACGACGTGTCCATGGCCATGACCATGAGAATGAGAGTGAGAGTGAGTATGTTCGTGATGATGATGGTGATGATGATCATGTTGTGACTCTGACTTTACCCCAGCTTCAGCTTCGAGCTTCTTGATCCCTCCAGCGTGGAGCGTCCTCGAGTCCGCACCAGCCGCTTGGGTACATGCGTGAGGCAACAGTTTGATGACAGCTTCAAGGTTTTCCTTTGCACCTTTTGGGGATCCGGGCAGAGTGATAACTAGTGACTTGTGTCGGGTCCCAGCGACAGGTCGAGCCATCATAGCAACTGCATACGTTAGTTAGTGCTGAGATTGGCTCATGCGGATGAACTCACAAGGCGTGACCTTCAACGACGCGGCAATCATGCCATGCCTGGTTATGTCAGTATCGTCCAACTAATCTATCAATGTACATACACGAGACCAGGTGCATGGCGGTGAAGGAGAGGCGTGACAGCCTCGGGGGTGTTATCCTTAACCGCAAAGCCGGTTCCACCACTTATAAGAACGAGATTCACTGGACTGGGACTGTCTGTCCAGTCGCACACAGCTCGCTGGATCTGAAGTACATCGTCCGGCACTATCTTGGTGATCGGCTTCTCCCAAGGCCCGTCGGCCGGGAACACATCGATCAGCGTGCCGAAGACTCGATCCGAGGATGGATCCTGGAATGCAGTATCTGACACCACCAGAATGGCCGCCTTCAATCGCTGCTCCGCCATTTCCCTCGCTCTTTTGAAAATGAGTGTAAAAAGAGTTGGAGAAGGATCCCAAGAAAGTAGGAGGGGGATGTCCGGAGTCGCATTATTCCGCTCCGACCCCTCATTGACACCTCAGGCACAAAATTTCTGTAAGTTCTTTCCTCGACAACCATCACGAAAAACATCCATTAACGGACCGATCACACCAATTGTGACAATGCGAGTTCCTTCCCCCGAGCAGAGTCTTCTTCAATTCCTTCGTACAGCACTTCAGGTTCATCACCGCTTCGTTTCCGGTTCGCTGTCTCGTGCGGAGTCCCCCATCTACGTCATCGGCAATCCCTCCGCCGACCTCGATTCAATCGTCTCAGCCCTCGTGTACTCGTACTTTGCCAACAATCGTGTTCCACGCGACTACCCACGCCCTCATGTGCCTGTGATTAACCTCGATAATGTTTCCGCCGGGCCCGAACTTGGCAGGTTACGCCCTGAATTCGTGAAAGCACTCCAACTATCTAGATCCGATGCGGGGGACACTGTGGAGAGCTCGCCGCTTGAAGAACACTTTCTGACTGTGGCGGACTTTGCGAACCAAGTGAAGGAACGACGTCTTGAAACCCAATTACAAGCTGATTCTGTCCTGGTAGACTGGAACGCGTTGCCGGTGCGATCTTCGGACACCCGCTCGGGGAATGGTTCCCTACCTAGCCTGCCAGTAGAGTTCACTGTCCTAGGCTGCATTGACCACCATGCAGACGAGGGGTTTCTCCCTCCTATTGCTAGCACCCAGCCTAGCCTGATCGCGACGACCGGTTCATGTACTTCACTCGTCGTCACCGAGCTCGAGAAAATGGGCCTCTGGCACAAATCCGATGAAATGCCCCCAAATGAAGAAGTGTTGGCGAAACTTGCGATGAGCCCAATCCTTATTGACACGGCCAATCTCAAGTCCAAAGACAAAGTGACTAATCTCGATATCTCGGCTCGCGATTTCCTCTTTCCCAAAGCAACCGCAACCGATGCTCGATGGGATGCTGATGGATTTTACGCTGAGATTCAAGAAACAAAGCAGAATAGTCTAGATCTGCTTACCGTAGATGAGATTCTAGGCCGGGACTACAAAGACTGGGACGAGAAACCTACCAGACACGCTAATCAACTCCCGCTACGAATCGGTATCTGTTCCGTTGTCAAGCCAATACCCTGGATTGTTCGAAAGGCAGGCAATCCATACGCCTTCATCGACTGCCTGAAATCGTTCGCCTCAGAGCGCAAGTTGGACGTGGTTTCCGTTATGACCGCGTTCAGCTCAAAAGAGGGTCGGTTTTCCCGGGAATTGCTTGTTTGGGGACTTAACAGCGAGGGCGCGAATGCTGTAAAAGCCCTAATCTCCGAAGCAAGCTCCGAGTTGGGCTTGGAGGAATGGAAATCACTTGATGAGGGTGATGATGCTCAAGGCATCAAAGATGCGTTAAGTGCTCTCGAGGATGATTCTCAATTGGCGCGTCTATGGATACAGACGAATGTGGCCAAGAGTAGGAAACAGGTTGCTCCACTTATCAGAGCAGCTGCTGCCTCTCTATAGCGCTATACTACATCTCTGGCTACACAACGCCCGAACCCACAACACAGTAGGCGGTGCACCAAAGGCACTACAATTTGGCTAACGAGCAGCGGTGCATCGCTTCGCATCCGCTAAAGGATATAAGCTATCCAATTCTCCCTGCTAGGTGTCACCGCAGCTATGCCCATGCAAGCTGAGACGTCAGTGTTTGCTGTTGATTCTGCAAAACCAATCAACCTTACCACATGCAAGTCTGAGCAGGTCTGAGCAGGGGGCGTTGATGTCTAGAACGAGCTGAAGACGAGTAGCGAATGTGATGTCAAAGTGATATCCCACACTCCAAGCGTCCCTGTTGTTTGTTTCATGCAGCAATGTCAGGGATCCCTCAAGTGAACGAACGCGAGTGTAGACTCCGTCTCACTCTCTTAATCCATGGTCTGGTGCATGGTAACCTTGCTTTATCCATTTCTTGTCCTCAGGTCTTCTATACCTTCTATGCCTCATAGCTAAATGTCGGTGATATCACTTGGGATGTTATGAAAGGCCATGGAAGACCGGCCCGCCAAGTGATGAGGAAAGGGTAGAGACTGTTCGAGTAACCTACACTGGGCGAGACCGTCGCTGTGGCTCCAAAGCAACCTGTAGGTAGAATTAGAGATGCTCTTCCGATTGCTGCACTCTAGCAGCCACGGTCTTCCAGCGGTGAACACCGCTGGTGTTCTCCCCTTGGAGCTAGACCATTGAAACAAAGAACGGCAGATTTCGAGACAATTATACGTTTACCATTATCTTTGTCATAGCTGTATAAGCTTCAATACGGTATCACCATGGCGTCTATATGTATAGGTATGCATTAGCCAATCCACTGGACACTTCCCCTTTCTTTCTGTTACAGGACCTAGATAGCTGCCCATGTAGGATATTCACCGCTTCATTATTTTCGACATCATTATTGGCTATTATTCCTCTCGGCCAAATTCTACCGAATAAGACAAGAATATACCTGAGGGCCGGGCGGCATCGCCTCGGGATATCCGGCACCTACGGAGTGCAAAGTATAGATGTAGATATACCTGCGTGCATGAATCCTGGAGCGGTGTTTATATGCTGATACTGACTTTTAGACCATAGTTGTCTGACTCAGGACCGTTCCTGGATTGTTATACACGACAGTGGTCAATTTGAATGCTGGCTGAATTGAGATCGCACATGGAACTAGGGCTGCGAAGTGATGAGGTCATGTATATCTCTATGATCAAAAGTGGCTGATACAACACATCGCAGATTCAATCGGCAGCTAATACACCGAGTAGTTCTGTGCTCTATAGTTCCCATTACCCCACAAGTTTAGAAAGGGATAATAACATGAATCGCCAATCCCCGCATTCGATCACATCCCACCGGGATATCCGACATCGAGCTACAAATACTCTCTGCCCACCACACCTAGCCCACCTACTCAACTGAGTCGGATACAGCAATCTCAGACAGCAAGATGCCCCCTTGGACAAGCACGACTCCCTGGCTCTGGCTCCCAGAGTCGACTCCCGCATTCACCTCCACACACAGCACAGCGCGCATCGTCCTCTTTCGTAGGCAGTTTAATGTACCTACTTCCATCCCCTCAGCAAGATCAATACCAGTCCACGTCTCGGCAGACACGCGCTACATCCTCTTCATTAATGGGAAGCGAATCCTCTTCGGCCCCGCAAAGTCCTACCTCCATGAATACAACTACGAGACCATAGACATCGCACCTTTCCTGGTCCCTGGACAGAAGAATGTCCTGGCCGCCAAAGTGCTCCGCTACTCACCTGTCAAGGAGGGGAATATGGGTATGGTGCGGGCCGGGATTGGGGGGTTTATCCTGCATGAGAGCTCGGGTTTGTTGGGGGTATCGACCACCGAAGACTCGGGCTGGAAATGTCTACCGGATGATTCGGTGCGTATTCTGTCAAGCAGCGAGTGGAATCGTGCGCTCGGGCCGGCGTTTATGCAAATCAATGAGGAGGTCGATGGCAGTCTAGCTGTCGAGGGCTGGCTAGATGGAGACTTCGACGACTCGGCTTGGTTGGGTGCGGAACGGTCGAGCCTGAAGACGCCTATGCTGCCGATCCTGGAGCCGTGGAGGCTTGTACCACGGTCTATCCCGCTATTTCCAGAGACAGAGGGGAGGTTTTCTGCTATCATCAAGCCAAATTCTGAACAGCCTGGGCTGGACCTGGCTGGGAGCTGGAGAAGTCTTTTACGGAATGACGGGAGTGGGATCGTCGAGATCCCACCAAACACACGCACAGCAGTGATCCTTGAGAACGAGTCCCTCATCACGGCCTTTTTGGAACTAAGATTCAGAGGGGGCGCTGGCTCTACCGTCACCGTCCGCTGCGCCGAGTGCTTCGAGTACCCACCGCCAGAAGGGAATCTGAACCCCTTTGCACGGAACAAGGGCGACAGGGCCGATACTTCAGGAATCCTTGTTGGGCCAGAGGACTCGTATACTGTTTCCTCCAGCTCCACGACAGAGCAGGAGTGGATGTACGAGCCATTTTGGTTCCGCACATTCCGCTATGTCCAACTGACCGTGTCCACGCACTCGCAACCCCTGCAGATAACCAGGCTGACATACCGACGCACGCACTACCCACTTCCCATAAATACAAGTCTCTCGAACATGCCTTTAGTCGAATCCAAGAAGTGGGCCATTAGCCTAAACACCTTGCTCAACTGCATGCAGGAAACATACACCGACTGTCCTTTTTACGAGCAGAACCAGTTCGCGTTCGACAGCCGCCTCCAGATGCTCTATTCCTACCAACTCTCATCTGACGATCGGCTGGCCAGGAAAACAATCAATGAGTTCCATGCCTCGCGGCGCGGAAGTGATGGGCTCGTCGAGACGCACTTCCCTACTCCGTTTCCGGGGGTGACCATTCCGATCTTCTCGCTGAGTTGGGTGCTCATGCTGTGGGATCATATCATGTACACAGTTGACACCGAGGCCAGTAAACGGTTCGTGAAGAGATACCTTGGTGGGATCGATTCGGTGCTGAACTATTTTGACTCGAGGATCTCAAATGCTTACAGCGGGATGATCGGGCGGTTTGGAGATGCAGACTCGCCCAACGACGAGATCTGGGCCTTTGTCGACTGGACAGCCGAGTGGTCTGTTCTCGGACCTGGAGGGGACTTCAAGCACCTTGCTGTTCCGCCTGCTTATCGACGGACGGGTGTGGCGAGCTACAACAGTCTCTTCTACGCATACGTGCTGAATAAGGCAGCGGAGGTATGTGAGTTTGTCGGCCGGCTCGGCCTGGCGGAGGAATATCGGTCACGAGCAGAGAGCGTCAATGAAGCTGTGAGACGGCATTGCCTTCGCACCGACGAGGACGGTAAAGAAATCCTGGTAGATGGTCCGGACAGCCCTACTACTGAACGGAGCCAGCACGTCGCCGTGTTCGCCGTTCTTTCTGGCGCCTTCACAGGATCCCGCGCCAGAGCCCTCCTCTGCCGCGCGCTCCACCCAGATACAAGGGGAGGTTATGTAAAGGCCTCGTACGCGCAATCCTTCTATCTCCTCGAGGCAGCGGTGCAGGTTGGACTCTACGATGAGCTGCGTGGGACTCTTGTACAACCGTGGACAGAAATGGTGGATCTGAACCTCACGACGTGGGCGGAGTCGTCGGCGATGCCAAGGAGCGACTGCCATGGGTGGAGTTGTGTGCCGATTTATGATATAGTTGCCAATGTCATTGGGCTCAGGCCTGCTGCGCCTGGGTACAGGAGGGTGAGGTTTGAACCGAGACTGCAGCTCTGGGAGGGGGGAGGGGAGGGGGTCATTACTGTTGGAATCGGTGGAAATGGGGACAAGAGGGAAGTAAGGGTCGAATGGGAGAAGGAGGGAAGGGTTCTTTTGACTGTTGGGTCCGATTGTGAGGTCGAAGTTCCCACCGCCAGTGATGGGAGTGGAGAAGGCGACGAGAAGACATACCGGGTGAAGAAGATGAAAAAAGGGGAGACGTTAATCCTCACTCTATATCGTTGACCTGCATTAAGTAGAGAGTGAAAGTGAGAGCTGGACAGGCTCCGCTCAGTCTATTAAAGCCTAGCCTAGTTCATGTGCATATACAGAAAAAGAAAGAGAGAAACAAGCTAAACTCCATCTATGAGCCAAAATGCGGCGCATTCAGAATCAACCCCATCAGACATCCGGCCAGCGTTCCTGCAATGGGGATCGTCATGATCCATCCCAGTCCCAACAGTCCCACCCGCTGCCAGTTGACGGCCTTGAGGGTGCCGTTGCACAGACCGACTCCAACAGTCGCGCCTGTAATGCACATGGATGTCGACACGGGCAGCTTGTACTGACTGAAAACAAGGACTGTAATGGCGGCGCCTAGTTCCATCGAGCACCCACGACTGGGCGAGTGGTAGGTGATCTTATTACCCATGACTGTACGTTATCCAATTAGCATGTCTTCTCGGACGGCAAACGAAAGGGAAGGGGAAGGGGAAGGGGAAGGGGAAGGGGAAGGGGAAGGGGAAGGGCAAAGTACCTTTCATGATATTGTACCCGTATGTGACAAGCCCAATCGAGATCATAATCGCCAGCACAGCGAGCTGCCAGACAGGAACCTCCGCTTTCGACTCACTGGCCTTGCCGGTGGTCCAGGCAGAGTAGAGAACCGCCCACGGCCCAACGGAGTTCCCGATGTCGCTTGGCGCCGCTGCGCAAAAGAGGCAGTGCAGGCCGTCAGGATCTGGACAAAGGAGTAGGTATGCTCGACCTCATTGGGATACTTGGTGGCATGGGCATACACTCGCTCCATGCGGGCCCCCTCGGGGGTCCCATGGATACCCGACTGCGCGGCGTGAATGTCGTAGTGCAGACCATAGAGCAGTCCAACGGTGATCATGGCAGGAATACGCTTGAGCAGGATCTTGATGTTGTGCAGCTCGTAGATCTCGCCGGAGCCGATCGGGTTGTCGTGGAGGGTGCGCATGGCCCAGGCCAAGGGGCCGCGGCCGCGTCGGAGTTTGGCGTGGAAACGCTCCTGGCCGCGAGCGACGAGCTCCTTATAGTCGAGCTGAGCCTCGGTAGCTGAAGCAGAGGGGTTCTTTTCCGACTGGGCGGCTGGCGGGAGGGGCTCGTCGACGAGGGTCTCTGGCGAGTCGGGCGGGAGGCCGTCGTCCTGCATGACGGCGTAGTTGGGGACGCTGGAGAGCTCGGCGGAGGTAGCGTCCGCCGGGGCCGGACGGCTGAAGAGGATGGGGCCGTAGAGGAACATCCACCACTTGAGGGTGTAGTCCTTCTTGATGACACGGGCGTGCGCGAACGGGACGAAGAAGAAGGCGGAGAGCAGGCAGACGGCGCCGCCAGTGCCCAGGGTCACGCCGGCGACCCAGCCGGGCGGCTTTTTGGAAAGGCCCAGGTTGGGCGAGCCCTTGTAGACGATGGAGAGACAGCAGACGGTGCCGGCGATAAGGAAGAAGAAGGGCGCGGTCCAGACAGACCAGGGGACGGGGTTGCGGCGCATGTGGACGACGAACTTGATGAGGAGGAAGATGATAGCACCGAAACAGCCGGAGATGGCCGGGGCCATGCCCAGGCCGGCGAAGATGGCGCCCAACCCGTTGCCCTTGTTCCAGCCCCATTGGACGGAGGAGGCGCCGGCCGTTGCGACGCCGACGCCGGCGATGGCAGAGACGAGCGAGTAAGTCGACGAGACGTGCGTAGAGTGCCGGGTGCACCACATCACCCATGAGGAGGCGGCGGCCAGGGCGCACGCAAAGGCGAGCATCTGGACGCCCGCGTTGCCCTCAAAGGCTTCGGGGGGAATGATTCCGTTCTTGATCGTGTCGGCGGTGCGGGCACCGACGGTCACGGCGCCGAGGAACTCGAAGATGGTGCCGAAGACCATGGCCTGGCGGTAGGAGATGGAGCGGGAAGAGACGCTGGTGGCCCAGGAGTTGGCGACATCGTCTGTTGCGCGGTCAGTACGTCGCTGGGCAGCAGCAGGGGCAGCAGTAGCAGTAGCAGTAGCAGCGACAGAGCCAGTAACAGAACAGCAATACTACCAACGCAGAGGCAAAAGAAGCAGCAGAAGCAGCAGAAGCAGCAGCAGCAGAGAGGTCACGTACTGGCTCCATTGTTATAGGCATCCAGCATGGCAAAGATGGTGCCAATGGCGAAGATGTAGGTGTACTGGTCGAGCACCATCTTGACTGCTGTGAAGTCTAGACTGACCGGGATGAGACAGACACAGAAACCAGGGACCGAAACCAGGGAGCGTTGGAGTCCTTTTATGTCTGTCTGTCAGCACATCACCCACGTGTAGACGGCCGTTCGCGACTTGGGCGGGCCATGAGCGCCCACGAGCTGCACGAGCTGCACCAACTGCGCCAGCTGCACGAGCTGACCTGAAACACCCGAGTCTCGACGCCCGACCACCCTGAGCCACTTTCCAGAAGCCTGCATGCCATCGGCCGCTGTCTCTCGTTCTGGCCTCTACCACTACGTGCCCGTCCACGTTCGTGCAGGGTCCCTCCCCATTCGCCGAGACTTGAACCCCGATCCGACCGGGTTTATCTTGGCGCCTTGGCGCTGGCTCGGCAGGCAGCTTAGGAACAGCTTAGGAAGAGCTTATGGTTTGGTTGGCGGCCAATGGGGGGCCCCGATTCTGCACGTGGTGGGGCCGCCGGCTGTCATTCGCATGGGCGGGCAGACCTGAGAGTTTCCTGTAACGCTTGTCTTTTCTTGCCAAACTCTTGACGTTGCTTGACTCGTCATCCACTGCGGCAGGACACGTGCTGTCTTTCCATGCTGGATTGGTGCCTCGTCTACGGAGGACTACACTCTTTGAAGACCCCCCCCCGTAAAAATCGCTCGTCTCGACTCAGACCGGTTTCGAGGTGGCATCGGTCCTTTTAGCTAGCATCAACGCAGAGCCAGCAGAGCAGATACTCGGGACTAAAGCACCAAAGAATTGAGCAAATAGTAGATTCGTATTATAATTACATATACCCTACATACCCTGCCTTCTCTTTACATTTTTGATGGCAATAATAGGCAGATGCTTACTTTACCACCAATCGAACAGGGCAGAGGGTCCTGACTCGAGACGGGCATGGTCCTATCAAGGAGGCGAATGTAAAGGAAAGAGCCCACGCTATGTTCCTTCTTGCTCGTATCGGCCCCCCACGCCTCGCCCGATCGCTATCTGGCCACTGGCCCCTTCTTTCTTTTTCTCACCCGTGTGATCTGGCCACTGTCAGTACAGAAGAAACGGCGGCGAAGCCAGAGACCAGTGCTCAACGCCCACAGCAAGGCGCGATGGCTTGTACTAAAGATGTTGAGATAGGGATGTCTGAAGAATATAGGATGTACTAAAGATACTAAAATAGTGGACGTACTGAGATGCTAAGATAGGGTCGTACTAAGGTGCTGGGAAAATAAGGTGCTGGGATAGTGATGAGATAATAATGGAGATAGAGCTGGTAGATCTAGTAGAGCTTAGGCTGGTAGGAGGTATGCTAGCCGGACTGAGGCAATGCTATGGCCTGACGGATCACTTCCAGAACAGGATCCTGAACAGCAAGCTCAAATGACACCAGTGCCGCTCATCTCTTTCGTCTGCCTCCAGCCCCGTCAGATCTGCGACTGCCCGCTGCGCCGTCCGCACGCTGTAGCTCATATCCACGCAGCTCTGATGCGGCAGCTCGCAAAACTGCCCAACCAGGCCGAGATTCGAGATGCACGGCGGAATCACCGCTGGGCGATCGCCCAGCGCCCTGGGCAGCAGGATCGCGCTCATCCGCGGCATCACTCTCGGCACCGTCATCGTGCGCTTGATCAGATGGCGCGGGTCCAAATGTAGATGCGCCAGCAGTTCTTCCATGACCTCGGCGCCGCAGCACGCTACCATCGGCTTGCGCACAAATTTCCCCTGGTTTTCGGGGAAGCTGGCGAACCCCCAAAAGACGCGCACATTGGGCGGCTGCTCTGAGAAGACCGGCTGCGTCGGTAGGCAAACGTTCATCCGCCAGGGACTCTCCTGCAGCGCGATGAACGAGCCAGCCCCTGGCCCAGCCCCCTCGGGGCTCTTCGAGAGTGTGCAGAGCCGCGCGTAGACCTCCAGGTCCTCGGTCGTGACGGTGAAACTCTCGATCATCGACTCTCTCTGCTTCGTGCAGAAGTTATACGGATCCCCAAGCCCGGGATGCCTCGCCTCCAGTTCCAGCCACAGCTCCCAGTTCGCGTCCAGCGCCTCGCCCGGCTGCAACGGCTCCCTGAGCGGAGGGTCGGCGTTCGTGCCCGTCGTCGACCCTGACACCGTCGACCCCAGCGTGAGGATCACTATATCGTCCACACCGACCGGCTGTCTCAACTCAAACCCATCCGCGATGTAATCGATTCTGTCCACGACCGTCTGCCCCTCTCTCATTGTCGTCCCAATATCCTTCACCCGCGCATCGAACCGGTAGTCCACTTCCAGACTCCGCAGGAAGTGGTATATCGGCGAGAACACTGCCTCGAACTGATACCGCCCCGTGATGTCCAAGCAGCTCAGCATCGCAAGGCCATGGCTGTGAAATTTTTGGATATATTGTCTGAGCGTGCGCCGGAACTCGCTCGCGCTGTGTGCCGGCTGGAACCCGAACTGCGCGGACCAGATCGCCCAGAATGTGCTGTCGAAGAAACTCGGCGGTAGACAGTCACTGATCTGTTTTCGTTGCAGACTGATTTCGCGTTTGTAGAAGAGCTTCATCAACGAGACGCGGTGGTGGACATTCAGGTTAAGGCAGTCTGTCGGGATGGTCAGGAGCTCGCCGTTGCGTTGCACGAGGAACTGCGTGTGGCCCTTTCTGTCTTGCTTCTTCTTGTTCTTCTTTCCTCCCTTCTCCTTCCCCGTGCTCGACCCCGATTGGACCTGCTCAAATTCCGCGTTTGCCTTTTCGATCTCATCAATCACAGACCAATTCTCATTCTGTACGGACGGAACCAACGCAAGGAGTTTCCGCAGCGGCTCGCCCACAGGTACCGGTAAGCACCCGGCGAACTGGTCGTAGCCCGAGGAGCAGTCGCCGTGGTTGTGCAGCGCCTGGCCGAGAGAGCCATGTGCGTCAAGGATGTGGACTTTTTGTGGCGGAATGCCTGCCAGTTGGATTAGGTACAGCGCGGACGCAAGGGCTGCGGTGCCGCTGCCGACGATCCAGGCTTCACGTTGGTTTTTGGAGGGCCGGTTTTCTTGCGTAGAGGCCATGCTGATTACTGGCGATGATGCGTGGTCTTTATTAATGGAACAGGGGGAGATGCATTATGTACACGGATACAAGGTATAAGTAGCTGGAAATTATCAGGGGTTAGATTAGTTTAAAAATAATTAGTGGTTGAAGAGAAGGACTTATAGTGGTCGCTCTCAGTACCTGGAGAGCTTTGGACAGGTAACCGGGTCTATGGTCCGCGTGAGCGTTTACATTGGGGGTCTGATATCATCAAGACATATACAGCGACCATGGGTTCGGTTGACACCGTACGAGGTCTGGAGCCCGGGAAAGAATGGGTAGACCAGATGCGTCTTTTAATTGAGGGGTCCAGCTGTCCTCCACTGATTTCTGGCATTTGGATTGACTATGTTACCATGCATCTCGCTGAGATTCTGCTCACACATATGGATGGGTGAATAGTCGATATGCGGTGTCACTACCTGATATAGCTTCAATCGCCTACCGTAATTGCAAATTTGTAAGCCAGCGGCAATGCAATAGAGAATGCATATGCAAAGAACTATAAGCACATCTGGCCATCGTGGAAGTGGACATTCTTACGGATCAAGCTTGCCATCGGCAATTTGCAGAAGAATAATTGACCAGACTCAGAGAATCAATAGCTACCTTTTTACAAGAGCAAACATTAGGAATATGATATTTTGTTATTTTCTCCATAACAAATATTGATTCCTAGTTACAAAATAGCCAATACATATTATTTAGTGTACACAAATACAATTACTCCTCATATTCTGGCTCCTCATCCTCGAGCTGCTCTTGTCCCTGCTGGTTGTACTTGGACGCACTGCCCTTCCCGCTCGCGACGCCCCCAGCGTGGCCGCCGACCTTGCCGCCCTCATGGCCAGCCTGGTGCGGGTCGACTTTGCCGTAGGCGAACTGGTGCTGCTGCGTGCGCTTGTCTGGCTGGTTGTCTTCACGGCGGCCGCCGTGCTCTGCATGGATGTCAGTACTTGAAAGTTATTGAGAAGGGGAAAGACATGGGATATGTACCGCTAGGCTTGTACTTCTCGCCGGTTGCTGTTGAGCCTTGGACCATTTTTGCGGTTTGTTGGTAGATTGGTAAGAGAGATTAAGAGTGATGAATTGATTGGTATAATGGTTTGTAGATGGAATGTGCTTGATAATTCAATGGAAAGGGAGCTGCAACTCGAGGGTACTTATAACTTGAGAGAATACGTTTGCAGGGCGATGAGCTCGAATTGCGCAATCGACTGATGTCAATGGTTATTCCATGGAAGAGAGCTGCTTATACGAAGTTATGGCGTATAGAAATGCAGGTGGACCCTGTTCAATCGCGATCCGCCAGTTGAAGGGCCGGAATTAGGGCTGGGATGTGGTTCCCGATCGCGATCTCGACTCAGGGTACAGGTCATCTCCGCATCAGTCTGACATCAACGTTCGAAAGACTCAGAGTATGGTCTTGAACATTATCCTGGAGATGGAATTTTGAGTCAAATAATGGTTGCTGAAACATTTGAAGTTCGTGTGGTTTTGTGATGAACGTGGTTGCAACCTTCGTGCAAAAGTGCCTATCTTCTCAATTGGAGTATTAACCCTAAGTATCCTAGTTTTCTTGCAGACACTTACGCGCAAGATAAAGATGTAGGAAAACCAATTCTCCTCATATCTATCTTATCTAGCCCATGGTAAGAACACCTAGAGCTCGAGTTAAGCCCACCAACAGGGCCGCCAGGTAGAGTTAGCACCCAGTTCACGAAGTCCAGCACCAGTTTCTCAATTTCTCGCTAGAACACCTTCTTGAGAAGACCTGGCTTCTGGCGAAGGGCGCTGGGTCTAGTGCTATCTGGGTAATCCTAAGCGCATGTCCCGTGGACCACATTCGCCAGTCTGTAGATTCTGGAGGAACATTCACTGAGCTGGTCTTCTAGGCGGACGGTAAACTCTTATGACAATATCGGTATAAATATCCATCTGCAACATCCTCGGGGCAGAAACGCGCGCTTGCGACGGCTGATGTAGGGCAAAAACGGTCTCTGACAATGTCGGCTCGCATCCAAAGACGATCGAACGTATCCTGAGGTCTGAGCATGCTGCAGTGGTCTACGCGTATGTTTAATAATTCGAGATATACAATGGCTTTTCCTTATCAAACCTTCGAATGACAAAAGTATCTGAACGAAGATCAAGTCTCACATGACGGGCAGCGGCACCTTATAGCCATAATGACAGCAGTAGACGGCGGCCTCTTTCTCATGAGGCCATTAATATCCACGAAAGCTTCCGATTAAAGTCGGCCATTTGTTTGATCGCCAGTGCGTTCAGATTGACGCTGCCGTCCGGGCTGATGGACTCGATTCCCGAGACGAGCTTGGCCCGAGATGGATTTTTCCTGTATATTGAGATAGTCACGGCCGAGCCGTCAGGAAAAGACGGTTCTTGAAGGATCTGAACCTGTGACGAGCCACGACGAAATCCCGCCTCACACTGAATTCTATTGAAGCTTTGATTTTCGGATAAATTATATCTTTGAGCATTGGGCATCTAGGTCTTTTGCACAATCGCTGACACATCCAAGGCTTCAACCACATGTTGGGGGCACCTGCCG
The DNA here is from genome assembly GCF_000011425.1 of Aspergillus nidulans FGSC A4. Taxonomy (NCBI): domain Eukaryota; kingdom Fungi; phylum Ascomycota; class Eurotiomycetes; order Eurotiales; family Aspergillaceae; genus Aspergillus; species Aspergillus nidulans. Next base: position 3,009,127 of record NC_066258.1, on the reverse strand, counting down.
TGAACAAGGATCGAGAGAATAGACTCAGAGGTTCGGCTTCGCAGACTATTGTGACGCACAGCCATCAATGATGGTATATAGGACAAGGCCTTGTCAAGGAGTTCAGCAGTCAGCAGGTCACAAGGCTGGGCCTGACGCCGAACTGGCCATCATGCTGTCGATTCGATATGAAAGCCAATAAAACTTAGGGGTTTGCATCCAATCTCACATAAAAGGTGTTTTGCTGTGGGAGCGAAGTGAAGGTAGACGCTGAAGAACAGTACTTTTTTCTCCCTATACCTAAACCCAAGAAATGTCGTTCACCTTAGCCATACAATATTGAAAGAACAGACTGTAGATCTGCTGCCTCTTATGACTCCACCCTCCCCCAGAGCTTGGCGCCCGTATTACGTATCTCCACGTGACCGCCCGTTTATCGATAACCAGAGAGCGCGCAGTGACATTTTTGAGCACGCCTCGATTCCCTGTCTACATCTCGCTCGGAACTACAAGGCTTACAGAAGGGGGAAATCATGGCGTCCGACTCACAATCTACGCCGCCGCCTTCCACCGGTACCTTGGCGCGCGGAGAACTCACGCCAGAACAGCGCAAGAGGATCGTACGTAATTGAGCAACTCCGCCACCGTCAGCAGTCCTAACGCACGCTTCATTAACAGGAATTAAACCGCATGAAAGCAAAAGCGATCCGAGAACAGCGCGAATCCGAGCAGCGCACCGCCGCCTCTGAGCCAACAAAAGGCGTAAAACGCAGCTACTCTTCTATAACATCCGAGACCCCCCCTACCCTCCGCGATGCCGACAATGCCTCTGAACGCCCGCTCAACGCCATCAAGCCCGCACGCAACTTCACAAAGTATGTAGAATACGACTTCAGTAAGATGACAGACACAAAGGGCGGCTTCCTAGCCGAGGAAGACGATCCCTTCAACAAAGCTTTGCACGTAAAGGATGGCAAGGACGAGAAGCCCGCAAATATGACGCAGAAGGAGTGGGAGCGGCAACAGCTGCTCAAGAATCTGCGTCGGGATCGTGCAGGTCCCTTCGAGCCGGGGATCAGTGTGCTGGATGAGAAGAGCGAACAGAAGGTCTGTCGCGAGTGTGGCTCCCTCGAGATTGATTGGCGGTGGGAGGAGGAACTACGATGTCGCGTTTGTCATGCGTGCAAGGACAAGTTTCCGGAGAAATATAGCTTGCTTACAAAGACCGAGGCAAAGGAGGATTATCTTCTGACGGATCGTAAGTTATATTGTCCTGTCTTCATGGGAGTCTTAGACTGTGGGATTGACACTTCTGTTTTGTACAGCTGAACTCCGCGACACCGAACTCCTCCCTCACATAGAAAAGCCAAATCCCCACAAATCAACCTGGAACAACATGATGCTGTATCTACGTTACCAAGTTGAAGAGTATGCATTCTCGGACAAAAAGTGGGGTTCCCCCGAGGCGCTGGACGCTGAGTTCGAGAAGCGCGAGAATGACAAGAAGCGCCGGCGCGAAGAAAAGTTCAAGACGAAGCTTGACGATCTCAAAAAGCGGACCCGAGTTGAAGCGTATCGACGAAATCGCAAGGGCGCTGCGGGTGGGAATTTCGGCGATGAGATTGGGAGGGGTGGAAGGCATGTGCATCAGTGGGGTAGGTCGATACTGGACCCCGAGACGGGGATAGGGACGAAGAAGTGTGTAGATTGTGGAATGGAGGTTGAGGAGTTGGAGTTCTAGTGCTGTGCAGTCGACACTGGTCTTCTCGTCCTGGCTTGGCGAATTGTAGGCCGGTTACGCCCTTAATGCAGCAATTATTGCTCCGGTGACAGGACCTAAGCTAGTTTTCAGCTTCACAACAATCCCCGCTGTTCTGTACTTGAAGATGTAGACTTTAATGAATGATGCCAAAGCGAGCCAGCCGATGAGTAATATTCCTATCATGTCGAGCTACATGCGCTGCGTAAGATGGTGGGTAGACTCTACCAAAACACAAGCGAATGATCAGATTTCGTCAAGAAACAAGGTATCGTAGACGCCACCGAGAGTAAAAGGAGCCGCGTGAATCATCAAAATAACCGATGGGTTGCAATACAAAAGAGAATATGAAGATGACATAGCTTATCCCCCGACATTTGTATCAGGAGGTCCCTCGTTCGACGAGCCTGACCCCGCCGAAATCAGGGTCGGGGCGACGCGGCGCTTCTTTGGCGGTTGCGCCTGCTCTGTTGGGGTCAAACCTTGACTCTCTTCCTTTTCGGACTCACTCCGCTTCCCTAAAACAGTACTACCAGCGTTGCTCGCTTCGCTCTGAGACAACGGGGTTTCAGGAGGTGTGGTAAGCGGCAAGGTAGCTGGTGGTTGGGCAGAGTGCGTCGCAGTGACTAGCGGCACAGATCCAAGAGTTGGTGTAGGATTGTTGACAACGGTCTCCGCCTGTTGAGAGGCGCGCTGCGTCGCGATAGATGATACTGAGTTCGATCGCGCAGGGCTTGCCGGTGGCGGCGGAGCTGTTTGAAGGTGAGCCGGCTTCGTCGGGTCCGTGGGCGTATGCAGCGCTGACGTTGGTCCCGTACCAGTCGTCTGTGGCGCGGATAGTGGTGCTGTGTATGGTTGACCTAGTTCACCCGGCGCGAAAGAGAGCGTAGAGCAAAAGCCGTCAGAGGAACTCATGATTAACGTTAATCCATCATTCGACCTAAATATCGTTAGAACATCCTTCAGACTTTTTCAGGTTACTTACCAGGCCAAATCCGTGAATGTAGCAAAATGCAGGTTGCTCACCACGCAGAGTGGTGCTTGCTGCTGGGTGTCGTAGACCAAAACGGCATCCTGGGTAGCTACTGCGTAAACTACCCGATAAGGCAGGGAGAAAACAGGAGGTGGAAGCTGATTGGCAGTAGGGGACTCGAAGGGTTTAGCGGTGATATTGTTCTTAGACTCTTCGCCAGTACTAGTAGCCGATGCATCCTCCGCAGACGTAGTACCTAAGGTAATATGCTTGGAAGGCTCAGGTGCCTCTCGAAGAGTATAGAGAATTGGTGAACATTTTACCGCTACAGACGGTTTTTTGTGGCCTGGAAGATGAGAAATTGGGGGTCTGTTAAACCCTGCCCGCGTATATATGTAGACTGTGTTGATAACTTCGTCAACTGTCTTTCCCGGATCTGTCGATGAAACTTGCGACGTTTTATACTGTCCCGCAGGTGTGAGCAGCAGACTTCCATCAGGGGTGAAAGTCAGCCGTCGGAAGAAAGACGTAAATGTTTCGTTAGCATAAATGTTCGCGTTCCTGACACCGAGCCCACCTAGGCCCGGAGACGTCACTTCTAAAGGTCTGACGGCAGGCAGGGGTAGGGACGGCGCTGGCGATGCGGAACGGCGGATGTTTGGTGAGGAGCTGAAGGAGGAACGGCGACTATGCGACACTGGCGGGGGATCCATGGGCAGATGCGAGGTCATCGGTGTTCCTGGAGTCGAAGGAGCAGGAGAGGCAACAGCTACGGAGTTGCTAGTGGCTGGTTGAGATCGAACCGAGAGATCTAAAGGAGCAGGGCTGCTGCGCGAAATCCGTCTGGCCGGTAAATCCATCTTGAGGAACTTCCCATGTGAGGTGAGGGTGAATTGCCCATCCTTCGTTTTCAAGCTGTAAATGTGGACGGATCTATCAGACGATTGCGTCGCAACGAATTCGTTGAGGGGGTCCCAGGCTACTCCTTGGACGTAGTGCGAATGCTCAGCAATCTGCCGCACCATTTGGCCTAATTCCAAATACACCATCAGTAATGATTCAGCCACCTCCACATATAACGGGCCTACCAGTCTGCGCATTGTATATTCTAGCAATGTTATCCATGCTGCCGGTGATGATGAAGACGCCATCTGGGGACCAGGCGAGGTCGTAAATCTCAGCACCCGAGGACCGACACATATGCTTGACCCGCCACGTCTCCTTGTCGTCCGCTCGATCCTCTCCAAAACCCGGTTGTGTCTGCAGCTCCGACGGTACCCAGAGAAGTACATTTCCATCGTCTCCAGCTGATGCCAGCATCTCCCCTACAGAGTATTAGAGCAGACCCGAAATGAAGGCGTTTGATCCAGACTCCGTACCTTTCGGACTGAAACGGACAACGTTGACGGCTTGTGTGTGTTTCACCAATGTACTCAAGTAGGTCACCTTTCGTTCTTGGCCAACTGGTTCCACCTTCCACAGCTATAATTCCTTGAAAGTCAGAATCATCGAAGGTACGAGGAGGGTTCACCGGGAGGGCGAACGCACGCGGACATTGTTATCGCTAAAGCGAGAGGTATTAGCCAAGACAAGAAGGGATTGCGAGGATGTGATTGAGAACGTACTTTCCAGCCGTGGCGAGGCGACCCTTGCCATTGGGGTCGAAATGAACGGAATAGATGGGGGCATTGTCGTTGTGCCAGGCGATGAGCAATGGATTGGCCTTCATGATGAGGATAGGGCCCCCGATCCGGGAGGGCAGAAGGGCGTAGGCCGGGCAGCGTGATGGTGGAAGAGTCTAACAGATAGCCGGATAATGGTAGGTGTGGTGATTGTGTTGAGAGGAGTTGTCAGAGCTCAGAGTAAAGTTGAGTTAGGACAAGTCGTCGGGAGATGCGGATATCAGGGGCCGACGAGGGACGGGGGTCGCGAGAGGGGGAGCCACATCAAAAGCAACTACGCTGCAGAACAGACGGAGAGAATTGAAAGAGTGGGAGCATGGAACAGTTTGAAAGTAACCTGACTTTGTATCGATAGGAGTTGATGGAGAGCCGATCGTGTCTTTTGGTGTCGTGGTTGGAACGCGCCGACCATTCACCAATCATGTCGCTTCCCGCCTCTGGTCCTCCGCCAATGAAGCACATCAGGTTATTCAGGTAGGCATGTCAAGAAGGGTGGGTATACAATGAGTAGGAGATCTTCTTTTACAGAGATCTAATAGTAGATTATGAGTAATAAGGTGACCGTTACTTCCAGCTTATTTATACCGAAAGGCTTGATGTGGCTACAGCCAGCCAGCCGTCTTTTCCCATCTACCGACTTTATATAATGTGTCACAGGCAGTGAAAGTCATATTCTGTACAGCTATATTGGCCATATGAGGCTAGTTGACTATAATTTCATGCCAAATATTAAACTACATATGCATGTGGTATTTCATTACCTATATTTCCTGAGGGACGCTCAGATGCGATGGAAATTGTAACGTTCCGCCTACTTGTAATTCATACTAAAGAAACATGCCAAGCTGATATATATATGTTCAGCTCTCAGCATTTCCAGTTTGTAGAAATCTACCGACATGGAGAAAGCTTTCTGCGTAAGTTTCGTTCTTTCTGATGAGAAATATGGCTGTGATCTGCTAGGCTCATCACTACGTAGTCTAAAAGGTATCGTGGCTAGGTCAGACCACTTCTCACTAATTACATCAAGTAGGACGTTGTTGGTATAGCACAAGCCAATCATTCCATGTATGCACTGAATACCCTTATCTTATAGCTAGCCAGTTTGCTTGCTCCTGTTATGCTAGAGGACGTTTTTGTTATAACGGACGGTGTCTCCAAGGTAAGGGGTAACAGCAACTACCGGCCAGTCGACCTGAGTCGAGGCCGATGAGAGGTCTTTAAATCCTCCATGCCGTGACCGAGTTGAGCAATGTCGGCAAAGCCTTGATCGAACTTAGAAGGCGTCCTAGGTTGCATCTGCATCAGCCGACCAGGAGCCCCCTTAGGAGACAAAAGTGAACTGACAGCAGAGCGATCTGGACCGTTTCACGGTCTTAGATGTCACAGCAGCTCAAACAAGAGCTCACAGAATGACCGCCCCTCGCATAGACAAGCGAACGGAACCGCATTCGACACTTAGATTCCACTGGAACCTCGCCACTGCAAATGGATCTCAGTTGCACCCGAATGCGGCGCCCCTTTCTGCACAGGGAGCGTACGCGAGTGTTCCCGAGGATGTACTCCAAATCCCAGAGGCACGCTATAGCATGCAGCGAAGTGAAGACATATTCAGAGTAGACCGTTCTAGAATGTGGGGATTTCAAGGGAGATCTCAAGGGTTCAGGATCGATGGAGCCGAGAAGCTCGAAGCCCAGGGCATTTTTCTCCTGAAACAGGGTACTCTGTGTTCTGCAGAAAACCCCAGATCCCTGTTATAGAAAAGGTGGTGTGGTGAGACATAGCGTAAATCTGACATCCCGCCTTGACTGGAGTCTAGACGCAGTTCTAGCGGCATAAGAATGAAGCTAGTCCTGAACCGAGCACTTTCCAAATGGGAGACAAGTCGATAATGTTGCCAATCTGTCTGACAGAGCTCGGTCTCTAGCGCTGCGATTACAGCTGGGCTCGATACAGCGGCCAAAGTTCTGTCAGCAACAGGGTCTGGTAAAAGCGGTTTTGCCTGAGCGGATTGTCCATCGGCTTATGGCGAAATACTCCATATTCTTAGTGTATGTGAGGGCACTGAGTGAGTGATGGATGGATCGGTCTGGCCCTGCCGAAACCGTAAGGAGACTAGCGCAGATCTCGTCCAATGCCAAGACGGACGCTTGCGCGTCTCCGCCACATCATTCTTGCGGTGCGAGTGCCAGCACTGAGCGAGTCGGCGACATCACCCTGAAGTAATCAAGGGCTGCAATGTGCCTTGATTCTTGGATTCAAGCCCAGTATTGCGGTAACCCTCTGTATCTTGGAAGACGGATCACGAATTGGTTTACGCATATATACGCAACTCGCATAACATCTGCGTCCCCTCTCACAAAAACAGGTCTGACCTCCTGGTGGGAATCACGGCTGATGGGGCATCGTGATGGGGTGCATGTGCCGCGTGTTCTTCTTGAGATTGAGAGCGCTTACCACTCGGAAATATCTCAGTCATCTATACAAAATGAAATTCTGTGTTGAGTCACTTGCAGTTTGTGGCAGGTGGACTCGGATAGTCGAATCGAAAAATCATCGCTCGATCGCATGCCATTCATGCCATCCATGCTATCCACGCCATTCAACTGACGTTTAGCAATGGATGGTTCTTACCCCTAAGGAGCAAGGAGGAGTCGGAGCAGTTCGTCTGCCCGATACTCCCGAGCCCGATATAGTGCCAATTGCAAGCTTGTCCACTTCAAGGGCACTAACTACTCTTGTAGTCATGAGAGCAACCGGTAGACGAGCTACTCCAGTGCCCTAGTCGTACTCTCAACCGCATACCCGGCCGGGATTCGTCATCTGGGGGCAAACATGAAAAAGCAAGTACCCACTGTATGCACTTTTATTGCCAGTCTGGGAGATTTTGCGGCCTTTCGCCGCACGTCTCCGACATTGCCGAACCACTTTTATTCTCCTCTTGAACGCGTTTCGGTTGCTGAGAAATACGCATAATTCTGAGCCCTGTAGGATGCTGGGTTGGTGACACTTTTGACGGCCCCATGTTGATCGCAGCCGCGTAAGACCGGCTGACTTTGTTCTCTTATGCGCGGGTATGGACATGTCAAGGACTCAAGATAGTAGTGATACCTCCTTTCGCCAGAGAAAGGAAATGACGATGACCGCACGTACCGTACCTACAGAGTAATTCGTAGTCCTAGAGTCGAGCAGCTTGCGTCGCGCTGGGACTCCGATTCCGAGCCACGCAGACCAGACAAAAGCTGCGAGGCTGCATCGACACGTATATTGGTAGTGGGGAGTTGTGGATGAAGCCCATACCTTCTACCTGTACGGAGTACAGTGTGTCCAAGCTCATGTGTTGAATACAATCGGGGCTTATTTGCATAGTGGAGCCAACGACAGCATCTAAATCCCCGTTCTGTAGTTACTGTTAGACAGACGACGGGAGCCGCACCTGAGCATCCGATGTCCACGTACTCGAGCACCAATGCCAAGCATCTCAAGACGATATTCACTCTTCAACCACTGGGCCGGAGATGATCTGTAACTCCTATTGCCAAAACCTGTGGTTCGCGAGAAGATCCCCAGAGAAGCGCAGGAGAGCATGCGGCCTTCGAGCTTGGCGCCCTAAGCCTGTTTAGGGCGGACACACGCGGCTTGCGGTGGTGGCGGGGCTGTGATTGGGGGAAGAGCCCCAGGCTGACGACGCTTCGCCCTCATTGCTGGCGTGGAAGCTGCTGCAATTTCTCCTCCAGGCGCCTTTTTTTTTTCTGCTGCTCTGGCTCCTTTCTGTCTCTTTTTCTTTCTTTTTGAAGCGCTTTCCCGACACTGGCTTGCATTTCGATATTTGCTGCTCGCTCGCCCAGCTCTTATTTCGACCTGGTATCGTCGTATTGTCGCCCCGTCGAGTCCAGCGCCGGCCGCGCATTAGGTTATTTTTGGAGGTCGATCGCTAGCGGTATTGTCGGTTACAATACGAGACGCTGATTAATGCCAAGGACAGCGACCGCCTGGCTGGGCTGTGTGTGACCGTATCCTCTCAAGTCTCGCTCTCCGTCCCTGATCCCTTCGACAATCCAACTCTCGCCCTGCCAACCGCCCTCAATCGATCCTTTCGATTCTCGTCGCTCGTTTACCCAAACCCGACAACGAACGACTCGGAAATCATCAATAGACACTCAATCTGGAGACTCGACATTTGGTAGCCACCTGCTGGTCTTTACACCATGGCGGATGGCAAGCATCACCATAGCCGGCGGGCGCCAACCACCGACGCATTCGATCCCGCCGAGCTTACCCATGCTTTTGAGCAGTTGATGCGTGTCAAAAGATTCGATCGCTTGCTGGAAAAGTCCCGGTCTCCTTCTCGCACACAGTCTCCATCTCCTTCCCCCTATCGGTCGCAACCGTCTCATCCCTCGCAAGCCCTACCAGCAACACAGCCCGCGCAACCACAACCATCATCGCAATCGCCTTCACTACGAAATCTTCCAATCGTTCCATATCCTCCGCAAGATCAAAATGCATTCAAATTCCGGAACCTCCTCCACGTTCTTTCCGTAACGCCAACAAAGTACGAAAACCCCGGTCTTCTTGACGAGGCCCTATCCTTGATCCCACTCGACAAGCTGTACTCGGAAGCGGATGAGGAGTGTCAGATTATTCAGGCCCAGGCACGGAGCCTTAAGAGAAAGCCCGAATGGGGTTACCAGGACTGTGTCATCCGGGCATTGTTAAGGTTCGTAGCCGCTGTTTCCCATATTTCTGTTCGACATCTTGGTATAACTAACCACGGCTATCATTTAGATGGTTTAAACGGTCTTTTTTCCACTGGGTCAACAATCCCCCTTGCTCGCGATGCCTTACACCGACGATTGCACATGGCAGAGCCCCGCCGACGCCAGATGAGGCCGCCAGGGGTGCCAACCGAGTCGAACTGTATAGATGTGCAGATCCGTCCTGTGGCGCCTACGAACGTTTCCCTCGCTACTCGGACGTATGGCAGTTACTGCAGACTAGACGGGGTCGAGTAGGTGAATGGGCAAATTGCTTCAGCATGTTCTGCCGTGCGCTTGGTGGCCGTGTACGCTGGGTGTGGAACTCCGAAGATTACGTCTGGACTGAAGTCTACTCTGAACATCAGAAACGATGGATTCATGTAGACGCATGCGAAGAGACATGGGACCAGCCTCGTCTCTATGCCGAAGGTCGGTATCTCCTCCCAGACATTTAGTATCTCCGGACTAATTTCTCTTTAGGATGGGGTCGCAAAATATCCTATTGTATTGCCTTCTCCATTGATGGTGCAACAGATGTCACGCGACGATATGTCCGAAGCCCCGCTAAACACGGAGCACCCCGGTCGCGTGTTCCCGAGGAAGTGCTTGTGTGGATCATCCAGGAAATTCGGAAAATGCGTCGCGAAAATCGGCCCAAGGAGGAGCAGAGGCGGCTGTTCAAGGAAGACGAGCGCGAGGAACGTGAATTACGCATGTACACGGCCTGTGCCCTTGCGGCGGAGTTGAAAAATCTCCTGCCATCCAATCGCTCGCCCTCTGCCCGACCGGACGAAGTGAAGGTGCCACAGACAGCGGAGCCCCAGGCGGCTTGGAACAATAGCCGTCAAAGATCTGGCCACTCCGGCCCCGACGGATCGCAAGGCGACCGATAACGCGACTGGAAGTACAGATTGCATAAACTATCACACATCACGGTTGGACGATCCCGGGATTGAGCTAGGTGGGTTCTACCCGCCAGTCAGCACGGCTTCGCCTGCTAAGGCTCCGTTCAACTGTTGAAGAACTTTGCTGGCGCATGAGATGTATCCTCCGATTGTCGCGCTTGTGGCTGGCCTCAGCTCATTATCGGACTTCTACGAATCATCTCAGGAACCGCCTTGCACATGTCGTTCTTGCATCATGGGAATGATGACCTGGAAGACATGAAGCAGCAGTCCGCAGCCAGGGATCCGAGACGTCCGCACATCTGGCAGGACGCAATGAAGGTTTCCCTTTGAAGACCTTCCTCTTTACAACATACTACAACTTGACGGTCTCTATATTTTTTTCTTTTCTGTCATGATACCTCATTATTAAACTTTCCTTTTATTCTTATATTTTTTCCCTTCTTTTATGGATCTCCACTTCTAACTTATGTTTCCATGGCATACGACATGCATCTAATCGGTCATCTTATGGTTGGGGGTTTACATGGAATGGGGCGGTTTGCGATACCTTTCTTTTACTTTTAATCCGCTAATGATGGCTTGGTTTTCTCTTGTACCGCTTTATACCTTTTCCTCTTAGCGTGAATGTCCATATTTAATGTGGAAATACATATATTATCATTCGACACTTTCTTTTCTACGTGCAGCAAGCGAAATTACCAGCTCAAAAATGTTGACAAGAGAGTGGGGTGCTGGAGCGACCCGGACCCTGAATTCCAGCCCTGGCCCTGAATCAGGTTAAATTGCGATGGGCGATCACTCGCATAACTGTCTCACTGCGTTACCGTGGCTTCGAATCAGGATCGGGCACTAGCGTCACGTACCATTATACCTGGTTGAGTCTCGGCTCCCCAGCTCCTAACCTGACTTCATCCCAACACCATCGTCGAAATAACTGTTACATGGTGGCATTGCCCTACAATCAATAGCTGGATTGAGCTACACGACAAGGGGTTTCCCCGCGTTCAGTGGCAGAGTTTGATTGGCCACAGGCCCGGCATACTATAAATAAACTTCGCCAGCCTGTCAGCTGCCAGCGCTTCCGGCTCTATCGGATCCGGGCCAGCCTTCGTGCACGGATCTTAGTTTCGCAAAGCCGAGTCCCGCGATCGACAGGGCGAGTGCCTACAAGTTGCGAATGCGTACGTAGTACGGAGTACAGACGCGTATTTCTTGTTTCTCAGTTTATGGTTCTGGTTGGAGTTTGGCTCAGGGGTAGACATCGACATTACAATTGTGTCTGTATTCTGTCAGTGTCAGCTCTAGACCTCTGTCTATTGCTTTACCGCTATTGGGAGGTCACGGGGTACGGAGTACAGTAGGGGACAGCAATGAGCCTGAGTGGTTGGCTATCTTCTAGGCCAACGTTCTTCGCTGCTCAGGCTTCTATACTGAAATTGTCTAACCTATCTGACTGGCTTCTCTGCCCAAGTTGTATCATGTCTGTCTTGCTGTTCGCGCTTGAGTTCTACGAATGACAACCAGACTACTCAAGTCGGCGCCCCTGATACAGGAACCAGACCTGTCGCTAGAGAATACGCCGTTGATGACTGTGTTAGAGGTCAAATAAATTAGCTCATGCAACTTGGCCATATACTGTTCATATAGAGTATATTCCTTCAGAAATGTAGAATTATCATTTATACAGACACTGTGGGCTTTTTCGGATATCCGGTACCGATGATATGGTGGCATCAGAGGTAATAACGTGCGAAAAAAACACTTCAAAATGAAGGCAAGGCCGTGAAACAGGGTTCGCTGGGACACTATGATCGCCAGCGATCACTGGCCCTTTAGAATCAAATGCAACGCTTGAGCAAGCAACAAGAGACACAATCAGAAAGCAGAGTAACGCAGGGTCCACGATCATAGGACCAGGGTATAAAACGCAGGTATATCGTCAAATAGAAGCCTTGCCCGATTTAGAGCAAAAAATTATCTTCCCATCCATCCGTGGTTCCGACTAGGTGTGCCAATTCATATTGATATCCATGTCCATGTCACGATCAGCGAGCTGGGAGGCTGGTGTCAATGTTTCGCTATCACTTGCAGAGGACGGTGAGACACTCCCGACGTCGCGACCATGCAAGAACCCATTTCCGCTTCGCGAGGGCCCTGGCTCGCCTGATAACTGGTCTATAGGAATCGAAGGGCAAGGTTGTTGAGAGGGCTGACGATAAGGCTGTGGTTGGGTGCGACGAAAGAACTGTAGCAGTGTTTGTTGGCGAGGGTCGAATGCAGGCAGCGCTTCCTGCTCCATGTCCTCGTCTTGTTCCGGTTCAGTAGGCGGGGTAGGTACTTGCTGCACGCGCTGCTGAGCAGTAAAGAGCCATCGAAGGGTTTTGTCTGTTTCTAGCGTCAGCATGCTTTTGGGAGAGCATTGGGCGGCAGATGGGGCGGCCCACCATATACTTCTTGGTCGTCAGGGCGGTCGTTTCTCAACCGCTTTCTTGTCCGGCAATGAAGGTGTTTCGGGCTGTCGTCCATGAAGCGTCGGTCAATTGCGGTCTGAGGTGATTGTGGAGATGCGATGCTTGGAAACGAAGCCTTGCGCTTGAGGGACATGCTGAGCGAAGTTGAACGCGGACGAGCGAATTTGGTGCCGACGGGTAGATAATTGAGGGAAATAAAAAGAAATTGACAAGCTAGTTTTTGAGCAGGATTGGCGGCTTTGCTAGGAAATATGAATAGCTCTTGGTAAAAGGTTGGCGGGAGGAATTTGAGGTTGGCCGTGCGCGTGAGGTAAGAACCCGCGCGCGTCAATACCCGTGAACGAGAAATGCGCTATGCCCTATCTGGGTTAATTGGCAAGCCACTTGCGAGCGTAATGTACACTACAAGATAGTATGAGTAGTGCTACGATAGAAATAATTTTGATACACAGTAATTTCCCTGTCAGTGGGTGGTTTCACGGCTCTGTTGACTAGTCATTGGACTGTAGAGTTTGTAGCGATTAGCGGTGCGGGGATATATATACGTCCTCCCAGAATGAGAATAAGAGAATTTTAGGCTAAACAGCAGTTGCTTGAGGTAATCAATGAATTAGCTCAGCCCGAATAGCAGCTTCTGTGCATATCCTTAACAAGCATCGTAGGGGCCAGTAGCCTGTATATGAAGTACACGGGTGAGCTGTTTGCTGAACTTGGTTCTTAGAGCTTATCTTGTGCTATGATGATTTCGCTCCATCTCTTCCCCGCTTCCCCTCAGCACCTACCAACACGCCACCAAGCCTGCCAGTGCCGTTGACTCTGAACAACACTAACACCTCTGTACTAATCGTACGATCTTGATATCTATTGAACAGTAATAATGGGCTTTAGAGCTGCGTCTCACGCTGGTTCCTGGTATTCGGGCAACCGCCAGACTCTCGCGCTTCAGCTCGATCAATGGCTGGACAGGGTACCTGGTACGCTTGAAGGGTTGGGCTCTCTGCCAGCACCTGGTGCGCGAATCATCATTGCCCCGTATGTACAGGCAAGTACCAATTCTAATTCATCACATACTGATCCCAGAATCCCAGTCATGCGGGATACAGCTATTCCGGACCTTGCGCCGCCTACGCCTACAAGGCTCTGGATTTGTCCAAAGCGTGAGTCAATCCGATCTCAGGAGGCGTCATGATCTAAAGCACTTTACAGGAAACGAATATTCGTTCTCGGCCCTTCGCATCACCATTATTTCACAAGTCTAGCCCTTCCTACGCTGACCGGCTACTATACCCCGCTATCTGATGACCCCCTCCCGCTCGATACGGAGCTTATCGCCAAACTCCGCTCGACACCAGCGGCCAAGTCCAATGGCTCAACGATCGCGTTCGAAGACATGTCTCAATCAGTTGATGAAGACGAACACAGCATCGAACTTCACCTACCATATATCCATCGCCTCCTGCAGCTCCAGCACCCGGATAAGAAAGCCGCAGAGTATCCCCCGCTGGTACCAATATTGGTAGGAAGCACCTCTAAAGCGACAGAAGCCGCCTTTGGCGCTTTACTCGCTCCATACCTGGAAGACCCAAGTAATGCATTTGTTGTCAGTTCGGACTTTTGTCACTGGGGCCTCCGCTTCCGATACACATACTACGTTCCTCAAGCCCCCGTGCCGGGCCCGAGACTGCCGTTATCCTCATATGATTTGCCCCAGCCAGAAGATGATGAAACGGAAATCGAAAGCAAAATTGAGGTCGCCTGTGCGGGCTACCATCTCAAGCGGCGGGACCCCATCCGGAGAGGCAAGCCGCTTATCCATGAGAGTATCTCGTCATTTGACATTGCGACCATGGCCGCCATTGCCACGGGAAAGACTGAGCGCTTCACCGATATTCTTGAAAAAACTGGGAATACAGTCTGTGGTCGTCACCCAATCGGTGTTATTATGGCTGCCATTGAAGCCGCTGGAAAGCAGGAAGGAGGAAAGGGCAAGTTTCACTTTGCTCGTTACGAGCGCAGCTCGGATATTGGGGAGATTGTCGAAGATAGCTCGGTCAGCTACGTTTCGGCGTTTGCAGTGGTGTAGGACAGTATAGCATCTGTCTCTGCCTACAAGATTTGGACATTTAGCAGCTAATCGTAGAGGCCATCGCTAACCGCAGGTCCGTAGGATAACCCCGGTGGCAGATTAGGCAGTTTATCTGTAATCAGAATGTGATCATCTCACTCCTTCTTTCTGATCCTCTCTCAGAACGCCCGTTTTCTAGGCCTTCACGCTATTGATTACCAAGACACCGATATGTCTAATCACCTCTCTTCATGCGCATCCTCCGTGTTCATACCAAGGATAGCTGAATAGACCTGAAACAAGCCTAGAGTCCGGCTGCCCATCACATGGCTAGGCTATGGTAGGTAGAGCCTCTCCTCGTACATTGCCGGGCGTTGAATCCGACTAGCATGGGTAGTGTTACACAGTAGATGCGGAGTCGAATCAATTAGATTCAATGCGTACAGTGGCGTCGGTACTCGATGACTCCAGAGACATCTCGGGATTGGGAGAGCCGGGCTAACCATTCCATCCATCTGATGCCCATGCCTTTGCATAGGGTTGTAAGTTGTGCTCTATCGGGGGTCTATGAGACAGGGGAGTCGAGTTTACACCATAGAAGCGGCACTAGTCCTGACCAACGTGTAGATAGCAAGGACTCTCTATACGTACGCATATACCTGGCCACGGAGTCTTCTCAGTAACCCCCAAGACGCCGACCCATTCAACAGGGATGGACGACGTCGGACTGGGAGTAATCCGTGACGGGCGGTCTATTGATAGGATCGCTTGCAGCAGCCTGGAATTGAGTTTGGGAAGGAATACTGGAGAAAGCCTACCAGGAGCTGTTGGAGACGGGGCCAGTGTGTGGAGGGTAAGACGATAGTGATATGCGTGCTGTGTTTGTTGAGAGCTAACGGAGGGCGTAAGAGCATGAGTATGGAGGAACAACAGAATCGTATGCAGCAGTACAGACTGGGGAAGGCAGAGAAACGTCTATGGCTAGGGCAATTTCCGACTTAACCCAACACCAAGCCACAACAACATTCTTTTCGTCCTCCACCCTCTCAACGCCAACGTCATCACTGCCAGGAGTCACCTCCTACTCCTCACCTAACGCAACTCTTTTTCACTCTTATCCCTGTGTAATCTCATCGCCGATTTTACTCGCTAGCGATCTCGCCTCGATCTCCTGACCCCGTCGCTTGACAACCCCCGCCATGGAGATGGAGAGCCTCCTCTGCTTCTATCTGGAATTGATCGGCATCCTTCCAGTTTCGGGGTTGGATGGCGGGACGAGAATTTCGGCTAGCCTCGCTGTTTGCTGGTTTCATGTGCGATATTGATCTTGTGATGGGGTTAGGATGTTGTCATTGAGGATAAGATTCTTGTCGTTGGGGTTGGAAATGGGTATAAAGACTGGAGAAGACTGGAGGTTGTGGTGGTGATGTGGAGGATCGAAACAAAGACAGACGGTGAGCTGATGAATTCTGGGTAGTGAGTAGCTTGAGCTTTCTTATGTCTAGGGTTGCTTGGGTGTTTGCTGATAGCTATTGACTTTATCAGATTTGACTCGCTTCATATCATTTACTCCGTTGTTCTCACCTAAGCCTATTACTGGTAAGTCAATACAGTTTCTTCCCAAGCAGAGCCTGAACGAAACTGACGGTCCAGATCATGTATCTGAAAACGCTCTTTTTGGCCCTCGCAGCGTGCACCTCTGCCTTCCCGCAGCTCAAGGTCCCTAAAGTTCAGAAGAATGTTGCCCGGGCCAACGAGACCACCGACAGACTTGTGTTCTGCCACTTCATGGTAAGCTTGAACAAAACCTTCGAGTATTGGCAAGAGACTAACTGGTATAGATTGGCATTTCGAGTAATCGCGAGAGCGCCGACGACTACGACGCCGACATGCAGCTAGCGAAAGACCTAGGCATCGACGCATTTGCCCTAAATATTGGAGTCGATCCGTACACCGACACGCAGCTGGGCTACGCCTATGAGTCGGCTGCCCGCAACGATATGAAGGTCTTCATCTCGTTTGATTTCAATTGGTACCACACCGATCAGGCCGCTGCCGTCGGATCAAAGATCGCTCAGTATGCAAGCGAGCCTGCGCAGCTTATGGTTGACGACAAAGTGTTTGTGTCTTCCTTTGCAGGAGACGGTATCGACGTAGCGCAGATCGAGTCTAGCGCTGGAACTGACATCTTCTGGGCACCTAACTACCACCCTAACATGGGCGACTTTGGCGATGTTGACGGTGCGCTGAATTGGATGGCCTGGGACAGTGATGGCAACAACAAGGCACCCAAGCCCGGTGCCAATGTGACGGTTGCCGATGGTGATCGGGCATATACTGAAGCCCTAGGGGACAAGCCTTATGTTGCGCGTAAGTTTGATGTTCTGGCTCTCGAGCACTGTGGCTGATGAGGATAGCTGCATCGGGCTGGTTCTTTACCCATTTTGGAGGCGAGGTATCGTACAGTAAGAACTGGGTGTTTCCCGGTGATTTGCTTTGGTACAACCGCTGGCGAGAGATTCTGGAACTCGGTCCTCGGTTTGTTGAAATCGTTACCTGGAACGATTACGGAGAGTCGCACTACATTGGACCCTTGTCGTCTCCGCACACAGACGATGGGGCTTCGAAATGGGTAATGGACATGTGAGCAGCATTCTTTCATTTTCAATCCACTTTGACAGACCATAATCCTGACTTCTGCAGGCCACACAATGGCTGGCTCGAAATGTCACGCCCCTTCATCGCCGCCTACAAAGCAGGCGAGACCTCGCCGGACCAGTACATTCAAGACGAGAAGCTGATCTACTGGTACCGGCCGACGCCCAAAGACGTCGAGTGCGACTCAACAGACACCACCATGGGCGGAAGCCCTGACAACTCGACTGGAAACTTCTTTCGCGGGCGTCCTGACGGGTGGGAGATTATGCAGGACGAAATCTTTGTTGTCTCGCTTCTCACGTCTCCGGCCACGATCCAAGTCACATCTGGGGCAAAAGAGAGCAGCTTCGAGGCATCCGCTGGAGCAAGCGCATTCGCCATGGAAATGGGGGTCGGGGAGCAGACGTTTTCGGTTGTTCGCGATGGTGAAACCGTCATGTCTGGTACAAGTCTGAAGGATATTGTGGACGAGTGTGTTTGCGGCATATACAACTTCAATGCGTACGTGGGGGTTGTCCCACCAGAGGAGACTGTTGACCAGCTCGATGCGACTGGACTTGCGCTGCTGTCCGAGGGACTGAAGGCGCCTTGTCCGACCAACACCTTAGGGGCCAATGCTTCACAGCCTACTGCATAGTCAGCCGGCTTAGCGCATTGTTTCTGCAGTTGAGTTAGCCAGTCTTTCATTGCATATTCGCTATGGATCTTTCTCGGGCGCTCGCTTACCAATCTAGTATATCGCTTTTATCATGCAGCAAGTGACTTCAGGTTTATTTGTAAATATTGATACATCACATGTGCATCTTTCTACCCTTGGATATGCTTATGATATACTGTACTCTGTTATCAATCGCGACGGGACGGGACGCCCCCTTGTCTCCGATCTCGGCGACAGCTTAACCCTGGGTGTTCTATTTTAAAGACTAACGGAGTATTAGCGATTGACCGGCGAGTCGATCGATATCGGTTGGACGGCCGAATTTCCCCGCAAGAGTCGTGGTGGAGGAACGAAGACCTTATCAAAGATACCTAGGCATTTAGAGGTTTGCTGAGTCCTTATCTCTCAGCTTAAAAGACGACCATCCCCGGGCCCTTTTGATATAGCCTCACCGACTCTTCGACCTCCTTGTTTGTTCACCATGAGGGCTTTAAAACGTCCTTCTCTCGCTTTTTTGCTGTTATCTTGTCCTGCGCCCGAAGTCTCGGATACTGCAGGATAGACAAGGCACGGATCCCCCTCTCGTCCCCTCCTGTCCCCTCACAGCCACAAACAACACTTCCCCAACTCTTCTCGCCTGATTGCGACTTTGTGTTTTCCCAATCGCCCCGAGGCCCATGAACCGACACGTCTTCTGTTCGACGTGATCATTAATATGATTTATTGACGCGGATTTTTACCTCATCATCGTACGACTTGCTCCCAACCGTTACCTTTCCGAACAACCCCACTCCCCTACCAACCCAGCAGAGATGGCAAGAATCAAGCAGGGCGTGTTTTCCTGGGAGGATGTATTAGCGCATCGGTACCAAAGTCAGTCTTCGTCTTCCCATCTTCATTGTCTCGAGCCAAGACTGAAATCAATCATCCAAACCAGACAATAAGCCCGCGGCCCTCCCTCGCTCTCGCAGACAGAGCGCGGTCTCTACTCGAAGCCAAAGCCAGTCGCGACCGCAGCAAAAGCAAGCTGATTCAAGATTCAACTGGGACGTCCAACTGCAGAGTTCGCTGCTGTCGAAGCTTTCGCCCGAGCTGCGTCTGATGATCTGGGAACTGGTTCTCGGCGGCATGCGCATTCATATCATCCAGCGCCCAGACAGACGCATGGGACATGTTGTATGTCCCGGCGTGTTCACGAAAATTGAAGCATGCGATATCTGTCGCGGTGGACTGCCTTCATCGAGTTCCAGCTGTTGCAGCAGCAGCAGCAGTAGCAGAGAGGGATCTCGATCTCCGCAAATGCTGATGCGAAGCAATCTCCTCGCACTCCCGATAGTGTGCAAGCAGGTATATGCCGAATCCATTCACCTCCTCTACTCCCTCAACACTTTCGAATTCAGCAACACCTGGTCCCTCACATACCTACATCCCACAATCCCCCCCGATTTCTGGGACTCCATCCGCTGCGTCGAACTCTCCTGGGCGTTCCCGGGCCACTGGCTGCCCACAAAAGACCCTGTGAAATCAGTCTACTTCTCCGCAGGCCGGCAGCAGTGGCTCGAGACATGCGGCGCCCTAACGCGCATGGCGGGCCTACAGAATTTCACATTACACCTAAGCGGAAGTTGGTTCTGCGAGCCGGTCGAGAAGCTGCCGGTGTTTTTGGAGCCACTGAGGGGCTTACATTTACCGGGGAGGAAGAGATGGGAGGTTCGATTGCCGAATCAACCGTACTATGTTGAGGAGGTGGGGAATGGGAATGTTGGCAGGGAATTGAGAAAGAGAGGGGTCGATTGTAGGGTTTTGGCTGCCTGAATGGGCTTTTAATAGCGGCTCAACTGCTTCATCTTGGTTGCTGGCATTGGAGGTTTGCTTGGTCCATTTGCATGGTCTCCGCTGTGCTGAGGTTCTTTCAGCGATCTTGTTTCGTCACTATTGCATTTACGGATTGCGTTCCTGACCATCTGTATGCTTTGCGCTTGATCGCGCAGAAACAGCTTTGAAGTGTAGTCAGCTATGAGGTAGATCGTGAGACCTCCTGGTCCTAGCCGCTTTAGGTGGTGGTGGTAGTAGTAGTAGTATTGACACTAGTAGGAAGTAGTCGGCTTTGAGCACATACCTAGTAGGCACTCGCCTTGAGTCTATCCAATGCCTAAACTCGAATCTCCAAACGAGGTTTCTAAAGTACTGGGTGAAGGCAATAAACTTACTCACCCCTGCAGGATAGTTTTATGTTCACGTTGTAGTAAGATAAATTGGCATATTACCAATCAGTTATTATGGCCTAGCTGTATGGACATGCTGACAGCTCCAGGTTACTGATATAACAGCAATATAACGAAGATTAGTTCGCAACGCGTGTAAAGTCAGATGGATAGTGGTAACTTGTAGCCGGGAAAGATGTTGTTATTGCTGAATAAAATTCTAGACCCGGGGGAAAAGAGAAACGCGTAGCATAGTCTTTCCTCCTAGTAGATATTAGCAAGCGAAATATTCATCGCTACGCATGGAGCTAACCCATCTCTTCCACACCTTCGCTTACTTCTTCGTCATCCCGCACTAACAGGCCCCTGTCCCGCAAGAGTAGGCAAGCATTCCTGGTGCGCGTGGTATTGAGCAATAAGCCACCCGCTACATGCGCAAGAAATGTTGGTTTAAAACTAATCAGCCTTCTAGAAAAACTATCCATGACAGTAAACAGAAGCGGCTCGTGGACCCACTGCACAACCGCTCAAAGGGTGTATTGCTTTCCCGCGGCACATCCAGTATATCGGCTGGAACCTCGATTATCTCTGACCAGGCCGGTCCTCGGGTTATCGGTGTGGTAGATGGGGTATAATGTCGGTTCCAACCGGCACGAGCAGAGGTCTGAGAAGATTTTGCAATATCATTGACTTGGGCCTAGGAGGGGATTGCGGTTGATAAGGAGTGTTTTCAGGTATTGGCATAAACATGGTGAGAAAGGAGAAATGCTCAATTGGAACCGAGAAGCCAATTGTGCGGGCGCCGGTGACTTTGCCGAGGCGCTTTCAAGGGATATAGGTACTGAATTGAACCCGAGTGTGTGCTCCAAAGCGAGTTTACCTCGCAGTAGCCGATAGGTAAGACTGTTCTCTTATTTGTACTCCCTTGGCACAGAAACCTGGCTGTTCTATAAGGGGGTACTAGCCGACAACGCTGATTCTCCTGATGATCAGTTCAATGTATGAAATCATCGCAATGATCTCCAACATCATGAGGGCCATGAGGGCGAACGAAGTCCGGATACTCTGAGCGGAGCTACTAGGACGTAGCGACATGCACAGCGTTGCTAGCTGTTTGCAATAACAATGTGCTAGCCACACAACCCTATAGCGCGCAGCTTCTCCATGTTGTGCACAGCAAATTTCACAAATGACCAGCCTTTGAGTGGACAGATAAACTATATTCCACGGAGTTGTTGAACTGAGCCAGAAATGGGACGAAATTCAGAGGTCACCCGCCAGTGCCAGCCTCCATTTCTAGGATCGCTGCGGAGCCGACGTCGATAGATGTTTATGCAATTAGGCGCTCCAAAAGAAATCCCGAATATACTCGTAGGAAGCTCTCTGGGACGTACACACAGTATAAGACTGTTCCAAGCTCTTGGCTTTCATTCGACTCAGGTATGAGCCGGACCCTGAAGACGTCCGCCAAGGGTTTCGACTACCTATGTACCAGCGGTAAGAGATTTGAGAGAACTGATCTTGATGATCTGGAATACTTTCTGAAGATGAGGATGTCAGTGAGTAAGTGGTTTGTAGGTCAGTATCTTGCACCATGGTCAATATAAGGAAGGATAACTAACCAGGTAATGTAGGTCAACTAGTTAGGTTCCTTTAACTGCATTTGGTAACTAACTGCCTCTTGTTGCCTGACGTTTCAGGTATCAATAACTCAAGATCTACGCCGCAACTTCCAAGTCCTAAGCAGTTCCAACGTAATCAATTCATTCATACCACAAGTACGCCAGCTCGCCAGTTACAGTTGAGCAGCCCAGAATAAAGGTTTGTATTACTCGAAATGTGCTAGATCAGCCTGCTGCTCTGTTGGATGGTGGCTAATGGTCAAGTTATTACGCCAGTCTCTAGGTTCGCGCAGACCCAGAACAATCCAAGGTTGATCGCCTACTTTTCTTCTCACGGCCAATTCGCGTCAGCCAGGAAGCCAGTTCAAGGATCGTGGATTACGACCACTGTTTGGTACAAAGCACAATGGACGAAAGCAAGGCTGTACAGTATCTGGAGTCGCTCATCGGGAGAACACTTCGAGTGCACGCGACAGATACGCGGATTTTCGTGGGCGTCTTCAAATGTACAGATGCGGTATGTTGACGAGAGAAAACGAGATGTTATTTGCATTGGGCCCATAATTGATTCGTCCTTACATTGCAGGCTCGGAATATCATTCTCGCCAACACGCATGAGTATCGCTATCCAACAACAGCCGCTGTCCAAGATGCAGCCCTGAACACGACGCCGGAAACTCCGAAAGAATCACAGAAGCTAAAATTAAATATGACGAGTCGATTCATTGGTCTCGTGGTGGTGCCCGGTCAACACATCACGAGCATAGAGCTGGAGGAGACCCCGCAGAGTCGGAAGGCATCTGCAACCGTATCGTGATTGTGATGCCGTGGCGGGACTCAGCTATTTTGAAGCACAGCTTTGACGAATTACCTTCGTGACGAACTCTAATTACCATGATGATGCCTCTTTCTTTGCTTTTTTGTCCTTCCGGGTTCTTTCAGGGTCGCGGCCTGCTTACAGATGCGATATGCAATGTTCACGTGGGGAGTTTTGATTAC